>NC_136264.1:104067711-104195211 GCF_964187855.1 Myxine glutinosa
CTTTGTGTGTCTGTTTGATTTTTTTTGTGTGATAAATGTTAGCTCTTTTACGAGCCTCGATCCTGTATACAAAGACAAAAAACAAAAACAAAACTGTGTGTACCGCAATGAGCATGGAGAAAAGAAAGCAAACCAGAGAATTGTCTGAGGAGGTCAGACACAAGATTGTAGCAAAGCATGGATAATCTCAAGGCTACAACTCCATCTCCAGAGACCTTGATGTGCCTGCATCCACCTTACGCAATGTTATCAGGAAGGTTAAGGCCCATGGCACTGCAGCCAACCTCCCTGGACGTGACCACAAGAGAAAACGTGATCATAGAATGCAGCAAAGGATTGTTTGAATGGTGGAGAAAGCACCTCAATCAATTGCCAAACAGATTCAAGCTGACCTTCAGACACAAGGTACAACAGTTTCAACTCGCACCATCCATCACCAACTCAATGAAAAGGGGTTCTATGGTGGGAGACCGAGAAGTACCCCACAGAGGGTCATAAGAAAGCCTGAACGGAGTTTTCCAAAAACACACCTGAACAAGCCAAAATCCTTCTGGGAGAATGTCCTTTGGACAGATGAGACCAAATTAGAGCTTTTTGTAAAGCACATCATCTCTATGTTTACAGAAAACCAAATGAAGCCTTCATAGAAAAGAACACCTTCCCTAGAGTCAAACATGGAGGAGGGTCAGTGATGTTTTGGGGTTGCTGTGCTGTGTCTGGCACTTGGTGCCTTGAATGTGTGCATGGCATCATGAAATTAGGAGTCTATCAAGAGATTTTGGAGCGCAATGTTCAACCCAGTGTCAGAAAGCTGGGTCTCCGTCAAAGGTCATGGGCCTTGCAGCAGGACAATGACCCCAAACACACTTCAAAAAGCACACAGGAATGGTTCAAGACAAAATGCTGGACTGTTCTGAAGTGGCGAGTAATGAGTCCAGATCTAAATCCCATTGAACACCTGTGGGGAGATCTGAAAACAGCAGTTGGGAGAAGGCACCCTTCAAATATGGGAGAACTGGAGCAGTTTGCACAAGAAGAGTGGGTCAAACTGCCAGTAGAGAGGTGCAGCAAGCTCATTCATGGCTATAGGAAGCGCTTGACTGCAATTATTTTGTCCAAAGTCTGTGCTACCAAATATTAAGTCTCGGGTGTCAATAATTTTGTCAATGCCATTTCTTTTTATTTTCTGATTTAAAAGGATATATTAAGTTCTGAATCAAAAACAACGGTTCTGTAATATTAACAGTGAAATAAAGAATTGTGGAGACCAAATACTTTTGTCAATTTCAACTTATTTTTAAAGAAAATTGTGAGTTATTTGAAAAAAGGGCAAGGGTGCCAATATTTTTCGCCACGACTGTATAAGGGACTTGTCCTTCCTGTCACAGATATTAGGTGAGAAGCCATGTCTGGAGTGGAATGGATTCAACAGCTTATTGAAGAGAGGTGAGGGTCACACAGTAAGAGCCGCAACCACGTGTGTCTCCGCACCTTCAATCAATATGAAGCCATCTGATCCAGACACGATGATAACAGCTGTTCTGGAGGCAGGCAAACTTGTGAAGTCGGTCGGACAGAACACCATGGTGTTCACATGTGACCAGCAACTTTACAAAGTAGCAGTAAATGTTACATGGGCATACCCAGACCTCAACTGGCCTTCTTCTTCGTTCGTATGCAGCACGAGGCTACGGGGTAGCATCATTGACGGAGATCCTTGATCAACTGCCAAACTGCGCAACTGGCGCGACTGTGTTGCTGAATGCTGTCTGCTGTTTAGGGCAGGAATTTCGAAGTTGGCCATGATGCTGACGAGAGCTCGCCTCCTCTTCATGAAGGACACCTCGAGATCTTTAACACCCACCAACTAATGTCAGCAGACGGGACGCCCAGTTTAACATCCATCCGAGCGACGGCACACACATTGATGGATCACCCTGCCTATAAAGCACCGGGATGACCGTTTACAGCTGAATCGGCCATCTTGTGAACCCTTATCTGGAGTAATATACGACTTTGTGCGACCACAGTGTTTTTCTTATATGAAGTGACATAACTTCTGGGCACTCTGGGTGACAGCAATGCCATCTTGTGAGTTTCTACTTTCAGACTCGTGCTATTTTGTCATGTTGAACTGTTTTTTTATCCAACTTTATAGAAATGCAGGTCAGGATTGCATTATAACAGAAATTCTTTTTATGCCTCCGCCGACAAAGTCGCTGGAGGCATTATGTTTTCGGGTTGTCTGTCCATACGTCCGTCCGACCGGGCTAAACCTTGTTTTTCTCAGCAAGCATATGTCCGATTGAGACGAAATTTTCAGGGTAGGAGTGACACCCATGCAGAATGATTTATGATACTTGTGACGTCATTGGTCACGTGGTGTGGCAGCCATCTTGGATTAAAAGCAAATAATTAAAAAATTATTTCTCGGAAACTGCTGAATGGAAAAATTTGAAACTTGGCACATTGTCAAGTACTCCCAATGGGGAACAAAAGCATGATAATGATGACATCATAGGTGAAGTGGTATACCAGTCAAAAATGTTTATTTTTTAAAATCCATTCTCTGAAACTGCTTCACCGATCGATGTGAAACCTATCATGCCTGGTGAAAATGTGATACTTGAAAACAGCTGAAGGGATTTAAATCAAACGTCTTTATTTTTGCGACAGTGAACGAGGGCATCGACCCATTGTGGGACTATGCGAAGGCATATTGGTGACACAGTCGCATTGTTCTAGTTTTTAAATGGGCTGTCATAGTAGAGCTGACACACACACACACACACACACACACACACACACACACACACACACACACACACACACACACACACTGATGAGACAAACGCTTAACAGCCTGAGACAAACGCTAACTTAAACGCTTAACAGCCACTGAGCTTGGGGGAAGTGCTTTTATGACCAATTTAAAAGGTCTTAGAAAAGCCCTCAGAAGAGTCTTAGAAAAGTCGTAACTTTTTCAATGCGATGCGAATTGAATATTTAAATTGATTTTAAAAAACGTTTTTACACTGATGTTACGTACGCCAGACATTGGTAGATGATGGAATACAATTTCGTGCATTAGCTATAAAGGCACTCAGTGGAGCACATACCTCCACCAGGCTGAACAAGTTTACGTTTTGTATCCCACTGATAGGCCGGATCTGGATTCGGAGCAAAACCAAAATCGAATCAACTTTTTCTTGTCACTTACCCAACTCGTCCACCAAGTTTTCTCATTAGTCGTCCAGAACTTTTTGTGATATCATGGTACATATCGTTTTGGGTCCGATCACGGATCTTCCCCAATATCAAATTATTTCGTCCTCGTCACACACCCAAACCTCTCCACAAAATTTCGCCAGAAATCTGTCCAGAACTTTTTGAGATATCCGATTCACAAAAATGCAGACAGACAGACTTGGTGAAAACATAACCTCCATCCACCTTCCGTGGCGGAGGTAACTATACCGTGATTGACAGAGGTAACTATACCACAAGTTATCGTGCTGGGAGCAGTCGCATTTCGGTGCCATGTGACACGAAGTAAAGACACGTACTCATCCCTTACTACCTCTTTCCCTGCACCTCCCCTTCTCCCTTCCCTCTCACCCTTCCACTTCATCCTTTGCTATTCCCCCCGCTCTCCCCACCACTCCCATTCCAGTTATTTACACCAGTTATGCAACCACAAAGCTTAAATAGTGAGTACTATGGATTAAGGGCGTCTCCATTGATTCGGACACCATCCGCCATGGACGTCACGGCAGCTTGTTATTCTGTTTTATGTAATTGGCTTGAAAATACTGAAGTCGTGACGTCATTTTACATTTCGAGTAACAAACGGTTGAACTTTCCGCCTTCCCCACGGGAGTTACACGGTTCTCGGTGCTCTACGTCCAAGCGCTGGTCAAACGAAACTTTTTCTTTGGCTTTGTTTGTCCGTCGGACAGTCGGAGTCATTTCCTTGTGGAGAGTTTCAGTTCGAGCGAGCGTTTTCACAACGTCGCAAGCTGCGCGCCCAGACGTTTGCGACACACGAGGCGTGGGAGGGCTGTGTCGGGTCGCTTGGAGGCAAATGAGTGGCGGGTTTATATAAACGCCACTCGGGAGGGATGTGAACGCAGAACCGGACCTACGCGCTTCGCTTCGAGTCTCATAAACACCAACGGACTCTTCTTTCACTCGGGTGCTGTGTATTTGTACAGCGAGGTTTCATTTAATCCAGCTGGTTCTCTCTGGAATCCGACCGTGCATCCCACGAAGTGGCAACCCATGTAACCTCTGGGATCCACCGACTACTGGCACTACAGGTGAGAGCTCCTCACAATGCAGGGTTGTTCTGTTTTGATAACCCATCAAGTAAAACCAGTAGCCAAGGTGTTTCTTTCAAAGTCGTGATTTGGAGCTTGTTCTAATTCGTTCTAGTTTTGAATGAGAAATTTATATTGAAAGACGACTCCAATATATAATGAACCCCCCTGTTCTTCTAGCCAAAGAAAGCTGACAAAAGCTGCACATGGTAAGTAAGCCCTTTACTGTTTCGAATTCTACCTGGGTTCCTCTACAGCTGCTGACATTCACAAGTAGCACACACACACACACCGTACATGTGAATCTCAACACTACACACCCCCATCAGCCTCCTGCCTGGTTTCATCACTTATTGGTGAATCATCAGTGACAGCATATACAGAAACCAAGACTCCCAAACATATACTGTGTGCAATGCCAATAGCAGTTAACATATAAACATCAACATCCAATCACGTCTCATCCATAATTGGAGGGAACAAGCAATCACCTCTCACCTAATCAATATTAGCCCCAGGGACCAATGATCTTTGTTCAAGTAATTGCTACGTGCCAAGTTATATACGTATTGTCGTGTGCCCGGGGTTAACACCCCAAGAGGATGAATGACCGGAACGAGCTTTAACTCCGAGGCGTATTTCGAACTTGGCGGGATTATTTCTGGCGCGCGCGGGAAGGTTTGAAGTCTTACCTGGGATGGACGGCCCACACTGGGTTAATCCGAACTCACAAACAAAGAAACAAACCAGGACAACAAAAGTAAAATTCAACAAATAATCTATCTATAATTCCACTAATCTCTGTCTGTGTGTGTGTGTGTGTGTGTGTGTGTATGCGACCGCTGTTTCTCGACAACTACCGGTCCGATATACTTGAAACTTGCCAGGTATATTGCTGGGGACCCGAGGATGTGCCTTTTCAAGGTTTCATATTAATCGGACAAGTAGTTACCGAGCTATGTCCAAAAAACGATTCAACCAATCAGAGAGCAGCGAGCTATCACGTGTGCCGAACGTGCCGAACAGACTCTGCCTCGGACGGCACATTTGAGAGCGTATTCATTTATTTCACGTTGGCAAACTATGTTGGCGTTAAACTATGTTTTAAAACTAATTAAAACTACTTTGCGATTCATCGTAACTGCGATTCGTAACTGCCGTTCGCTTTGGCTTTGCGAATGGACCAAACCATTTCATGTAAATAGAGGGGGGGGATTGTCACCGTACTCGCAAGCCGTTCGCTTTGGACCAAACCATTTCATGTAAATAGAGGGGGGGGATATAATTTTAGATATAGATATAGTACGGGCATGCCCTAGTGTTATTAAAAGTAATTGTAAACCAAAGAAAATGAATGTGAGGTAAAAACCATTTCCTAATTTGAAACGTCTCCACTCAGACTCTTCCAAACAAGGGAATGATAAAAGAATATAAAATGATTTGGTAATCGGCCGGCACTCAGCTCTGCGTCCCCAAATGCCTGGTAAGGTTTGCTGGTCGTTCGTCGCTTCCAAACCACCGCGCGGGAAGTGCACAAAACGGTGCGGAGCCGTGCTCCTCGACATCCCAACGTGAGGTACTTCTCGCGATGCCGACTGCCCCGAACCTCTCTTGTTCAGTCTCTTTCCACAAGCGCACACGAGTCAAAGATGTGCCACTGCCCACGACCAAGTCAGAACAAAGAGGAAATGCGACTGCCTCCAACGAACACCAGGACAGAGAGACAGAGAGAATGCGACTGCCTCCAATGAACGCCAGGACCAAGAGAAGTGAAATGCAACTGCCTCCAACAAACGCCAGGACCAAGAGACAGAGAGAATGCGACTGCCTCCAACGAATGCCAGGACCAAGAGACCAAGATGGCGAGACAGCTTCTCTTTACTCCAGATCCCGAATGTTCCACAGCTGACGTCACAATCTGTCCAATAACCGAGCGCTATTCCATCATCCCATCACGCCTCCACCAGTCACGAAGCCCGGGGCGTGACCTCCCCGTTACGAGTCGTCGCTGGGTGGAGTCTAATCTCTGTTCGGGAATGTTCGGATGACGTTGTTCCCTTGCCGATCGGCAAATGCTGTTTCTGTCGGCCCCGGCGGCACTGTGAGCGAATGAGTCCATTTGTTACAGTTGTTTTACTGAGCCCTCAATTTCCTGGCTGGCCGAATGTAATAAAACCGAAGGGAAGACCACAGGAGGCAAATTACACACTGGGGAATTAATCTTTAAGCCCTATAATGAATTAGCACAAAGCCACGCCCCTTATGGCGACATGCAAATGCTCTTACCCAGACAGATGGCCTACTTACGTACATCGAGATGGCTTCGCGGCATACGGAGCATGCTAGTCTACACATTGCTAACTTTCCGAAAGTATTTTTTGTTTACCCCCCACAAATGTAACAATATTGTGCCAGTTCTGGAAACCGGCCCTCGGGTGACCGCACATCCAAGCACGTAGGTTCCCGAGTCAGTTATCTTGTGAGTAATTGTATTTAGATAGCCCCATCCATGGTTTATGGGAAATGGGTCATGTGCCTTGGGTGGGATATAGAGAGGTTCTTCCTCCTCCTCAATCTGCCTCATGAGGCCCTTCCATAAACCGTGATCCTAAGCCCATATACAGTTGTGGCCAAAAATATTTGCACCCTTACACTTTTTTCAAATAATGCACCATTTCTTTCAGAAAATTGTTGAAATTTTAAAACCTTTTGGTATCCACATATGTATTTCTTTGGTTTGCAGTGGAATAAAACAATAAAGCTGAAAAAATTACTAATTCTTAGCTTATTCAACACAGAAATCCTAAAATGGCCCAGACAATATCATTGGCACCTTTTAGAAGTTTTTTTTTTTTTTTTTTTTTTTGTATACAAGATTGAGGCTCGGGTAAGAGCTAACATTGATCACAAAAAGACAAACTGACGCATAAAACATATGATAAAGTCCCAGCTTTCTGATGAACGCCAGGTGAGAGAGGATGGGGCAAGAGACAAGATGGGGCGAGAGAGGGAAGCACACAAGTACAACATTTGAGAGCAGGGACATCGGGAGATCTGTGGGAGGGAGAGGGCTTGGGGGGAGAGCTTGGGAGAGCCTGGGAGAAAGTTGTTAGAAATAATTAGATTTCAAGCAGGTGATTCTCCTTTACTTTGGAATTGAACTCACCTGTGGTGAGTTGCAGGTGCCTGCAATATAAAAATCACTCATTCAACCAGTTTGAATGGAGGAAAGGAGTCATTCTGCTGTTTTGTGTCACTGTGTTTACCGCAATAAGCATGGAGAAAAGAAAGAAAACCCGAGAATTGTCTAAGGAGGTCAGACACAATATTGTAGCCAAGCATGGACAATCTCAAGGCTACAAGTTCATTTCCAGAGATCTTGATGTTCCTGTGTCCACCGTACGCAATGTTATGAGTAAGTTTAATGCCCATGGCACTGTAGCCAACCTCCCTGGACGTGGCCGCAAGAGAAAACTTGATCACATTTTGCAGTGAAGGATTGTTGGAATGATAGAGAAAGCACCTTGATGAACTGCCAAACAGATTCAAGCTGCATGACATTCAGACACAAGGTATGACAGTTTCAACTCTCACCATCCCTTGCCAACTCAATGAAAGGGGGTTTTATGGCAGGAGACCCAGGAGGACCCCACTGCTGAGAGATAAACATAAGAAAGCCCAACTGGAGTTTACGAAAACACACCTGAACAAACCAAAATCCTTCTGGGAGAATGTCCTGTGCACAGATGAGACCAAATTAGAGCTTTTTGTAAAGCACATCATCTCTATGTTTACAGAAACCTTCAAATTAGAGCCTTCAAAGAAAAGAACACCTTACCTGCAGTCAAGCATGGAGGAGGTTCAGTGATGTTTTCGGGTTGCTGGGCTGCCTCTGGCACTGGGTACCTAGAATGTGTGCATGGCATGTTTAAATCAGGGGATTACCAAGGCATTTTGGAGCGCAATATTCAACCCAGTGTCAGAAAGCTGGGACTCCATCGAAGGTCATGGGCCTTGAGCAGGATAATGACCCCAACACACTTCAAAAAGCACCCAGGAATGGTTCAAATCTAAATCTCATTCTACACACGTGGGGAGATCTTAGAACAGCAGTTGGGAGAAGGCATCCTTCAAATCTGGGAGAACTGGAGCAGTTTGCACAAGAAGAGTGGGCCAAACTGCCAGCTGAGAGGTGTGGGAAGCTCATTCATGGCTATAGGAAGCACTTGACTGCAGTTATTTTGTCCAAAGACTGTGCTACCAAATACTAAGTCTAGGGTGTCAATAATTTTGTCAATGCCATTTGTTTTTATTTTCTGAATTCAAAGGATATATTAAGTTCTGAATCATAAACAACGGTTCTGTAATATTAACAGTGAAATAAAGAATTGTGGAGACCAAATACGTTTGCCAATTTCAACTTATTTTTAGAAAAAATTGTTAGTTTTTTTTAAAAAGTGCAAGTGTGCCAATATTTTTGGCCATGACTGTACGCTGTGCCAAGACCGAAGTTGCGCTGAGCCAGTAGCATGGTGGGAAGGGTCTGCGAGAGAGAGAGGCAGAAGGTTCCTGGCAAGGAGAGAGCTCCAGACTGACTTACACGCCTGTCTCTTGCTGTCTGTCCCCTCATTATTCTACTTCGTCTCCCTTGACACATGCAAAGAACTATCAAAAACCAGCCTGGTTCCTGTCCATGGCAGGTGGAATAATTTGCATCTCACACCTTTCCTCTCCGCACGCAGGGTATATATCCGCACCACGATATCATGCTGACCGCACCCTCCCCCTTGTTCATGCGTGTATCAGCGCTAGTATCCGTCCATAGACAGTGCTCCCCAGTAAGTCAGGGGCTGCCAACAAACCAGGTCTCTTCCTCTCTACCTTCCCCAGAATGATTCTGCTGGGCCCATGTTACATGTGTTGGTGCTAAGTACGATTGCAGAAGGGGATAAGAGCTAAGGGGGATAAGACTTTGGACTGTGATTTCTTTCTTTGTAAATTATAATTGTGCCTTTTCCTTTCATTGATTTATTATACCTTTGTAAATGTATTATTTTGCCTGATCATTGGACATATCGGTTTCTTTGGTAAACGTGTAGTTTCCAACCTGCTTGTTAGGCTCGATTACGTGGGTAATAGTGGATAGCCGGGAAGTTTTACCCCACCGATTCGCTCCGTATTTTAGCCGGTGCATATTTGACAGTTCCACTCGACTGTACCTGATTAAGTAGACAGACAAGTACTCATCGAGGGTACATGCCCCAATTGTCTGCCAAACCACTGGAAAGGTAACATGTGTTGCATCGAGGACCCTGCCCTTTTTGACCCATTTGGGGAAAATGACCTCGAGGGGTTAATAAATGCTTAATGTAGCATAGTTATTTCCTTAATGAGTGTTTACAATAAGCGTAAAAGTAATTAAATGTGATATTGGATATAGGTTGCTATTATGTTTAGATAGATGACATCCACCCATACTATTGTCTGTGACTAAAAAACCAACTGTATTGACCTTTTACTTGATGTTTTATCTCCTGTTTTATGTGTCAAATGTGTCTTTTAGCATTTTGCTAGGCCACGAGGCACCAAGATTAGGCGGCAAAACGTTGTCCTCCTTTCAGGACCGAGATGCCTTGCAATGTTGGGGGTGGGGGACCCACTGGCCAAACATGGATAAATAGTGGCTGTAGAATAATATAGGATTAACTAAGTGCGTAATCAAAGCGGGTGGGGGCTGAGGGGATAAAGGCTGGTGTGCTGAGCGGAAGCCCAGGATATGTCTGGGGAACCTCGCTGAGGAACCTGCACGCGTTCTGCCATGGGGTCCCCACCCCCAAACTGTCATCTTTTGCTGCTGCGGTCTTCACCACGCCCCACCCTGCTAGCCGCATGCACTCTTCTTTTGTGCTAGGATCGGTCTGTGACACAACCTGTGCCTTTCCTGCTCATGCCTCCTGCTGGATCAAGCTACATCCTGCCAGACGCGGCTTGTGGAATTTCCATACTGCCATCCTCTGTGTCTATCTCCTGTGGTGTGATTGATTGGGCCCTAAGGCATAGGCTATTTAAGGATCTGTTGTTTGTTGTTGGTTCTTCGGTGTGTATTCAGTAGTGATCCAGGAGCAGGGCCTGTGGAAAAAAGTTCTCGCTTAACCCACACCACATACAAGGTTTGGTGGCATATACTGCTGGGGCAACCCTTCTGGAACATTTCAGAGTGGGTGTCTCTCCATATTGTGGTATAGATTTGGCGGGCGTTGCTAGCGGGTGAGTGGCGGTAAAAGAAAAAGTTAAAACTTTCCCCCCCCCTGGCATTACTCCACGGACTGGTAGCTCTCCTTATGCGGACCGGCAGTGGTCCTTGGACTGGTGGTTAGGAATCTCAAGCATAGAGGATGTGAAGGAGGAGGCACAACAGCTCTACCAGGCAAGGGCCCCAATCTCCCCTGCCATAAAGAGTGTGAAAGAGAGTGAATGGATTTTGTGGAGGCTGGGAGGCACACCCAAGCGAGAGGGAATGGGTGAATTGCCGACATGGATATGGGGCGCAACAGCTAGGCAGACTAACGGGTGTGAGCCCTCCATCCTTGGGGGATGCAGAAATTGTGCACTCACGTGCAGACAGTGACATTGTGGTGCTGGACCGGCTTTTTCTAACAAGCCATCACCAATTTGGACCAGGTGTTTGGGTGCCTCAGACCACCAGGCTTGAAGTTGAGCACCGGTTAGTGCATTTTGTTTGTGAAAGAAGTGGCCTATCTAGGCCATCTGATCAGCTGTGAGTGAGGACTGACCCAGCTAAAATGAGAGGGGTAGAGGAGTGGGCCCGTACATCATAACTACAAAGAGGGGTGTGGGTGTTTGGGGCTTTGCTCTTACTACTGACGCTTTCTGGCGTTTACGGGGGTTGCCAGGCCTCTTCACCAGCTTATGGAGAATTGGCTCACTGTGGTGGAGAGTTTTTTGACTGTGTGGCGCTGGGAAAATAGTAGGAACGGGCATGCAGGGTGCCATGAGTATGGGCTCTGAACCAGACTGCAGCACGGCAACAGGATATACTTCTCTAATGAGGTAAATGATAAGTGGACTGATTTGCAGTCTAATTGGGGGGGATGAACTTGGGTAAAGATGGTGGACGAAGAAATGCGAGCAAGGGGGTTAACAAGGGGAGATGCAGAAAATAGGGCAAAATGGGGAAGATTGTCATGGGGACCGCAAGGCTAACCCCCGCTCTAGCAGGGAAAATGGCCTTAAAATGCCTGTTGTTGTTGTTGTTGTTGTTTGTTGTTTGGGGGGGGGGGGGGTGAGCTTGGTGTAATTTAGTGCTTAGATGTGCTATGGATGTCTCGTTTTGTGTCCCCTGTCTGAACCAAGCGAGCCTTGGTAGGGGTGAAAAGGATCTGGAGGCAACATATCCAAGATGGCCTGGAGCCTATCTTCTCCAGTGTGATTGGCCCACACATTTTCCTGCGCACTTTTCCCACCTGCGCTGGTAGTTGACTAGGCCCTTAGCCAGCATGGGTGATGAAGTGGCATGATGATCGGCTGAAGTAGTAACCGTGGTGCCCAGACCAACCTGTGCCAACTGAGGACTCTGGCTCCACCCGGACAGCATGGGGATGAGGGCAGAGCCAGAGCAGGCAATAAAGGTTGGCAAGAATGAAGTACGTCTGTCTTTTCCTGCTTCAGCTCTTCCTCACCTCCTCCTCTCTGCCTTGCCTCACTGGTTCTGGTGATAATCATGTCAGCTTGAACTTGTGGTGTTTGTTGTACCTTTACTGTGGACGGGCAAGGAAGAGGATGCTTAAGCTGAATGTCAGCAGCTCCTGGTACCATCTTGCAAATAACGCATATCCTTCAAAACCTGCCCGGTTTGGTGTGTGTGATTCTCGTGGCTGTGGCACCTTTCGTGGGTCGGAATCAAACCACCGACCTACTATACCCAGAGTGTACGCTCTAATCAAGAATGATCTCTCTCTGCAATGTTTTAGTTTTTGAATGTTACTTAGGAAGTCCGTCCCCTTTACCAACTATCTGTTGCCAATTAATAGATGGCATGGAAGCGTGGGGGAATTCTGTGCTTTTGAGTGCAAGTTGTGTGCTCTCCTATCGACACTCTCATGTGGACTTAAAATATTGGTATTATTTTTCATGAAATCATCTCTCTAAACTGAAAACGATGGAAAATAGGTTTGGTTATTGTGGATATAGAATACCAATATGGCCTACTGTGACGCCCCCACCCCACTTCCCCACATCTTTCTCTCCACATAGTACCCATGTCACCAACATCCATTGTAACAACAGATTTCTCATCTCGTTCTGATAACTGAATTTTCCTGTTCCGTTTTAATCTTCGTCGTATTTTTGTGTTGCAGACAGCAATAGCAATGGCGGGGTGCCACGATCATTTGTAAGCAATACATCTTTGATGACATTTCATTTCTACAACAAACTATACTCCCGTCCCCAAAATCTCTGAAGTTTTGCAATATGGAAACCTTTTATTTTACCCGCTTCCTTCCCCACAGTTGCTTTCTTTATGGAAAACAAGACAGCCTTTGGTACATTTGGTAAGCATTAAATTGCATGTTTGCACCTGCGTATGATTAGTTGTACAATTTAGAATGAGAAACGAGCCTTACTTGTCAATTGTCCTTTGCTATGGTGAAGGGTTAATGCCCAAAACTTCAGCTTCTCCTTGCTTCTCACAAAAACTATAGTGTAGCAGCATAGCAAACCTGTTGTGCATTTTGTGATACAAGCACCAAATTTGGTACACTAGTAGACTATCATATTATGAAAAGATCTGGATATTGGGCCATCTCAGATTCAGAGATTTGATTTTTGCAAGATTTCGATTCGATTGGGATCGAAGAGAACACCTTCTTCGTCTTCTGTACAGTGAAGTTGCCAGCCCTGAATTCTCTGGCTACATCTGGGTGCTTCATTGGGAGTGCAACCGTGTCCCTCAGGTGAACAGGGACCCACCTGGCATAGTGTGTGTGGTCTAAGGCATGGAACCATGGGACCAGTTCCGTCAGGGCATCAAGGTACGTCGTGAATGAAGCCTGCCGCAGAGAACGCACGTAGACCAGTACCAACATCTCTAGTTCCAGCACAGTTGCCCAGTACTGAAAGTTGGGAATGTCTTCTCCTCTCTGGTGACACCAGTCTTCGAACTCAGGCAGGTCTTCTGCATCATCAGCATATGTCATACAGTGGCGTTCATACGCACGGTGTTGCAGGATGTGCAGTGCCGCTGCAGTGATTTGATGAGCTCTTCTTGTGCGGGTGACATGGGCAGCTCGTAGGAAGGAGTCGGCCGTCCCTGGCGTTGCAATCTCAGCTTGCAAATCTGCAAAATCTGCAAATCTTGCAAAAATCAAATCTCTGAATCTGAGATGGCCCAATATCCAGATCTTTTCATAATATGATAGTCTACTAGTGTGCCAGATTTGGTGCTTGTATCACAAAATGCACAATTCTTTTGAATATTTGGGCTAAGCCGCCCCACTACTAGCATACTTCGACCAGAGTTATGTTGATTCCATCCAAAGCTGTGCAATTGCCTTGCAGATGACTATTGAAAAATACCTCATTGTATGCAATAGATAATACTTTGTTTACATCTTTCTGAGCCAAACCAATCAAGATAGTTTTTTTTTTTTGTTTGTTTTTTTGTTTCCCCTTAACTTCTCCTGTATAAGCCTTTCACTTGTGAAAAATAAGGACACCATTTGTTTAAATGTTAATTTTTTTATTTAACAAATAATGATACATCAATCAATATGCATTATATAGCACTTCCACCGTTTCCCCCACCCCTTACTCCAGATTGCACTATTTCCAGATTGCAAGCAGAAAAATTATGATACCCTTTCAGATTCTTACCTCAGTCATTTACATCTACAATAATAAAAGGCAGTGTCCGTCCGTCTGTCTCCTCCATAACTCCAAAACCATGGAACATAGCAGCCCCAAACTTTGCATGCATACACCTGGACCTCCCACAGATTGCAATGATGAACACTGGTTGTTTGGGTGTGTTATAACACCCTTTTGAAGATGACTAACGAGGTGCTCATAAGAAAAAAACCTGACAAAGCCTTACTAATATGGCGGCCCACCATCTTGGTCAGCCCACTGCCACTCGCTGGGTTCTTAGGCCGCCATTTTGTTTCGGCCTATTCAAATGTGCCTTGCTTTGGATACATGATCGATTAATCATTAATTCATTGAAGCATATCATCAAAATCTGGATTCAGATATGAGGATTGGATGCTGCAGACCAAATAAATGTCCAAATCTGGAGTGAAATCTGACGAAATTTACCATATCTAGCGATTTTTATAACAAAGTGTATATATTCATTTATTTAAGCAAGGCTGTCATTCTCCTTCTGGGGTTAGTTTTTTTAACTTAATTCATACCTTCATGGGATAGGGTGTCACTCTACTGTACCTGCGATCTCTTTTTTAAATTCCTCGGCCATTTCAACCAGAAGCAATTGGCTTGCTATCGCTTGCCAAGCCAGCCGTTCCTTATCACCCATTTCGTTGGAATGCTTGCTGAAGTGCTAAAGCCGCTTGGCAAGGGCTCTACAAATGAATTCAGAAATACCTGTGTACTTAATTAATTAGTCACAAGGCCGGGGAAGTTTTGGTGTGTTATAACACCCTTTTTGAATATGATTAACCACCACTTGGTGAACGCTATTCAGACTGCTTTTGCAAGCCATGGCGTTACAGTAGACAGAGCCTCCTTTTTGTTTTTACGTATCCATTTTTTTTATTGACTAACATTTTTGTGCGATATATTAACCCTTCCTCCCCCTCCCTTTCCCCCTTCCCCTTTCTTTCCCCCTCCCCCTTCCCACTCTCTCTGTCCTCCCCATCCCCTTCCCTTCCCCTCCCCCGCCCTCTTCTCCTCCCCCTCCCTCCTCTCCTCCCCCTCCCTCCTCTCCTCCCCCTCCCTCCTCTCCTCCCCCTCTCTTCATATTCCCATCAGGAAACGACTCATTGTTACCTGGCAACGCCGGGTACTTTTGCTAGTTGCTTAATAAAAAAACGAGCAATCAGACATTGCAGACCCTCACCAGGACGTGATTGTGTGGTTTTGTCTTTTGGGTAATTGGGGTCATTTGGGTCTTTTGATCCCTTGGGGTCTTATTGGTTCTCTGGGTCTTAGGGGTCTCTGAGTTTTTGGGTCATGAGGGTCTTTTGGGTTCTTGGGGTCTTTTTGGTCCTCTTGGTCTTTTTGGTCCTCTGGGTATTTTGGGCCCTCTGGGTCATTCGCGTTCTCTGGGTCTTTTGTGTCCTCGTGGCCTAATGGGTGTTCTGGGTCCTCAGGGTCTTTTTGGGTCCTCAGGATCCTATGGGTCTTTTGAGTCTTTGCAGTCTTTTGGGTCTTCGAGGTCTTTTGTGGTCTTTAGGGTCTTCATAGTTTTAATGGGTCGTAGGGTTCTAAAGGGTTATGAAAGGGTCTTCGGGTTATGAATGGTTTCATGTAAATAACACACATATTCACATACTGTGCAGCCAAATAAACAGACAGACAAATGGACCCAAATGCAATACCCTCTCCTCTGGCGAAGGTAACAATAATGGTTCTGGTGCTGACTTTTGAGCATCGCTTTGATATACATACATTTATTTATACTTTTAAGAGCTTGCAAGACAAACAGACAACTTAACTTGGTAGACAGACAACTTAACACTATTACACCTTGCTTCCTGTTGCCATACTGATTCTGTATATTTTCTGCTAGTTTGCCTCTGCTAGTTTAAAGGCTTAAAACCTTCAGTCTCTTGCATCGTATCAAATGCTTTAACAATACTTGCAAAGCTAGACCCCATACCTATTCTCATTTCCACCTTTTTTGGATCCAAAGTCGAGGCTTGTAGAAGAGCTAGAACATAGAATGGATCAGGACGCAAAATAAGAAAGGAAACACCAGAAAGATAATTGGGAAACACCAACGGCAGGGCCGATGGAGACGGAAAAACAAGGGATGCGGTTAAGAATGAAGGGTAAGGGAGGATGCAGGGGGTGGACAAGATGGATACAGAAGCAAGCTCTCAGGAAGGAAAAACTGGAAATTGGGAAGGTGTTGGGGAGGGTAGGTCAATGTAGGCAGATAAGATCAGATTGAAGAATGAGATTGAAGGGAATATGGAAGTTGGTTGTACAGGTGGGAAAAAAAGAGAAACAAATGAGTGGAGGTGAGCAGTGATCCTGGATTTAGGTAGTTTCACAAGAAAGGGGTTGAATGTGGACCTGTGAACCCTGCAGAAACCTAGGGGGAACAAAATACAGAAAGAGCATAGGGTCCAAGAGCAGAAAGGAGGCGGTAGAGGACAGAGAGACCACCGACCTGTCTGTGATGGAAAAGTGATAGGCCCATAGACTGAGCCACAGCACGAGAGATTCCAATGATATTGAAGGCCTTGGTTTCCACGGTGTCAGGCTCAGCAAGGTGTGAGGTAGGGGAGATAACCTAGAGGGGAGAGCAGTACTCCATCAAGCTGTGGATGAAGGCCTTATAGGTGTAATGGCTTTATTAGGGGCGAACACCGGACAACCCAAATGACGCCAGGTCTGTTTACTCACTAGACTGACTGATGCCCCGGTATTTACTGTGAAGTTGACTGGCCTGCCGTTCACACTCACAGCCACCACAAAGGGGCGTTTTGCCGCTCACGCCATCGGAAACACGCCCAGTTGATCAAACTCACTGCCAGCCCTGACCCTCCGCACATGGCCTGTCTTACCACACCGGTAACACACCGCATTCCGAAATGGACAGCTCCCACAAGAATGTGAACCACCACACCGCATTCTGAAATGGGCAGCGACCACAAGAATGTGAACCACCACACCGCATTCCGAAATGGACAGCGACCACAAGAATGTGAACCACCAAACCCCTGACAAAATTGCCGTGGTAGCTGTCCCTGTGACACACTGCTTGCATGTATCCGGGAAGAAGAAGAAGAAGATTCCTGATCCGCCAACCCGGGATGGCTTTAGACGACAACTTTTAAATGTAGTTTGGCCCAAGAAAGAACATTGCTGGTCGTGAGACCCAGGAGATTGAGTGACTGAACCTCCTCAAGAAGATCTTTAAGAAAGTATATGGGAAGGTTTGCCAGACAGTACTTTCAGAGAGAGACAGAGAGGAGATTTTTCAGGATTGAAAGGCATATTCCAAGTGTTTCATAAAGATTTGTCATAAGAATCGAGTGTTTTCCATAAACAAGGCCTCCATTTGTTTAAATAACTGCTGAATGTTTTTTCACAAAATTATACTTTTCTACATTCTGTTTTGCAGAATCACCTGATTACCTCCACCGCCAAAGCTGGATAGAGGTTATGTTTTCACCCCTGTCTGTTTGTCTGTCTGTCCGTTTGTTTGTGGACAACAAACATGTTTGTGGATATCTCAAAAAGTTATGGACGGATTCGGACGAAATTTGGCAGAGATGTAGCGCATGTGACAATAACGAAGTGATTGGATTTTGGTGAAGATGCGCATTCTGATTCGGCTACTAGAATTTTTAGCGATTCTTCACCATTGGGAGATCGGGCCAAAACGATACATAGCATGATATCTCAAAAAAGTTATGAATGGGTTTGGACGAAACTTGTTGGACAGGTTGTGTGTGTAACAAGGAAGAATCGATTCAATTTTGGTGAAGATCCAGATCCGGATCCAGCTAGTAGAATTTTTAAGTGATTCTTCACCATTGCGTGAAGTGGCCAAAAACGAGGTCGAGGGGTAGATCAGGGTATGAAAGACTGGACCTATGGTGATTCCTGTGATTGATTTTGATTAAATGTGATTCTGTATTGTGATTTTCTGGTCTACTCTGAGATACAAAGTGTAAACTGTTCACCAGGTGGAGGTATGCTCTCTTCTGCTGCCGTTCTAGTTACCCTTGTAATTATGATTTTCATGACTACAATGAAACTTTCTAGAACACCAAACCAAATTCCTCACCATACCTTTGTGTGCAGGTGTCCCGGAAGCTCTAACTTTCAATCTAGTGAGCCATCTATTTATTATTTCTGTCCAATAGTTAAATGATTTTTCCGCATCCAAAATATAATCGGCTTGTTCTTATCACCGATTCAACTCATCCACCTGGTTTTGTCATAACTTGTCCACAACTTTTTGAAATATCGTGCTATATATCGTTTTCTCTCAACCTACCCCTCAACAGTGAAGTATCAATTTAAAGAATTCTCGTATACGGATCCAGATTCGAATCTTCCACACAATTGAATGGATTCGTCTTTGTCACACACCCAACCTGTCTACCAAGACTTCCTACCAAGATACATTAAAATAACCATCTCACAATTATTGTGTAAAGGAACCCTTTTACTAAACTAGTGGTCTCTTTCGTTGTAATAAGTTTGAAATGGAGAAGTATTGTCCTGTCTGTTGCTAGTCAAGACCAGCCTGGGACGAATTGCCGAGACAGTTTTACTCCCGAGGTGACCAGCCGAATATATAGCGGTTATTTTTGGCGTGCACGGGAAGGAAGAGATGCGAGGTATTTATCTCACGACACACACGGGTTTATTCTGAAACCAACAAACAAGTAAACATGACAAGGAAATTCAACAAATAAGATTTAATGAAAATAAATCAAGAAATAAAATGAAGGCTGAGGTAAAACTAAATTATATTTTGAGGGACCCTCCACACATTCTCAAAAACACACAAGGGAAAGATAAAATGAAAATAAAACCCCTTCATCTGACACTTAGCTTGACGTTCCAACGAGTACTTTTAGGAGCTTTGCGGCTGTTGAAACCGAGGTAGCCACTCGCGTGGGAAGTGCTCCAAAATGGCGGCGTCTAAGGCACTACAAGCGTGAGGCGAGCAGATTAGATGGCCTCCTTTCGGTTCTCTACCGTCAAGTGCAATGCGGCCTTCAGCTTCCAAGAGCCCAGCAGTCGTCCAAAATCTCCTTCAAAACACTGCTGACGGGACAAATAACTCCTCGCTTACCAAAACACACCCAACACAGTCAGCACACGATAGTCCACGTTCAGAACAAAAATGGCCCCTTCTTCTCCGAGCAAGAACAAGCCGAGAGAGAGAGAGACGTGCTATTCTTCCTCCTTGTTAGAGCCAATCACCGAACATCCGTCCCAGTTCGCCCCACCTACAACCTCTGCGCTAATCATGTCCCTCAGAGCGCATGGCATGTTTCCTATGGTCCTAAGGGGCCGAGTCCGTTCGGCAATGTTCGTGTTCTGTCGGCGGCTGTTGTCGTTAAATGGAGGTTTTGCATGGCCGGCCTTGTAAATGTAAAGCATAAAAGGGAAAGTCACAGAGGGAAATCACATACTGGGGAAGAAGATCGTATGAAGACACATAGACAATCTTAAGCTACAGTCTCCCTACTTAAATACATTGAGATTTCTCCTACGCATCCATGGTCCATGCTATGATTATCAGTCCTACCTTTACAATGGGATTCCATTGTCTACCCCCATAAACGTAATAGTATGATTTTACTGATTGCACTTCCTTTATATTACAGGCTAAGTGTTGGGGTAGCATTGCTTGTGCTACTTGCGGGTTTGACACTACTTGGGGCAAGATACTGCTGCTTTCGCACAAGGCCTGCCATTCAGCCTAACCCCTGCACCATCACCGTCATTGATATTATAGATGGTGAGTGGCTATAGACTTTCAAATCATTCAACATTGATTATGCTGAAGTCTTTCCTTGCACCGAATTAGAATTGCATACTTCTCAATCAGATCTTCAAAAGTGATTTATAAAGGAAAGTCTGTCTTGTATTGTCTTATTATATTGCAGTCGACTCTTTCAGAATTTTTTTTGACAAGTCTAATGGAGTAATAAAAAATTTTAAAAACTATTTTATTGTTCATGGAAGAGCTTGTACACTTATTGCAAATGATACATGGTTGTAACTCTGCTAGGCCATATTTAATGCAGCACCTGGCCCAGCGTGGATTTGTTGTGGTTATTAAATAAGGAGGTTACAAGCATTTATCTCAAATGCATGCTTGGCTTTTATCCAGCACTGATTATTTTTCTTTGTTTTGGAGTCTCAATAATATACAGTATATACAATTATACATGTATATATATATTTAAGACTGCAGTGGATTTAACCAGTTTTTCACAGAGGTAAAGGTAAGGATATTCAAAGGAAACCAAGGCAGATACAGTTGAACCCCAAAATTAGCAGGGGATACATTCCTAGAAAATGCCGCGAATGTCGAATCCACAAATGTGGAGGTATTTTTTCAATGGGCAAAGGGGGGATAGGTTCCAAATTGTTCGTGATTCATACGCAAAAATCAAAAATCCCAGGAAAAACAGCGGATATGCCTGCAAAAATCCGGAATACATGAAGCATAGGGCTGTAAATGTCGAAGCAGGTCAGAAAAACTGAGAATACGCCCGCGAAAAGAATGTCGAATCGCGTGGTTGTGCACGTACAGCGGCTTTATTGCTTGACAGGTGGAAGATGCTTTTAGAACTGTAATGTGTACAGTTAGTGGGAAATGGTTTATGCTTGGCTGAAGTGGTTTTTTGCTTGACCCGTGGAAGATGCTTTCAGAAGTATCATGTGCGCAGCTGGTGGGAGATGTTTTTTTTTTGCGCCCATGAAAAACCGTGAATATGTGGGGCATGGGGCCGCACATGTGGAAGCAGGTTGCATTTTGTCAACCGTGAATATGCAGGGTCCACGATTGTTGTGGCTGTGAATGTCGGACTGTGAATTTCTCAACATAATCACCACTGTCGTCCACACATTTCAACGTTCAAGTAGTTTTGTGATGCTATCACAATAGAACTGTGCATCACATTGATTTCATGTATGTGTATGTGTATGTATACATACATACATACATACACACACATACACGGGGATTACACACATACATACAGTGCCTTCAGAAAGTATTCACACACCTTGACATTTTTCACATTTTGTTGTGTTACAGCCTGAATTAAAAATGGATTAAATTGAGATTTTCTTTGTCACTCATCTCCACATAATACCCCAAGATGTCAAAGTGGATTTATTTTTCTTAGAAATCTATACAAAATAATTAAAAATGAAATACAAAAATATCTAATTAACATAAGTATTCAACCCCCTGAGTCAATACTTGCATGGAAGCACTTTTGGCAGCAATTACAATTTTGAGTCTTTTTGGGTATGGCTGTATCAGCTTTGCACATCTGGATTTGGGGAGTTTCTCCCATTTTCCTTGCAGATTTGCTCAAGCTCTGTCAAGTTGGATGGGGAGCGTCGGTGAACAGCAATCCTCAAGTCTTTCCACAGATTCTCAATGGGATTCTAGTCTGGGCTTTGTCTGGGCCACTCAACGACTTTCACATTCTTGTTCTGAAGTCATTCCAGTGTTGCTTTCACTTTATGCTTGGGGTCATTGTCCTGTTGGAACGTAAATCTTTGCTGCTGTATAAGGTTTTTTGTACTCTGAAGCAGGTTCTACTCAACAATTTGTGGGTATTTGGCTCCATTTATTGTTCCTTCTATTCTTACAAGTCTCCCAGCCCCTGCCGCTGAAAAGCAACCCCATAGCATGAGGCTTGCCATCACCATGCTTCCCGGTAGGGATGATGTTAGATGGGTGAAGACCGTACTCTGTTTCCGTCAGACTTAGCGCTTTGCATTCAGACCAAATAGTTCAATTTTCATCTCATCAGACCACAGAATCTTTTGCTCATGCTCTCAGAGTCTTTCTCGTGCCTTTTTGCAAACTCCAGGTGTGCTGTCATGTGCCTTTTTCTCAAGAATGGCTTCCATCTGTCCACTCTCCCATAAAGCCTGGATTTGTAAGGTGCTGCAGAGACTGTTGTCCATTCCAGCAGGATCTCCCATCATAGCCAAGAAACGCTGTACTTGTAGAGTGGTCATTGAGTTCTTGTTCACGTCCCTGAACAAGGTCCTTCTTGCACGTTTGCTCAGTTTGGTCAGACGATTAGCTCTAGGAAGAGTCTGGCTAGTTCTATATTCTTTCCATTTCCTAATGATGGAGCTCACTGTGGTTTTGGGAACTTTCAATGCTCTAGAAATTGTTTTATACCCTTTCCCAGATCTATGCCTCCTCACGATTAGATCTCGGAGTACTACGGACAGTTTCTGCTCTGACATGCACTGTCAACTGTGGGACCTTATATAGAAAGGTGTGTTTCTTTCTAAATCATGTCCAACAAGAAATAGCAATCAGAGATTGCAGACCCTCGGCCGGACGTGTTTTTAGTGGTTTTTAAGGCTCTTGCGTTAAAACAAATATGGCGGCCGACCCATGTGACCAACGACGTCATCATTTTTGTTTCTCCAACAATTTATCCCTAGATGACGCTCAAGAAATTTCATCTTGATCAGATGAAGTTTTGTACTTGAATTATGACGTTATAATGGAGGCAACTATGACATAATCATTAACATATTATATTCCCCATGGAGAGTTCTTTACAATGAGCCAAGTTTCAGTTTTTCTATGCAGAGCTTTTGGAGATATAGAGGTGCAACGTTTTTTGGTTTTTCCAAGATGGCGCCCATACCACGTGACCTATGACATCATAATTATCATTTAAAATTCTACAGGAGGAGGTGCACCGTCAATCAATTTCCTGTCAATCAGATTAACGGTTGCAGAGAAAATCATATTTATTCAGTGCGGATTTTTAGGAGATACCATCTCCTTACTGGATGGCCGTTGGCTCCCTACGGGAGATCATCTGCCCTTTTCCAGGTGTTGTTTTTGGTCTTTTAGTCTGTCACAGTCACCCTCCCCACTAGCAAAGCCTGTGTCGGGTGTCGGTTTAGTGGCCGACAACCCGACCATGCGGCAGGTAGCACTGGGTTATATAGTCAGGTTCACTATGTTAACAAATATAATTTCGTTCAAAATTTTGGTAGATTAGCAAAACTATACATTTTTGGAATATTCAGAGCATGAGGAATCCAAAAATTAATGTTTACATTTGCGTAGACACCTTTGCGAAAATGACACTCAGGACAGTGATGAAGATAGTCAGGTTCACTATGTTAACAAATAGAATTTCTTTCAAAATTTTGGGATTAGCAAACCTGTACATTTTTGGAATCTTCAGAGCATGGAGAATCTGAAAATCAATGTTGGCATTTGCACAGACACCTGCATGGCCGCCATTTTGGATTTTGAAAATGGCCACCATAAAATACATATTTTGCGCGATCTCGGCTTCTAGTCAACCTAGAGACTTAATTAAATATGCTAATCCTATGTTTTCTGGGTCAAGGAATCCAATAAAGGCCTCAAAATAGTGCTCAGGATTATAGAAAAGCAACAAACAAAGGTAATTGAAAACCATTGTCTTTATATTTGTGATATAACTGTATTACATAATACATGATATTGCAAGTCCTTTGAAGTTATAGGTTGTTATAGGAAGTTATAGGTAGTATCAGATTGAACTATAAGTCCTATACACAGGATCTACGAGGTCTATACCGTTCAGGAATATGCTTTTACAGATCTTCATCACTGTCCTGAGTGTCATTTTCGCAAAGGTGTCTACGCAAATGTAAACATTAATTTTTGGATTCCTCAGGCTCTGCATATTCCAAAAATGTATAGTTTTGCTAATCTACCAAAATTTTGAACGAAAAAACATAGTGAACCTGACTAATATGTTACCAGTGGCTGTCCCAAAACACTGACCTGACCAAAGGTTGTGGGTGTTCCTTGCAGACATAATTTGTAGTTGAATATATGGAAATATCTTGGTAACATTTGCATTGATGCGAAACAATTTTTTGTTGTTTTGTTCTTCTTTTTCAGCCGATTATGTTCCTGCCTCTGATACCTCAACAGCAACTGATGTGCCACCTCCATATCCATATCCAGCTATTTTGGAGCCTCCTCCATCTTATGACATGGCTCTCACCATGCCATGCTCGCCCAACAATGTTCATGGGAAGTGTCAATAGTAGGCGTGCACTGTCCATGTTGGAGTGACTGTGACAAACTTGTAATTCCGATAAATCTAAACTTGGATGAATCAAATATGAATTACTGTTTGGCATTGCCTTGTTTTTGCCATTTTTATTTGTATATGAAAAATTGAAAAAATATATTGAAAATATATTGAAACCTAAAAATATTGAAACCCATTGAAAAAATACCTCCAGATTTGTGGATTTGACATTCGCGGCATTTTCTAGGAATGTATCCCCTGCAAATGTTGGGGCTCGACTGTATCTGCCTTTGTTACTCCCACCAGGGAGTAATGCATTCGATCGTGTGTGTGTGTGTGTGTGTGCGTGCGCGTATGTGTGCTCGTATGTTCGTGTATTCGTGTGTTTGTGAACAAGATATCTGGAAAAGTTCTGAACGGATTTGGATGAAAGTTGGTGGGATGATTGCCCTTGGGATAAGGAAGAATTGATTTGTTTTTGGTGAAGCTCAGGGTATTATTCCGGATCCAGGAATTTTTTGAAGGATTTTTTTACCATTGGAAGATAGGGCTCAGCAGCGGCCACCTACGGCAGGAGTAAGCGCTCGACTGAGTGGCGTTCTAGTTTACTTTGAATATCCTAACCTTTACAGAGAACGGGAGGACAACTTTTTTGCCATTTACATATTGCCAATGCAATTTTTACCCATGAGTAGATGCAGAGCAGTAGATACATCAGTAGTCTGCTTCTGTTGTCTCAACAATGGATGGAGGTCCTTAATGCCGAACAGGAAATCAAAGCTTTCTCCCTTGACATATTACATGCCTTCTATACGATCTGGCACCCCGCTCTGCTCACCAAACTCTCCTCCGATGGTATCCATGGAAATCTCCACGCATGGCTGGCGGACTTCCTCTCTAGTCGCAGTCAATGTGTGGCCCTGAATGGATTTCTCTCATTTCCCCTTCCTGTTCAGGCTGGAGTTCCCCAAGGCAGTGTTGTGGGCCCTGTGCTTTTTCTGGTCTTCATCAATGAAGATGCCATTTTTCCCCGCAGAGCAGGGGCTGGCCTTTTTTTGGGCACCGTGGTCCCCTTTTTGAAGCAATGTTTTATGGCCGGATGCCCTTCCTGCTGCCAACCCTGTTAGTCGCCTCTTGCGACACACAGGGAATTACCAGTGAACTGGTACTCAATTTGCCGACCTCAGAAGGATGACAGGCTGAGTCAACCCCCCTGGCGTTAATTCAGCGATCGACCGTGGTTCGAACCCAGGATCCTAGGATCCCAACCCAGCACCCTAACTGCTAAGCCAACACCAGGCTCTGCAGACCTGGACAAAATCACAGACTGGTCAAACAAGTGGAACATGTCTTTCAATCCTGACAAATCTCACACTCTTACTATTTCTCTCCGAAAAGACCAACTGGACAACCCTCCCATCTACTTTCTGAACAATCCTGTCCAAGAAGTTCTGTCACTCAAGCTTTTGGGTCTCACTATCTGCCATGATCTTTCCTGGGAAAACCACATTTCCAAGCTGGCCTGCAAAGTCAGTCACCAACTGGGCATCCTCCGTCGTGCGAAGTCCTTCCTTGGCACACCTGAGCTCCTCACCACATACAAGGCTTTCATCCGCAGCTCAATGGAATACTTCTCTCCCCTCTGGGCTGGTGCTCCTGCCTCACACCTAGCTCGGCTTCACGCTGTTGAAACCAAAGCGTTCAGAATCATTGGAATCTCCCGCGATGAAGCTAACTCCGAGGGCCTTTCACTCACTCACCGCAGGCTGGTTGGTGGTCTTTCTGTCTTCTACCAACTCCTCTCCAGCCTTGCTCCCCCAGCTCTCTCTGGGCTCTGTCCCCCAAATATTCCTACAGGTCGCACAAGATCCGCCTGCAACCCTCTTATGGTTAAACTGCCAAAATCAAGACTTTCTGCTCACCTTCACTCCTTCATTCCCCTTTTCTCCCGCCTCTGAAACAAACTCCCTCACTCTCTTCAATCCCACTCCTCCCTCCAGGTCTTTAAAACAGCTGTTCACCACCATCTCTTATCTAACCCCATCCAACACCTTGATATTTTCTTCCCTCCCTCCCCCCCCCCCCCCCCCATTAATTCATCCCAGATCCACTTTTTTAAAATAACGACTTCTTTCCTGGAAGTCCTAGCAGTGTCCATGTGTTTTATACCTCTCCCCCCCCCCCCTCCCATGCCTCCTTCCCCCAAGCCCCTCCCTCCCACAGATCTCCTGATGTCCCTGCTCTCAAATGTTGTACTTGTGTGCTTCCCTCTCTCCCCTTCTTGTCTCCCACTCCCTTTATCATGTTTTATGTGTCAGTTTGTCTTTTTGCGATTACTGTCAGCTCTTACACGAGCCTCGATTCTGTCTCCAAAAAAAAATAAAAAAAGAAGAAAGACCAATGTACTTAGTTCAAACAAGCATTTATGTTCATATCCTGAGCAATATGAAGGAAACAGGAACAAGGAAATGCAGCTCTTATGAAGAGAAATATGTGCAAATATTTGAGCACCATTCCTTGAGGTTTTAACTCGAGAAACAGTCGAGTCTAATTACATTGGATGTTTTTGATATTAGTTTAGATGAAACAAGAAGAAAGACATATTGAATAAATCCTGTTGAATAACATGTTGACTAAATCCCGATGATTATAATGGGATGAGTTGATGGACGTGATAAATGTACTGTTGATGTCATGCAGGCTTGATGGGACAAATGGCCTTTTCCTATCTTAAATATCCTTTTATTTTCTTGTTTCAACCAAATTAGTAGATGTTACATTCTCATCATAATGGCATCGTGTTTTCTTTATTTTGCTGTCTGTGTGTACAAGTCTGGTGGTCAGAGAAGAGAATGCTGTGAAGATCATTATCATTTTTAGTTTCGCCATTTACTGGTAGCAGCTGTAATATGTCAATAAAGCACTTTTGTGATTATTATTTTTCATTTGATGTTTTTTGTTCATCTGGCCTATATACTATTCCATACCTAACCACACTTCGTGGTTGTTTGTTTGTGGGTATAACATGAGAATTTGTGGGAAAAGTTGTTGCAGTAGCTTTCTTCTTTAAGAAAAGGCAATCTATTATGACAGTCTGCATAATTGACCCTAAAGAACATGATTGCAAGCATAGTTTAATTCGAACTACTACCAGAGTAGCTGCCATACGGGTGATCTTTTTACAAACGTGTAATACCTTCTTGTAACACAAGGGTCCTCAAATATTTTTGATCGTGGGCCAGAACAGAAATTCCTTCACACCACATGACCAAAGACATTTTAAACAAGTAAAAGCTATATTCTGTGGACACCACCCCTTTAAAATATTCTTACATAAAAGTTTAACTATTTGCTCCTCATCCCCACTAACATTCTTAGCTCGGGCAATTAAGGTCGTTAATCATGAGCATTGCAGTAACAACTGAATAAAATTGATTGACAACAGTATACTACAGTTGCCACGTCACCTCACCATGTGGACTACAAGGGGAGATAAAGATATGCAGATGCACACCTGTCCTCCTTCGTGACTGGATGAGCACTGAGAAACGTGGCCGTGGATGGTAAAGATGGGAGGGGGGCATTTAGGAGGAGAATGTGTGCACCAAAATGTTTGAAATAATGGGTGTGCAATACTATGACATCGAATTATGCCTGCAGCAGTTCATCAAGGTCACGGAGAGCTTAGACTCAGAGGTATAGAACTGCGACTACCCTTCATTGTGACAAAATGGGTACTGACCAAGACGAACGTGGGTGGTGGAGAGAGGAGTAGGGTGGAGGAGTGCGAATGGCGTGCGAAAAATATTTTACATTTAGACACGCAATGATATGACACCAAATGATGGCTATGGCAGCTTGCAACGCCAGGCATCATATGAAGCCTTCGGCTACAAAAGGGTTAATACCAAATTAATTTTTTTGATAAATGTAGATTCACAGAGCAGCATGCTTAGGAAACACAGTCAGTGCAAACTACCTGTTTCACTAATTGTGATTGGGTACCTTTATAAAGAGGGGAATGTACTTGCATTGTATATTTTTGTTTTTCACAAGCAAATTTATCAATATAAAGTCGATGAACAAGTAATATTAAATCAAATGGACAATCAATATAATAGAGCAGGACTGTTCTGTCTGTCTGTCTGTCCAGCCATCCGTGAACTACTCCCTCAGTTTTTGGGATAGCCCTGCCAAACCTTGTGTGGAACCTTTTGGACCAGAAGAGAGAGTGCGATGGCGAGACGGCTTCTTTTTGCTCTCCTAGCTCTCGAATGTTCCACCACTGACATCACATTCTGTCCAATCACCAAGCTCTGTTCATCACTCTATGGCTCCTTAAGCAGGCACGAAGTTCAGGGCATGGCCTGTCAATTCCGGTCTTCCGAGGCGGAGCCTAGCCGTCCTTCGGGAATGCTCGTCTGGGTGGGGATCCTTTGCTGATTGTAATGTCCGGTTATACTGTCAGGCGATTATGGCTGTTGTAATGGCGGCCCTTTTTGATTAAATAAAAACGAAGGGAAAAATCACAAGGGGAATTACACACTGGGGGTTATCCTTAAGCCCTACCTAATTAGCATAGCTCCACCCCTCGTATGGAGACACATATATGATCTTATTCTATACAGATTCCTTACTTAGTTACATTGAGGTGGCCTTCCTCTTCACGTCACACGGTCCATGCCAATCTACACATTCCTAACTTTCCTCAGGTATTTCATGCCTACCCCCACAAATGTAACACTGTAATTTACATAAGTATTCAACGCCCTGAGTCAATACTTCATAGAAGCACCTTTGGCAGCTATTACAGCTTCGAGACTTCTTGGGTATGTCTGTATCAGCTTTGCACATCTGGATTTGGGGAGTTTCTCCCAATTCTTCCTTGCAGATTTTCTCAAGCTCTGTCAAGTTGTATGGGGAGCGTCGGTGAACAGTAATCTTCAAGTCTTTCCACACGTTCTCAATGGGATTCAAATCTGGGCTTTGGCACGGCCACTCAAGGACTTTCACGTTCTTGTTATGAAGCCATTCCATTGTTGCTTTGGCTGTATGCTTGGGGTCATTGTCCTGTTGGAACGTAAATCTTCACCGCCGTCTAAGGTCTTTTGCATTCTGAAGCAGGTTCTCCTGCAGTATTTGTCTGTATTTGGCTTCATTCTTTGTTTCCTCCATCCTTACGAGTCTCCTAGTCCCTGCTGCTGAAAGGCATCTCCATAGCATTTGGCGGCCACCACCATGCTTCACAGTAGGAATGGTGTTATATGGGTGATGAGCTGTGCTCGGTTTCCTCCAGACACATAGCTTTGCATTCAGGTGAAAGATTTCAGTTTTCATCACATCAGACCATATAATATTTTGCCTTGTGCTCTCAGTCTTTCCCGTGCCTTTTTGCAAACTTCAGACGTGCTGTCATGTGCCTCTTTATTAGGAATTGCTTCCATCTGGCCACTCTCCCATAAAGCCTAGATTTGTGAAGTGCTATAGAGACTGTTGTCCTTACAGCAGGCTCTCCCATTTCAGCCAAGGAACTCTGTAGTTCTGTCTGAGAGGTCATTTGGTGCTTGATCACCTCCCTGACCAAGGTCCTTTTTGCCCGGTTTCTCAGTTTGGTCAGACGTCCAGCTCTAGGAAGAATATGGGTAGTTCCACATTTTTTCCCATTTCCTCATGATGGAGCTCACTCTGCTCTTGGGAAATTTCAACACTCTAGAAATTGTTTTATACCCTTCCCCAGAGCTATACCGACTCACAATTCTATCTCAGAGTTTTATGGACAGTTCCTTATACTTCATGGTAGGGTTTATGCTCTGACATGCACTGTCAACTGTGGGACCTTGAATAGAAAGGTGTGTTTCTTTATAAATAATGTCCAGTCAGTTGAATTGGCCACAGGTGGACTCCAATCAAGTTGTAGAGACGTTTCAAGGATGATCAAAGGAAATTGGAAGCACTTGATCTCAATTTGAAGTGTCATAGCAAAGGGGTTGAATACTTATTGACATTATGGGGTATTATGCATTCAGTGTCTTCAGAAAGTATTCACACCCCTTGACTTTATCAAGGCCACATCTTGTTGTGTTACAGCCTGAATTTCAAAAAAATGGATTCAATTGAGATTTTTGTCACCGATCTACTCATAAGATCCCACAATATTTTTTATTTTAGAAATTTCAACAAATCAGATGGTTCTGTGTTTCAAAATAGAATTATTTTTTTAAACTTTCGAAAAAATAAAATTCCATTTTGACATTATTGGGTATTATGTATAGATCGGTGCCAAAAAATTGAATTTGAATCCATTTTAAATTCAGGCTGCAACACAACAAAGTGTGAAAAAAGTCAAGGGGGTTGAATACTTTCTGAAAGCACTGTATATGCAAAGCGTTCCTCCCTACACCATTCTTGCAGCCATTGGTTGACATCTATCGCTCTGCTATTAATGTTTATTTCCAAATCTTGGGAGAATCATAGAAAACACAACCTCACAACCCGTTGCTTTCAGCCGCTTACCCAATAACCTGTATCTATTTTTCAAAACCATCCAGCAAACTTTCCCTAAACAATTTGTTCCTGGGTGTACAACAACCAATCGACGATATCATTTACCCTTCTGTTACGTGCTCCTCCCCAAACCCCAGTCACTGTGTACCTCTGAGCCCCGAGAGGAGTCACGGCAGAAAGATGTGTTATTCTGTATGTCAAAGATCAATGGTGAAACCACACCAATTGTTACAAACAAACAAGAATTGTATTAAGATCACACAAGAATAACAGTACAATAAAGCGCGGTGTTACGCGCGCTGTTTGTAAACAAGGAGGAAGCGGACAACGCGGTAATTTGTAAGAGTCTTTATTCAAGAGCTCACTGTAACACTGAACTCTCAGGGCTGCGCGCCCCGTGTATATTGTGAGGCCACGCCTCTCTCCCGGGCGTGGCCCACCCCCATTCGGTGTGCGGGGTGATGTCACTATGTCAGTGCTTTCGTGTCCGCCACACGTGCCCCCCCAGAATCCCCGCGCACCTGAAGGGCCAGTTTGCGGGGCAAACGGATGACCTGGCTGAAGCGCCCCCTGGCGACTGGCGGCGTCTGGGTTGCAGGGATGCCATCTGGGATGCCTCCGGCTGCCCCTGGGATGGGTGCAGGACCGGGGGGCGGCGTGGCTGGGCGGTGCCGGGGGTCCGCCCGCAGGGGGGCGGCCCCGACGCAGGGGTCGGGCCACTGGCGGTGGATGGTCCACGTCGAGGTGGGCCGGCTTGAGGCGGTCCACAGAAACGCGGTCAGGAGTACCGCCGATGTCCAGGGTGAAGTGCTTCACCCCGGTCTCCAGCACGCGGAAAGGCCCGTCGTACGGGGGCCGCAGTGGTGTCCGGTGGGCATCGTGGCGGACGAAGACGTACTCCGCCGTGCGAAGCTCCGGGGCGACGTGCGTCGGTGGGTGCCCGTGGCGTGCCGTTGGCACCGGGGCGAACCTCTGGGCGGTCTCCTGCAGAGCGGAGCGCTGCTGTGCCGCGGACCATGGTGCCGTGGAGTCGGGGAGGAACTCGCCCGGCACCCGCAGCGGTTGCCCGAAGACCAACTCCGCCGCGGATGCACGCAGGTCCTCCTTTGGCGCCGTCTGGAGGCCCAGCAGGACCCAGGGGAGCCTGTCGACCCAGCCACCGTCGCGGAGGGTGGCCCGGAGCGCGGCCTTCAATGAGCGGTGAAATCGCTCACACAGGCCGTTAGCCTGGGGGTGGTAAGCCGTGGTTCGGTGCAGCCGGACCCCGAGCCCCTGCGCGACCACCCCCCAGAGCTCCAAGGTGAACTGGGGGCCGCGGTCGGACGAGATGTCTGAGGGGGCGCCGAACCGGGCGACCCAGGTGGCGATGAAAGCCTGCGCGACGTCCGCCGCCGTCGTCGACGTCAAGGGCACGGCCTCCGGCCACCGGGTGGTGCGGTCCACCATGGTGAGGACGTGGGTGAAACCCCGCGAGGGGGGCAGAGGTCCCACCAGGTCCACGTGGACGTGGTCAAACCGGCGTTCCGGCACCGTAAACGGGGCCAATGGGGCCTGGGTGTGCCGGTGCACCTTGGCGCGCTGGCACGCGAGGCACGTCCTGGCCCAGCCGCGGATGGCCTTCCGGAGGCCATGCCAGACGAATTTGTCAGCGATCAACCTTTGGGAGGCCCTCGCGCCCGGGTGGGACAGGCCGTGGATGGCGTCAAACACTTGGCGCTGCCAGCCCACGGGCACGATGGGGCGAGGCCGCCCGAGGGAGACGTCGCACAAGATGGCCGCGCCCGCGCCGTCAAATGGCACCTCGGTGACGCGGAGGCCCGTGACGGCGGTCCGCAAGGCCTGGACGTCGGGGTCAGTGGCCTGGTCCGCTGCCATCCGGGCATAGTCGATGCCGAGGTGGACTGCGTGGGCGACGGCCCGGGAAAGGCAATCCGCCACCGGGTTGTCCTTCCCCGCGACGTGCCGGATGTCCGTCGTGTACTCGGACACGGCCGAGAGGTGACGCTGCTGCCGGGCCGACCACGGCTCGGTGACCTTGCCCATCGCGAAGACCAGCGGCTTGTGGTCGACGAAGGCCGTGAACGCACGGCCCTCGAGCAGATGGCGGAAGTGCCTGACTGCCAAGTGAAGCCCGAGAAACTCGCGGTCGAAGGTACTGTAACGGCGTTCGGGCGGGCGAAGCTGCCGGCTAAAGAACGCCAGCGGTTGCCAAGATCCACGCACCCATTGCTCGTGCACCGCGAAGTCCGAGGCGTCGGTGGTGAGGGCGATCGGCGCATCGGGCGCCGGGTGCGCGAGCATGGTGGCATTAGCCAAGGCGAGCTTCACGCCCGTGAACGCCGCATCCATCTGCTCTGTCCAGGTGACGTCGCCTTTGCCCGGCTTACCTCGGAGAGCTTCGTGCAGGGGGCGCAGGAGCTGGGCGATACGGGGCAGGAACCGATGGTAAAAGTTCACTATGCCCAGGAACTCCTGCAGCCCCCTGATCGTGCGGGGGTGCGGAAACCCCTTCACCGCCTCCACCTTGGCCGGCAGGGGGACGGCTCCGTGCCTGGTGACGTGGTGCCCCAGAAAATCGAGTTCGGCGATGCCGAACCGGCACTTTGCAGGGTTCACAATCAGGCCATGCTGGCCCAGGCGTTCGAAGAGCGTGCGGAGGTGGTGTGGGTGCTCTTCGCGGGACACGCTGGCGACGAGGATATCGTCCAGGTAGACGTATACAAAATCCAAGTCACGCAGGACGCTGTCCTTCAGCCGTTGGAACGCCTGAGCCGCATTTTCAGACCGAAGGGCATCCGCAGGAATTCGAAGAGTCCGAACGGCGTCATGACCGCCGTCTTCGGGACGTCCTCCGGTCTGACGGGGACCTGATGGTAACCGCGTATGAGGTCCACCTTCGAGAAGAAGGACATGCCCGCCAAACGGGTGGAAAAGTCCTGAATGTGGGGGACGGGATAGCGGTCGGGGGTGGTGGCGTCATTGAGACGGCGATAGTCCCCGCACGGTCGCCATCCCCCGCCGGGCTTCGGCACGATGTGCAGCGGCGACGCCCAAGCACTCTCCGAGCGCCAAACGATGCCGAGTCGCTCCAGGGTAGCGAACTCCGCTTTTGCTACCGCCAGCTTCGTCGGCTCGAGGCGGCGTGCCCGGGCATAGACCGGTGGCCCGACTGTGGGGATGTGATGGGCCACCCCGTGCTTGACGGCCCCCGCCGAGAAGGTGGGCCGCGCGAGGGCCGGGAAGCCGGCGAGGAGGCGGGTGAGTTCGTCCGCTGCCGGAAGCGTACAGATCAACGTGGCCGGAACCGAACCGTTCAGCAAGCCGCTTGGCAAGCCGCTCGGTGAGCCACTCAGTGGGCTGCTCGACGAGCTGGGCAGCGCACAAGCGAGCGAGCTGAACATCTCGGCCTGGACAAGACGTCTGTGCTTTACGTCGACCAGGAGCCCATTTGCGCACAGGAAGTCCATGCCAAGCAATGCCATGGGCACGTCGGCGGTGACGAACGACCATCGGAAAACCTACCCTCCGAACCGCAGAGAGAGGCAGCGTTTTCCGTACGTACGGATGGGCGTCCCGTTTGCGGCAAGCAGCGTGGGGCCCCCGCCCGCAGCGTGCTTGTCCGACGTACCGGCAGGAATGACACTCACCTGTGCTCCTGTGTCGCACTGGTAACGGCGCCCGGATAAGGTGTCCGTGATGAACAGCAGGCTGTTTGAACGGCCGGCGCTCATTGCCACTATCGAGCGCCGGCCCGGGCGTTTCCCGACCTGTTGAAGGAGCATGGCGGATGACACTGTCGAGCCTCGTGGCCGAACTTGGCATGGAACCAGCACCAGGTGGTGGAGCTGGAGGAGTGCGGCTGGCTCCGCCAGGCCGGCGGAGTTGGCGGTGTTCCCCGCGGTGGCGGTTTTCGCCGCGGCGGTGGGCGGGGCGTGGCGGCGGCCACGAGGTGCGTATCAGCATGCTGCGTATGCTGTGTAAGCTGTTGCTGTGGATCAGCATCATCAGCAGCATCATCAGCAGCATCAGCCTCGAGGTCCGTGACGGCCGCACCGACTCTCGCCTGCGTGTCCGAAGCCGCGAAGTACCTGTCCGCCGCGGCGGCCAATGCTCGGGGTTCCGTTAGCATGGTCCTGGCCAACGCGAGGCGTACCTGTGCTGGAAGTTGGCGATGGAAAAGCGCCCGGAATAGAGAACCAGGGGCTTCGTCGCCCAACAGTGACAGCATATGGTCCATTCGGACCGACGGGCGCGTGTCGCCGAGCTCGGGGAGATCCAGGAGGCGGTCAGCCCGTTCGTCCTCCGTGAGGCCGAACGTGGCTAGGAGCAGCCGCTTGAGTGCCTCGTACTTGTGGCCGTCCGGTGGGTGGCGAAGGACGGACACAACTCGAGCGGCCGTGCCGGGCCCGGGGGAGGCGACGACATGGCAGTAGCGCGTGTCGTCGTGGGTGAGGCGCCGAAGCTGAAACTGGGCTCCGGCTTGGACGAACCAAACTTCGGCCTGGGCCTCCCAAAATTCGGGAAGTTTAATCGACATCACGTTGTTGGCCATGGCAATGGCGTCGTGTTTGGAAGGATCGCTACGGCAGATCCAACGTCGAGGGTCACCAGTAAAGCGCGGTGTTACATGCGCTGTTTGTAAACAAGGAGGAAGCGGACAACGTGGTAATTTGTAAGAGTCTTTATTCAAGAGCTCACTGTAACACTGAACTCTCAGGGCTGCGCGCCCCGTGTATATCGTGAGGCCACGCCTCTCTCCCGGGCGTGTCCCACCCCCACTCGGTGTGCGGGGTGATGTCACTACGTCAGTGCTTTCGTGTCCGCCACAACAACAACAATAGTAATCAATTGTACAAGCAATATATTTTCCTATGATGGTACCATCAGGTTCGTACAATATAACTCGCTGTGCTCCAAGTGAGCGAAAAGAAGAACATTCCCCCAATGTCTCTATTCTGACATCAAGCCAAAGTCGATCTGCTCCAGTGATCGTCAGAACGATGTCCAATCGAGACCAGAATCCCGTTCGGATGACAGTCACAGTCACGCGGCCAAAGCTGCGCAAAGGTGCCCTCAAGGCGACTGGGAAATCACACCCTCGGGTATGGACGTTCCACGGCTCCAAATCGGCGAACCGCAGATTTCCCACTCAAAAGCCACGTTACACACGCACACCAGATTAACGTCTGAATGCAGTGAAAATGGTTGAAGCGAAGTGAAAAACCTTGAGCGATGCGCAAATCCTGCGCGAGGTAAAAATGGCCGACGGCCCGTTCTCGTGGCGTAACGGCACTCTGATGATTCTCTCCAGAATCAACCGCAAAACCTGTCATGCAGGTTTATCTGTCACAGCGATGACAACTCTGTCGCAGGAATCCCTTTCCCGGGAAACTCAAAGTTCACTCGTGACTCTCGTTCGCCAACGTTCGCTCCAGACCTCAAAGCAGCTAGGCTTCTTGTCCGACTCACTTGCTCCGCCTCCTCTTCCTCCTCTTCCTCTTCGTCGTCGTCCGGTTCCGGTTTCATTTAAAACATTAATTTTTTTTACCTTTTGAAGATAGTAATCTCTATCTCCCTGAAACGACAACAATAATAGTACATGGAATCAAAAATGTTTACAGTGGATGAAAACCACAACAACGGAAGTGACGGATCCGTAACACTTCCTTTAATGTCCCTGACCTTTGCTCCTTCAAAACTGCACAGAACTCCAAGTCTACGATTGTTCTTGCAGAATGAAGAACCCACATATTTAATTGTCTCGTCGCCCAAAAAATGTCGCCCAGACCTCTTTCCAACCACCCTCTATTGCTGCACCCTGACCATTGCCTAAACTCGCAGCACCCTCACCATTGCCTTCACTCACTGCATCCTCACCATTGCCTTCACTGACAGCACCCTCACCACTGCCTTCACTCACAGCACCCTCACCACTGCCTTCACTCACAGCACCCTCACCATTGCCTTCACTCACTGCATCCTCACCACTGATTTCACTCGCTGCAACCTCACCATGACCTAAACTCGCAACACCCTCACCATTGCCTTCACTCACTGCATCCTCACCACTGATTTTACTCATTGTATCCTCACCACTGATTTCACTCACTGCATCCTCACCATTGCCTTCACTCACTGCATCCTCACCACTGATTTCACTCACTGCAACCTCACCACTGCCTACACTCACAGCACCCTCACCATTGCCTTCACTCACTGCATCCTCACCACTGATTTCACTCAATTGCATCCTCACCACTGATTTTACTCGCTGCAACCTCACCACTGCCTAAACTTGCAGCACCCTCACCATTGCCTTCACTCACTGCATCCTCACCACTGATTTTACTCATTGTATCCTCACCACTGATTTGACTCACTGCATCCTCACCACTGATTTCACTCACTGCATCCTCACCACTGATTTTACTCGCTGCAACCTCACCACTGCCTAAACCCGCAGCACCCTCACCATTGCCTTCACTCACTGCATCCTCACCACTGATTTCACTCATTGCATCCTCCACTGATTTCACTCGCTGCAACCTCACCACTGCCTAAACTCGCAGCACCCTCACCATTGCCTTCACTCACTGCATCCTCACCACTGATTTTACTCATTGTATCCTCACCACTGATTTCACTCACTGCATCCTCACCACTGATTTTACTCATTGTATCCTCACCATTGCCTTCACTCCCTGCATCCTCACCACTGATTTCACTCATTGCATCCTCACCACTGATTTCACTCGCTGCAACACCTCACCACTGCCTAAACTCGCAGCACCCTCACCATTGCCTTCACTCACTGCATCCTCACCACTGATTTTACTCATTGTATCCTCACCACTGATTTCACTCACTGCATCCTCACCACTGATTTCACTCACTGCATCCTCACCACTGACTTCACTCACTGCATCCTCACCACTGATTTCACTCATTGCATCCTCACCACTGATTTCACTCACTGCAACCTCACCACTGCCTACACTCGCAGCACCCTCACCACTGCCTTCACTCACTGCATCCTCACCACTGATTTCACTCACTGCATCCTCACCACTGATTTCACTCACTGCATCCTCACCACTGATTTCACTCACTGCATCCTCACCACTGACTTCACTCACTGCATCCTCACCACTGATTTCACTCATTGCATCCTCACCACTGATTTCACTCACTGCAACCTCACCACTACCTACACTTGCTGCACCCCCACCACTGCCTACACTGGCTGCACTCTCACCACTGCCTACACTCGCTGCACCCTCACCACTGCCGACACTCACTGCACCCTCACCACTGCCTACACTCGCTGCACACTCACCACTGCCTACACTCGCTGCATCCTCACCACTGCCTACACTCGCTGCACACTCACCACCGCCTGAATTCGGGAACTGTGATCTATAGTCTCTACCCATGCATCCTCACTTCGCAAAGGACGTGTGTGAGATGAACCAAAGCTAAAGCACATATATTAACCTCTTATGAAACCGAAGACAAATGGTGTCGGTACAGTATTACCCACAGAAATATGGTGGTTGAATGCCATCCTCAAAGCTCCCCACCCGAACAACCAAACAAGCCAAGTGGCGGGAATTGAGGCTATTAAACTATTAGTATTACGGTATTTGTATTAACGTACGGTAGTATTATTTTCATCTAGATGCATACTATTAATTGGAACCTTTTGAACGTACATTAAAACATTAACATTAAGGTATATATTCACTCATTTAAAAGAGGTTTCTTTGGTTTTTAAATCCATTAATATGGGATTGTAACCTTATCCTCTTGATTCCATATACATATTACGTGCGCATGTAGTTGATGGTGGAGAAATCGGAAAGTTTATATATGGGGGTGTTGGTCATGGAGTAATAAAGAAGAGTGGGGGAGAGAGAGTTCAATGGGAGGAAAATCTGTGTATCGTTTATACTTTACTCCCTATTCTTTATGCCACTCGTTTGGGTCAAAAGAGGGGTACCGTTTGCTAAATGTACGTGTGGTTCATAAAGGGTGTATATTGAACTTTATGCAGTTCGATTGATGCCAAAATATTACCTCTTCTTAGCATTTATTTAGTATTTTGTGAAATACGTCATACAGAGTTGAAAATTGATGGTCGCTCAGTGAGTAATAACATAATCGCTGAAGATTAAGAGTCGGAACAAAATAAAGGAGAAAGTTCCTCAGAAATGTTTGTTTCCGGTTGTTGTTTTTTTAAAATCAATGGTTGCACGGTCAGTGTGCTTTATGCCAGGAAACTCTTAAGGTTATTTTTTTCTATTAGACTCTGTTTTGAGGTGATTATGTGTGCATTTTGAAGATATCGACATGTTACGTGCGGTTTTGACGTGTGATTCCATCTTCAACACCAAGAAACGATCGACGATCTACTTCCGGGATTTCGTGACCCGGGTAACTTCCGATTGTGCCGTCGGTGCTGGGGCGGCGCGGCCGTGGCTTCATGTCGGCTTTCGGTGGTTCGAGAGGCAGGGCGAAGGGATACGTGCTCGTGGCTTCGGGCGCCTTCGCCATGAAGAAGTACGTGGTGCTTGCATTACGTACGGCCTTGTGTTCGCTGGCTCGTCTGTACGCGGCTCTCATGCGTCTCTGGAGCTTGGTACTGTACGTGTTGCGCCGACAAGTGCGAACGGTGGGTTTCGTTGTGGTGATGATGAGCCGATCGCTCGCGTCGTGTTGGTGCGTTGCGCGTTGTTCATGATCTATGGTGTTGCTTCGTGTATTTCAAGTTTGTTTGGAGAACCAATGGGCTTGCTTCGCCGTTGTCATTGCACCTTGAAGTGCTGCCCGGGTCTTCGTTGTTTGGGAGTGCTAAGGCCTTCCCTGTGACCTGAGCTGAATACAGGAAAGTCATGACGAGCCCAGTGACCTGAATACAGGAAAGTCATGACTAGGACCAGTGACCTGAATACAGGAAAATCATGACTAGGACCAGTGACCTGAATACAGGAAAGTCATGACTAGGACCAGTGACCCGAATACAGGAAAGTCATGACTAGGACCAGTGACCTGAATACAGGAAAATCATGACGAGCCCAGTGACCTGATTACAGGAAAGTCATCACTAGGACCAGTGACCTGAATACAGGAAAATCATGACGAGCCCAGTGACCTGAATACAGGAAAATCATGACTAGCCCAGTGACCTGAATACAGGAAAGTCATGACTAGGACCAGTGACCTGAATACAGGAAAATCATGACTAGCCCAGTGACCTGAATACAGGAAAATCATGACGAGCCCAGTGACCTGATTACAGGAAAGTCATGACTAGGACCAGTGACCTGAATACAGGAAAATCATGACGAGCCCAGTGACCTGAATACAGGAAAATCATGACTAGCCCAGTGACCTGAATACAGGAAAGACATGACGAGCCCAGTGACCTGAATACAGGAAAGTCATGACTAGCCCAGTGACCTGAATACAGGAAAGTCATGACTAGCCCAGTGACCTGAATACAGGAAAATCATGACGAGCCCAGTGACCTGAATACAGGAAAGTCATGACGAGCCCAGTGACCTGAATACAGGAAAATCATGACGAGCCCAGTGACCTGAATACAGGAAAGTCATGACTAGCCCAGTGACCTGAATACAGGAAAATCATGACTAGCCCAGTGACCTGAATACAGGAAAGTCATGACGAGCCCAGTGACCTGAATACAGGAAAATCATGACGAGCCCAGTGACCTGAATACAGGAAAGACATGACGAGCCCAGTGACCTGAATACAGGAAAGACATGACGAGCCCAGTGACCTGAATACAGGAAAGTCATGACGAGCCCAGTGACCTGAATACAGGAAAGTCATGACAAGCCATGTAATGATGGCTCATGATGCCCCATTCACCCAGTAAGTCCGCCACTGTAGAAATAGCCCAATATGCTCAGCTGATGCAGGCAAGGCCTTGCACACCGCCTTGACATTTGTAGGAATCTCTGCAGGAGTGCTGCTGTTTATCAGTTCATCGTTGTGTTGTTGTTGTTTATCAGTTCATCGTTGTGTTGTTGTTGTGTTGTTTATCAGTTCATCGTTGTGTTGTTGTTTAGCGGTTTGGGTGCCGGCTTGGGATCCTAGGTTCCAATCTCGGTCGGTCGCTGAATTAACACCAGGGGGATTGACTCAGCCTGGCATCCTTCCGAGGTTGGCAAATGGAGTACAAGCTCACTGGTGATTCCCTGTGTCGCAAGAGGCGACCAACAGGGTTGGCGGCAGGAAGGGCATCCGGTCATAAAACATTGCTTCAAAAAGGGTCCAAGGTGCCCCAAAAAAGGCCAACCTCGCTCTCTAAATGCGGTTCGCTGTGTTGTTGTTGTTGTGTTTATCAGTTCATCGTTGTGTTGTGTTTATCAGTTCATTGTGTTGTTGTGTTGTTTATCAGTTCATTGTTGTGTTGTTTATCAGTTCATCATTGTGTTGTGTTTATCAGTTCATTGTGTTGTTGTTGTGTTGTTTATCAGTTCATTGTTGTGTTGTTTATCAGTTAATCGTTGTGTTGTTGTTGTGTTGTTTATCAGTTCATTGTTGTGTTGTTTGAGTTCATTGTTGTGTTATTTGAGTTCATTGTTGTGTTATTTGAGTTCATTGTTGTGTTGTTTGAGTTCATTGTTGTGTTGTTATGTTGTTTATCAGTTCATCGTTGTGTTGTTGTTGTGTTTATCAGTTAATTGTTGTGTTGTTTATCAGTTAATTGTTGTGTTGTTTATCAGTTCATCGTTGTGTTGTTGTTGTGTTGTTTATCAGTTCATTGTTGTGTTGTTTATCAGTTCATTGTTGTGTTGTTGTGTTGTTTGAGTTCATTGTTGTGTTGTTGTTATGTTGTTTATCAGTTCATCGTTGTGCTATTGGCGGCAGGAAGGGCATTTGGCCGTAAAACATTGCTTCAAAAAGGGGACCAGAGTGCCCAAAAAAAGGCCAACCCCAGCTCTCCAAATGCGGTTCGTTGTGTTGTGTTGTTTATTTCCAGTGAAAATGTTATTTTTGTTTTTCTTTCTCAATCAAAACCACTTATTGTTCCATTATTTGATGTAGTTCTGCAGGTCTGAGCCGGTTTAACAGCTGGTCACTTTTCACCTCTCTGAGATTGCATTTCACACGAGACAAAGGACAGTGAGTGCCGGACGTTGACGTTTACGATTCCACAGTGATGCATACAGGACAGTACAGCGTTACGTAGCTTCGCTCTCAATATAATGTTACTTAAACCTTGTCGATTATGCTTTTCCTTTATTTTCTCAACTGATATCTGTTGCTTTAATTTCATTACATTGCTTTCGTTGTTGATTTAATTCCGCATCTTTTGTCCAACATTTTAATTTGATAAACGTTAATGCAAGATTTTGGGAAATGAAAGCATCGTCGTCACATTAAAATACGCAATTTGGTGTCTGTCTGTCTGACCACGATACATTCGGTTGTTGCTTATCCATTTCCAACGCAACTTGACAGGAGAACTAAGGGTCACATGATGGAGGTTGTAACGACTTCATTTACCCCCCCCCCCCCCTCCCTCCCCAAGGTGGTTTTCCACTTTGGGTGAAATCCGTGTTATCATATATAAATAGCTTTTCATGAGGAACCCCTACAAGAAGTAAACAAGAATGACCACACCACGGTCACAACCTGCGACAAAATCCTGTAACGGGCCGATTGGGAAATGCGCATTTAAAGAACTCTTAAAAGATGAACAGCGCGATTGGGAAACACATTTAATGTGCTATTGAAAAATTAACTCGACACACCTCACTCATGTCACCTTCCCCTCCCCACGGTTATGAGAATGAGCTGATTTGTCACATGGTCATGGATTGCTTAACCCCAATATATGGCCATTGAAAAATTACGTAACACTATTTTTCACAATTAGCATAACGTAACACTTGATTACTGTGCGTTCTGATGGGCTTGATTAAAAAACAAAACAAAAAAAAAACCCACCTTTAGAGGCCATTTCCCCCCGCAAAGCGGGGGTTGGCCTTTTTCGGGGACCGTGGTTGTTGTTGTTTTTCGGTCCCCTTTTTGAAGCAATGTTTTACGGCCGGATGCCCTTCCTGCCGCCAACCCTTTTTGTCGCCTTTTGCGACAAGCAGGGAATTACCAGTGAACTGGTACTCAATTAGCCGACCTCGGAAGGATGACAGGCTGAGTCAACCCCCCTGGCGTTAATTCAGCGATCGACCGGGCGGGATTCGAACCCAGGATCCTAGGATCCTAAGCTGGCACCCTAGCCGCTAGCCCAACACCAGGGTTGATTAAACTTTACTATTATTCGGCATATGATTAGATTTTTCAGGGTCCCTTATCGTGTATAACACTCGACTCAAACAATGTCAATGGAAATCTGATGCAACAAACCAAATGTTTGGTCCACCAGAAAACCAAGATGGCGGCCATATCATTTCCTCTCGGTGCTATGGTGGGTGGAGTCAGGCGACCGATGTGGGTGTGGTCAGGCAGATGTCCTACCAATGGGTGCAACAACAACAACAACAACAACAGGCATTTTAAGGCCATTTTCCCTACAAGAGCGGGGGTTAGCCTTGCGGTCCCCATGACAATCTTCTCCATTTTGTCCTATTTTCTGCATCTCCCCTTGTTAACCCCCTTACCCGCATTTCTTCTTCGACCATCTTTAGCCAAGTCTTTCTCGGTCTTCCCCATCCTCTACTTCCTTCTACATTCATTTCCATCACTCTTTTCAACCAGTCACTTTCATCCTTCCTCAACACATGACCAAACCATCTCAAACTGTTTCTCTTCACAGCATCCATCACAGGCTCTATTCCCATCATCTTTCACAATTCATCATTTCCCATCATCCTGGTGTTGGCTTAGCGGTTAGGGTGCCGGCTTGGGATCCTCGGATCCTGGGTTCGAATACCGGTCGATCGCTGAATTAACGCCAGGGGGTTGACTCAGCCTGTCATCCTTCCGAGGTCGGCAAATTGAGTACCAGCTTGCTGGGATGAATGATCACGGTGTGTACCCCGGTTCGGAATAGGCACACCGTATCCCTGCGCATCGTAAGAGCGTGACCAAGGGTTGGCGTCAGGAAGGGCATCCGGCCATAAAAACATTGCTTCAAACAGGGAACCATGATTGTCATGGGGCCCGCAAGGCTAACCCCCACTCTAGCGGGGAAAAATGGCCTTAAAACGATCATTCATTCATTCTCTCAACGATACTCCACACATCCACCGAACCATTCGCATTTCCACCCTTTCCAGCCTTCGTTACTGCTCTACGTTCATTACCCATGTCTCACTCCCATAAATCATAACACTTCTCACACATGCAGCATACACCTTTCCCTTCAGCTTCAACGACGCTCCCCTCCTCATCAGCACGCCACTCAGTTCCCGGAACTTCTTCCATGCACATCTCACTCCAGCAACCGTTGCTGAGTCTGATCCACCTTCTCCATTCAGCATGTCTCCGAGGTAGCAAAATGTTTTCACACCTTCCAGCTTCACACCGTCTCCAATATCCAACTCAACATTTCCTCCATCTGCAGCTCCCTCTGTGCACACCTTACACTTGAATGTAGCTGCCACACTGGTTAATGACCCTCTCAAACCACTACATTTTTGATGAACCCACTCAGCGCACATCGTACATTGAATGGAGTTCACTCCGACACCCTTCCTGCACACATCACATGGCCACTTCCCAGTTCTTTCCACCTCACCACATGCTTTACCACTTGTCATCACCTTCGTCTTTCCGATATTTACCTTCAGACCTTTCGCCTCCATTTATTCCTTCCACTTATTATTCTTCTCCTTCAGTCCATCCATACTCTCCCCCAATCAACACAAGATCATCTGCATACAACAACTCCCACGGTAAACCCTCCTTTACGTTCCGAGCCAGCACCTCCATCACAGCTACAAACAGTAGTGGACTTAGTACCAACCCCTGATGCACTCCCACCTTCACCTCAAACTCACCACTGTTCCCCTCCTTCGTCCTTACAGCTGTCCTTCGTCCTTACAGCGCGCTCTTTTGTACATTGCCATCACTACTCTGATCAACCATTCCTCCACTCCTAACTTCCTCAATGCCCATGTCACTACTTCACGTGGAACCCCATCGAATGCTTTCTCCAGATCAACAAACCCAAGAAACAACTTCTTCCTCTTCTCCATGTACTTCTCCTGCAACTGCCTCACAATAAAAAGCATGTCTGTCGTTCCTCTTCCTGGCATAAATCCAAACTGCATTTTGTCAATCTTCATTTTCTTCCTTATCCTCCTCTCCAACACCCTTTCCAATACCTTCATTCCATGCTCCAATAACTTTATCGCTCGATACGAGCCACACTCCAGAGGGTCACCTTTCCCCTTGTATAGAGGGACGAGGGTACTCAGTTCCCAATCCACTGGAATGCGGCCTTCTTTCACCACCAGATTACAGATCTCTGTCATTCTCTTCACACCCCAATTTCCCACTGCCTTCAACATATCTTCCACAACTACCGTCGGCCCTCCCGCTTTTCTACTCTTCATTGCTTTTATCGCTTCCTCAACTTCCTTCTCGGTTATCTTCTCTGCCGGTCCTAAAACTGGGTAACTCTCGATGTTTCCGTCCCATTCATTCTCTGCATTCAACAGCATTTCCATATGTCTTCTCCATCGTCCTTTAATTCCATCTGGGTCCACAACGATTTGTCCCACTTCATCCTTCAAGCAACTAACCCCCCATCACATCGCACCTCTCTTTCGCTATCTGCTTTGCAATCCTGAATACCACTCTCTGACCCTCTTCTGAATCCAAGCGTTCTCCAAACATTTTCCTACATGCCTCCTGCGCCTTTGCCAACTCTTTCTTTGCATCCTTCTTGGCTGCCCTATAACTTTCATGCTCTGCCTTTTCTGCCCCCATAGCCTTCACCTTCTGCCACTCCTTGAATCTTTTCCTCTTCTCGTCAATCCTCTTTCCAACTTCATCATCCCACCACCATGTTTCCGAGTACCTCGGTGGTCCTTTGGTCCATCCACATACCTCACCAACGGCTCCCAACAGACTATCTTTCATTGACATCCAACCACTTTCTAGCTCAACCACATTTTCCTCTGAAGCTGAAGTTGAATACCATACATTGTGAGCTTTGCTTAAGAACCCTTTGTGCCAGACCCCGTCAAATGATTTGCTTTGGCCCAGCGCAGCAGCTCGACTTTCTCAGAAGTGCTCGAGAGCTGAAGACCAACTGGTGACTTCCAGCAACCCACCTGTGCATACATGCATGTGTTTATATAACAGTTACCTTTTAATAAGACAATAAATTATAAGGGTGCTTTATTACTTCCCAAACTTATTTGATCTGTGGAGGAATCGTCCGAGTTCGAATCATCGTCTGTGGTGGTGTGGCCTGGGGCATTGTCTGCGGTTGAAGGTCCCGCTGCAGTCCGAGTTGCCTTCCTGGAAACGCTGTCTGACATTTTCTTGAAAATGCCTTTTAGTGTTGTCTGGCGCATGTACTTTGGCTTTTACTTTTATCAGCAATTATTGTATCTCATACACCCACATTACTTGTTCTTCACGGACGAAGCTCTTTTGTTTCAATCCCTGTACAGGTTTTTCTGTAAGGCTGATACATTCGTCTATGGACACTATTTCTGCTAAATTCCCGTCGTCTTGCTGCTGTCCTGGCTTCATAACCATGTTCATTATTTCCGTGTCTGAGTTGGAGCACAAGTGGAACGTCGTTAGGCTATCAATGTTCATACATTCTTCCAAAGCCTCTTCATCTAGCATATTGGCGTCATCACACAACCCTTTGGCTTATTCCCATAAATCTTGTACAATTTCCTTCTCGTGACCCTCAAAAACCATGGAAGTCCAATTCAGCTTCATCGTTGAGGAACATTGTTGTAGGCCATAGGTTATGCCAAACATTTGCAGATATTTCCTTCGGTAGCTTGTCCCATGAACTGGCAGCACTCTAAAGAGCATCCTTTATATTGAATTCCTTTTGAAATGCCTTGACACCTGTGGAACAGTTGCATGCATCAGGCATTTTGTGCATAAAGTCAGCCTTGTAGCGGCACTTGAAAGCACGAAGGATGCCGTGGTTCATGGGGTGGACAAGGAAGGTGCAGTTCGGTAGCAAATATACTACATGAACATTGTCCTTCACAAGTGTTACGTAGTCCTCCTGGTGACTACCTGGTCTCGGTGACCCCCGGACCGTGAGAGGAACTCCGCCAGAAAGATATATTATTTCTGCGCTTTCGTAACGCAATCAATATGAATTCCAATCCATAAGAAACCCCACACCAAGGATCCGGAACAATCAATGATATATTCCCCGAGCAATCAACAACCATCAACAATCAACAATTAATCACCAATAGTATTCAGATGGCCATCTTATATATGTGTGTCCCCTTTCCCCACTCCCGACCCCTTGGGGTACTCATGACCCCTTTGGTCTTTGTCCCTCACAATGTCTCTGGGCCCCTCCTGACCATGATGATGGTCGGCTTCTCCGCACACGGGCGGTTGAACGAACCCCTGGCTGACGTGCTCCCAAACGTGCACGTCACGTACCGGGAACAACGGTTGCAGCGCACACCTCCTTGCCAAGCAAAGCGGGCAAAGCAACGCGCCGCTTGTCCAGCGCGCGAGGCCCAAGGTGCGACCCGTATGCGTCCTTGTAGACGGTGAGGCGAACTGTGCCGGACGCTGGGTTCCGTGCACGGACCCACGGCAACTTGACGTGTCAAGGGGTAAGTACCCTGCGCAGGTAACTCCTTTTGTCAGACGGGCTTTCAAACATAGTAAACGTAGCGTCCTCCCCGCTGCTCAATATCGATACCCACTCTCGTCGGAGCTCGGCGAGGAAGAAGAGGAAAAAGATCGTCGCTTCTCCCCGGACCTCGTGTCTTTTTCCTTCCGTTTCCGGTGTCCTTTTTCCCAGAAGGGCTCCTGACCCTTTAATCACAACAACCTTTAATCGACTACACATTGATAAGCAAAGACCTGAATAGTAATTCACATGAATTCGTAACACAAGGAGCTCAGCATCAGGGTTACCTTGCTGCGCAACACCAACCAGTATATTACTATTGCACTGTAATACTCTGTACATGTATAGCCGTGGTCACCTCGGACCCAAATGCAGTCGTATATGTAACATGGCTTATTTGAGTTAACACCGAGTCTATGTCATTTGATATAAGCATTTTAGACACACCAGGACTTCATTGCTCCACGACGACTGAATTAGTCCGAGATGGGCCATGGGATGCTGGGCGGTGTGTGGGTGCATCAAAACCTCCGCTAAACTTAGCGCATCTTGTGCAAAAGAATAAAATCTTGAGCATCCTTCGACACCATGACTGGTAAGGGATGAACAAGTAATATGTGCTTCCGTGCCTAAGAAACAAAGGAAGGCTATTTAAATTAAGTTGAAATTAGAAGTGATCGAGCGATAGGAGTGGTGAACATTTGCTGTCTGAGTGCTTGGACTTGCAGTATCCCAATGTTACGAACAATTCGTTTTTATCTCAAAATTATAGTTTTAGCTTGAAACATTGCTGGTTTTCAGGTAAAACTGGATTTTATGGTCCCGGATTTGTGGTTGGTTACCTGTATATGTTAGTTTCACAATCTAAATGAGAACGGGATTTGTTCGGGAGCACATACAGTCACGTGAAAAAGTAAGTACACCCCATGTAAAGTTTTGACTTTTTCAACATATTTCAACATACAGCTATTTGATCTTCATTTCAACAATATCGATAGATAAAGGTGATATAATATAACGAATATTATGAAACATTTACATTTTGTTGTCCATTGTAGAAATTAAATAAACATAAATGCAAATTTCGCATGTGGAAAAAGTAAGTACACCCCTACATTTATCAATACTTCAAATACCTAAAATTAGAATCAGGTGCACCAGGTCAGGTGCAAATGATTAGAACATCATTAGAGAGGAGCTTGGAGGAACCTGTCTTATTTAAACCTCAGGCATTTAGTTTGGTTTGCTCTTTGTTGTTGAAGTGTGCGGCGTCACCATGCCTAGATCAAAAGAGCTCTTTGAGGCCTTCAGAAAGAAGGTTATAGATGCCTACGAGTCTGGGAAGGGATTTAAAAAGATCTTCAAACAATTTGAAATCAATCATTCGACTGTCCGGAAGATCATCTACAAGTGAAGAAGATTCCAAACAACTGCCAACTTGTTCAGGCCAGGCCGCCCCAGCAAGTTCAGTCCGAGAGCAGACCGCAAGATGCTGAAAGAAGTCTCTAAGAACCCCAGAATGTCATCACGGGACCTACAGGTAGCTCTTGCCACTGTTGATGTCAAAGTGCACGAGTCTACCATTAGAAAGAGGCTGCACAAATTTGATCTACATGGGAGGTGTGCCAGGAGGAAACCTTTGCTGTCCAGAAAGAACATCAGGGCAAGACTAAAGTTTGCCAAGGAACACCAAGGCAAAGACCAGCACTTCTGGAACAATGTGCTCTGGACAGATGAGTCAAATGTAGAGCTATTTGGCCACAGTACCAGAAGACATGTTTGGCGAAAACCAAAGACAGCATTTGACCACAAGAACTTGATACCAACTCTAAAGCATGGTGGTGGAAATATTATGGTTTGGGGCAGCTTTGCTGCATCAGGGCCTGGGCAGCTCACCATCATATAATCCACGATTAATTCTTCATTGTACCAGAGGGTGCTTGAGGATAATGTGAGGCCATCTGTCGGAAAGTTGAAGCTTAACCGAAGGTGGACCTTGCAACATGACAATGACCCTAAACATACCAGTAAATCCACCAAGGAATGGCTGAAAAGAAAAATGGAGGGTTCTGGAATGGCCAAGTCAAAGCCCGGATCTAAATCCCATCGAGATGTTGTGGGCGGATTTGAAACGAGCTGTGCATGCAAGAAACCCCTCAAACATCGCACAGCTGAAAGAATTCTGCATGGAGGAGTGGGCAAAAATTTCTCCCAGTCGATGTCAGAGACTGGTAGACAGTTATAAGAAACGCCTACTTGAGGTTGTTTCTGCCAAAGGGGGCAATACCACCTATTCGAGCCAAGGGTGTACTTACTTTTTCCACATGCGAAATTTGCATTTATGTTTATTTAATTTATACAATGGACTACAAAATGCAAATGTTTCATGATATTTGTTATATTATATCACCTTTATCTATCAATATTGTTGAAATGAAGATCAAATAGCTGTATGTTGAAATATGATGAAAAAGTCAAAACTTTACATGGGGTGTAGTTACTTTTTCACGTGACTGTACCTCCACCCTCCACCAGGCTGAACAGTTTACGTTTTGTGTCCCACTGATAGGCTGGATCTGGATCTGGACCAGAACTAAAATCTAATCGGCTTGTTCTTGTCACCTAACCAACCCATCCACCAAGTTTTGGCCGAATCCACCAACAACTGTTTGGGAGTGTGCGTGCGTGTGTGCGCTCACTCTATTAAGAGCCTTATCTCTTCACTGAGGCAGTGAGGCTCTTGATATTGTTTTAACCCTATCACTCAATGTTGAAAATCACTTACAGAAATTATCTGTGGCCCTTCCAGCCATATTACAAGGGCAAGACAATGGTACCGCCAACCTGTGTGGAAGGATCAGATATAGCACAATAGAGATAAAATTTCACATATTTTCTTTGGAAAAATAAAATAACCTTTTTTTTAATGTACAAAAAATATTTTCAGCATGGTGATGTGATTTTATATAGCCTGATAACCCTCACAATGTGAGGTATTAAGCTACATATAGATATGTTTGTATGTTCAATGACTTTTGCTTGAAGATGGAGTGAACATTGCAAAGCACCATGACCGGACATAGTACTCAGATACAAAAAGGAAAATAAGGCATTCCTAATTGAGGTTTCAGTACCCAGTGGTTTTGGTATAAATAATGCATAAATCAAGAAAAAAAACAAAAATCTCAAGAATGAAGTGGAAAGATCCTGGAAGCTGAAGAGCACTGAAATTGTACCAGTGATTAATTGGAGCAACCAGAATGATAAAGAACAACCTTACAAATATTCTACAAACCATCCCTGGGAACATCACCACAAACGAACTACAGTCAGAGGCTGTACGGGGCTCATGGACGATCCTGAAAAGAGTCTTCAGAACAAAACTGAGAAAAACACAATTTCGCAACTTATCCCATGAATCGCAATCCTTCACTGAAACCAAGGTGGATCTTCGAGTCCTGGGAGGACTTTGTTCCACCTTCTGAAATCAAGATTGTGGAGATAATCAATGACACACACACACACACTCACACACACACACACACACACACACACACACACACACACACACACACACACACACGCAACCCCTTTAGGGAGAGAGTGGAAGTGAAAGCGTGCGTGGTGCAGTTTGTGGATGAAATGATACATGATTGGATGAAATGATAAATGATTGCTGGTTATTTCTGAAAACTCTGATCATGCCGACATTACACATCCAGCCCCCCGCCCCCCCCCCCCTCCTCTTCACCCCCCAATAAAACAACTCGAACGATATGTGTGAAGAAGTATTGACATGACTGTTCTGTTCAATGTTGAATGTTCTGTTCTGTTCTGTTCTGTCTGTTCAATGAAATTCAAGAGGAAAATGTTTATGAACCTGAATTTTGGAATATGTCTGATGTCAGAGACAGATTTGTTGAAGTGCTTTGAGAACTGGGCATAGATCAGCCAAATTACCATTTGGAAGAACTGAAGATAAACCTCTCAGATTTCTGGAGAGAATATATTTATGGAATTCTCCTTTTCAAAGGGAATCGGAGATTATTTTTCTCTGATTATGATCCCAAGAGGTACGTACTTCAGACAGGGGTCTGACTTGCCAAATATTTGTCTGAGCATCATTTGCAAGATTTTCTTTTTTCCATGTTGGACCACAACTTTACAAAAAAGTTGCTAAGTGTGCCAGGTCTTCTTGCTATCATAGATGTGGTTTAAAGCGAAGTACAAAAGTATTTGCCATAACAACCATTGTTGTGGAAATCAACCAGATCAACAACTTGTTCCATATGTATGGTTTAATCTCAATCAGATCTGTACATCATCCTGTAAAGTACATCATGCAACATACATGTCAGGATCTAGGCATCATATGAGAAAGATTGAATATATCAGTCAATGCAAGCAAACCTAGAATATAGGCGGGTACGTACCATTCAATTCTACATGGCATTGTATAATGATGTCGCAGGAGTGGCCTCGAGTCGCGGACGTCCGAGGTCTTATAGACACCGCCCAGCGGTTTAAGGGAGCACCACACCTGGGTTCAACTTTGGTACAATTTCACCACAACCATATCCTCAAGATGTCGCTGGAATCTGTTGACACATTTGTTCCAGTGATTGTTTTTAATCGTCTTGTGTTGATAATTGTGAGGATCGATGAGGATGCAGAAGAAGCACTGTCTGTGAAACACTGTTGTCAAGCCTTAGAAGTATTACAGAGGCATACATACTTGTCATTGCACAATCTACTGTGCACTTCAATTGTCATGGAGGAATACATACACTAAAGCATTTGGCAGTGGCTGCTTCATTGCATCACTTTTTTTTTCTTTTTTTTTTTTGGATACAAGATCAAGGCTCGTGTAAGAGCTAACATTAACGACAAAAAAAACAACAAGAAAAAACGGACACATAAGACAAAATAAAGGGAGCGGGAGACAAGATGGGGAGAGAGGGGGAAGCACACAAGTACAACATTTGAGAACAGGGACATCGGGAGATCTGTGGGAGGTCAAGGGCTTGGGGGGGAGGAGGCATGGGAAGGGGGTGGGGGGTGGGAGAGTTAAAAAAAAAACACATGGACACTGCTAGGACTACACTTGACAGGTAGAATGAAACTTGACTGCATTTAAACTGGTTTGGGCATTGTACTTGTATTTATCATACTAAAATACGCCATTTCGTGTCTGTCTGTCCGTCTGTGTGATGAATTTTTGACACCAATACATTTCGTCGTTACTTATCTAATCTCAACCAAACTTGACAGTATGACAACGGGTTACATAATGAAGGTTGTAGCGCATTCATTTGCCCCCCTCCCCAAGGTGGTTTTCTCCCCCGAGCGGGTTTTCCCCGCCATTGCTGTCAATGGCGTTGCGTGTTGAGGTGGATATCAATGTTAAAGTAGCTTTATCGTGGCGTTTGTCCAAAGAAGAAGATTTATCGTGGCGTTTTTCCAAAGACGCTTTTAATAACAAAATTAATGATAATCACATATTGTTAATGTTATTACAAAACAATATTAATACTAATAATGTCCCACTTCCCCAAGGCATTTTTCCTGCAGTGATAATGTGTATAAATAGCTTGGAGTTATAATGGCGTTTCCGTGGGAGCAACGGCTTCTACAGGAAGTAAAATTATTATAAACCACAAACACGTATGCTTAACTTTTTAAACAGTCGCAAATGCTCTTTATAACACTAAATGAAGAAATTTGGAGGAATCCCGAACATCCGTGAAGTAACGTTTACTTACAGAACTGAGTGAAGATCTACTGTACTCTATTTAACCCACAAATGTTGGGTTAATAACATGGCCCTTTCTGCTGCTACCGTGGCATTTTTCGTAGCGAACTTCTGAAACTAGCTCCTGCTGTTTGATATGAAATTGAAAGGGAGGAAGACCGGGGTGTGCTCATTTACCAAGCAGTGAGCTAGCGCTTGCCAAGCCAGCTGTTCCTTAACGGTTTTGAATGCACTGCTTGCTCGAATGCTTAAACCACTTGGCGATCTCTCCACAACAAACTTGGTAAATGAACACACCCAATGTTCTTGAGACCCGACCATAGATCGACTGTAATCTATATACCCCAAAGACGAATGACCCTCCCTGCCACTCCCGTAATCAGCAGGTGTACTAGTAAAACAAAGCTGCAAAAAGTATCATATACCCTTGTAGGGTATGTTGCCTGCGGTGTTGTAGCCTGCGGTGTTGAGGCTTCTGTAGGAGCTAAAACACGTAACATAACAGAATTAAAAGAGCAGGAGAAGAGAGAGACACAGACTTTGAAATATTTTATTACAGAAGTATATATATATATATATATATATATATATATATATATATATATATATATATATATATATATATATATATATATATATATATATATATATATATATATATATATATGCATATACACACTACATGACCAAAAGTATGTGGACACCCAAACATCGAACATCTCATTCCAAAATCATGGGCATTAATATGGAGTTGGGCCCCACTTTGCTGCTATAACAGCCTCCACTCTTCTGGGAAGGCTTTCCACTAGATGTTGGAACATTGCTGTGGGGATTTGCTTCCATTCAGCCACATGAGCATTCGTGAGGTCGGCCACTGATGTTGGGCGATTAGGCCTGGCTCGCAGACGGCGTTCCAATTCATCCCAAAGGTGTTTGATGGGGTTGAGGTCAGCACTCTGTGCAGGCTAGTCAAGTTCTTCAACACTGATCTCAACAAACCATTTCTGTATGGACCTCGCTTTGTGCACGGGGGCAATGTCATGCTGGAACAGGAAAGGGCCTTGCCCAAACTGTTGCCACAAATTTGGAAGCAAACAATCGTCTCGAATGTCATTGTGTGCTTTTGCATTAAGATTTCCCTTCACTGGAACTAAGGGGCCTAGCACTAACCATGAAAAACAGCCCCAGACCATTATTCCTCCCCCACCAAACTTTACAGTTGGCACTATGCATTCGGGCAGGTAGCCTTCTCCTGGCATCCACCAAACGCAGATTTGTCTGTCGGACTGCCAGATGGTGAAGTATGATTCATCACTCCAGAGAACGCCTTTCCACTGTTCCAGAGTCCAATGGTGGCGAGCTTTACACCACTCCAGCCGACGCTTTGCATTGCACATGGTGATCTTAGGCTTGTGTGCGGCTGCTCGGCCATGGAAACCCATTTCCTGAAGCTGCTGATGAACAGTTGTTGTGCTGACATTGCTTCCAGAGGCAGTTTGGAACTCGGTAGTGAGTATTCCAACTGAGGACAGACTATTTTTACGCGTTACGCGCTTCAGCACTCGGCAATCTCGTTCTGTGAGCTTGTGTGACCTACCACTTTACGGCTGAGCTGTTGTTGCTTACAGTTAACCTGCAGTTGACATTAACAGCACTTACAGTTGCCTGGGGCAGCTCTAGCAGGGCAGAAATTTGACGAACTGACCTGTTGGAAAGGTGGCATCCTATGATGGTGCGACGTTGAAAGTTACTGAGCTCTTCAGTATGGCCTATTCTACTGCCAATGTTTGTCTATGGTGATTGTATGGCTGTGTGCCTGATTATATATACCTGTCAGCAATGGGTGTGGCTGAAACAGCCGAATCCACTAATTAGAAGGGGTGTCCGCATACTTTTGGTCATGTAGTGTGTGTATATATATGTGTATATATATATATATATATATATATATATATATATATATATATATATATATATATACTGTATATATATATTGTTACAGACGCGGTGGTGGATGTTGGTTCACCGAGCGGTTTGGTATGATCGCGCCTGCACAAGTCACCCGATTATACTCGAACGTTGCCGAGTCGCGCTACGCTAGGTCAATGAAGGAAAAGACACACGGCTGGATTAAAATGACACGACACCAAGGGTTCAGTTCTCAAGACCTCCGGAGGAGGTTATATTAAGGCGGAAGGTTAGATTACAACTACAAGAGGGACATCATAGAAAGACAGGCACTTAGACACACTTATATTAACCCCAACAGACGACAGATAAACGGGACAAGGCTGACTCACACGGGGATTGATGGCAAGGAAAGGCGGGTATCGATGGCTCCAGGTGCACCTGGGCTCAGGGCAGAATCGACCCGGTTCGGTCCGGTCCAAAGATGCGGGGAGGTATCGTCGCGCTGGGGGTGGCGGTGGCTTCCTCTGCTCTCCGTAGTTCAGGCGCATCTCACCTCACATCCGGTAAGTCGCTGCGTATATCCGGCGGGGAGTGACACGCCCTCGGCTCGTTAGCTCCGCCCCAGATGGAATCGGTCCGCCCTTCTTATTGGGTGCGGGGAGGGTTACCAGGCTCCGCCCTTGACGAGGAGCTGACAGGGAGCCCCTTCGTGGTAACCCCGTGGAGCGCATGGTCATGGCGGCTAACCGAGCCGGTGTGAGGACGCACACTCCCCGCACGCCGCGCCCCTCTGTTGTTGTAGTTGTTGTTGTAGTTGTAGTTGTTGTTGTTGTTGTAGTTGTTGTTGTAGTTGTTGTTGTAGTTGTTGTTTGGGGAAGAAGATGGGAGGAGGTATGGGAAGGTCCTAAACTCACTACTGGTGCCATATAATCACATTCTGGTGCAACGAAGAGTCAGAATTAATGGAAACGAGTCCTTAACTGACATAGACTAAGAATAACTAGCAAGATGTCCGAAAGTTGTCTACGTGAGATGCGGTGGACCTGGGCACGACATTTAATGGGGGAAAAAGGGGAAGGTCGGTTCTACAGAGTGTTATTTACAGGCAATGGGACTAGGGAATGGGGGATTGGGGATAGTTGGGGAGTATTGGGGAAATAGGGGAATATTTACAAGCGGATATGGAGGCCAAATTCCATATTCGCAACATTGCACCCTTCTCTACCCTCGGGGCGTCCCGACCCGATAAATTTTTACCTACTTTAGTGTGGCACGCAGATGTAGTTCCCTCTACTATTAACTCTACCCTGAGTGCGACAGTTTTACAGATATTCACAAATGAGTAAATATGTCCCCCTGCGACGTTGCACCCTTCTCCTCACAGAAACACACCCACAGGATAACCGAATCCGGAAAGAATTCTCAAACTAAACATACAGCCGGTAGGGAGCATTATTTACAAGACTACGCTGCTATTTACACTACGATCCAGGACCTGTTTCTGGAGGAACACATGCAGATGTTATGCATAGAGAGAGCACGCATGCCAGCATCGATACACCAACCCACGAGTGCTCTGTGGCCTACGGCCTTTAATAATGTGCAGAGCACCCCTTCCCAGCACCAAAAGCACCACCCCATCACACAGTCAGCACCATCCGGTGCACCAATAAAGTGTTTAGTGATTATTGTGTGGTGTCGCAGCCGGCCGATGTTCTGCCGCTGGTCTTGCCTTCGTGTGGTGCACTTGGCCTTCTTACTTCCTTAGAAAAATAAAGAAAGGCGCCAACCGCGTCCATTTCTTTATTGTGGCCGCCAGGGGGCCAACTGTTAGTGGTTCACCTTGTATGGCATAGGTGCCACGTTGACCCATAGGTCCATCCATGGGTGGTGCTTGGCCGCAAAAGAACTGCGGTCCATTGTGGGTGGCCACAAACATTGCGGTCCATATGGTGTATCGATCCAAGCAGCAAGCAGCGAAAGTGCAGGCCCACAACTGCGAAGCCAGCACCTCTCTCTCCTCTCTCTCTGCCCCAAAACCAGATCCTCGGAGGTGGGAGACAAAAGAAGAAGACAAGTGAGTAAGGTGGTAAGGGCGCAAAAGTGCACGCAATACAAGGTGATGCACACTGGGGGCACATGGGAACCAGGTGAGACAGGTACGTTCCTATCGTACGCCCCCCCCCCCACCAGGTAACCTACATGGCCCCTCCCTTACCCCTTACTGTATCCACAAAACACAACACTACCCATAAACATCTACTTTACTAATCAACAAACATCCCTACTGTCTTCCCCGTTCCTCCCATATACCAAATTCGTCTTCGCTCCCTCCTAACCAATCAAATTTGCCATTTTCAACTCTCATCAAAATTTGCCATCTCCAACTGCACATCAAAATTTGCCATTACCAATTCATCATCAGTCCCTCCTAGGGAGGGAGAGATGGAATCACCCCAATGTCTCATCCACGTCGTGATGCGTCTCACAAATCCTCACAGCAATTCTCATTTCTGCACACAGAACAAAGAAAACACAGGTGTGGAGTCATCATCATCACCACAGGTAAGTGGCTGCGTATGGTGCGACAGGTTCATCAATCCTAACTATTTCCTAAATGACTTTAACAACTTTACACTACCCGGGGTCTTTCTCCGGCCAAACCATTGGCCCTCTTACACTATGGGTTCTACAAACCAATTCCCATTGGCCAAACTGTGGTGCTTTTCAATTTGGGGTCTCACTCCCCCGATTCATCTCCCGGTGCCCTCGCACAATTTCTGGGCTGTGGCGTGTACCTCTCCCAGCGGGTCTACCCACCTGCACACCCCCACCACTGCAGTTGCCTCCGAGCTTACCTGCTCCTTACCCTAACCTAACCTAACTACCTGGGGAAGGCCCTCTGGCGCTCTCCCCACTCGGTGCCCTCTCTGGCACTGGGCTACCCGGGTCCGTCCTCCGGATCCTCGGGCCCCACTGACACTAACGGCTCCCAGAGCCCACCTGCGGCCTCACCTGGCCGACATCCTCACAGTGGTGGAGTGCCCAACCAACTACACACACTAACAGGCTACACGCCCAGCCATTTCCACGACACTAATGCACCCATCCTCAATACCATTCTGCAACCGCACCACAAATGCCAATATCCAACCACAATTTACCTATACCCTCTACCTAACACTTACACTACCCGCCCCGGGTACTCGTGAAAGGGGTCCACTCTTCCCCCATCCACACCTTCGCACCATGCACACCACTCCGTACCACTTACTCCAACTCTCTCCACACACCTGTACCTGCACACCTGTGCTCTCACACCTGGTGCCACCTGCACCCTTCTCTCCCCAAGCGCATTCGCGCTGATCCACAACACTCATTACTCACACACTGCTCCACACACCTGTCCAGTTGCACACCTGTGCAATCACACCTGTTCAATTCTCACACAGCATCATCTCATCTAACTACTCCCCTCTGAAACTTGCGCTTCCCAGTCGTCCCTTTAAACTATTGCGCTCCCACGTCATTATAATCCACACTAATCTACCTGCGTCCCCACTACAGGTATCAGTCACTAACTAACTTAACGTTACCTAATGTCATCTTCTCTAGATCCCTACCGTTATATCCTAACCCTCCCGGGCTAGTTTTCACTGCCCTACACCCCATAAACTATTGCTCCTTTGCCCCCATTCTGTGAGGGATGGTGGATTTGCCATCCCACCACATCGGGGGTCTCTCTCTCTACCAATTTTGCACATCAAATTTCAACAAATTAAAAATTTGCCAATCACTACCCATCATCTGCCAATCACTACTGCCAATCCCTTGCCAATCATCAAATTTTGTTTTTCTCTAATTTTGGGTCCAAAACACTAACCTCATCACCCAGTCTACTCACTAATACCTCTCGGTGCGCCAATTCCTGTCCAAAGCCCGGCTTCGTAAAGCCAAGCCATGAATGCGGGTTGTTCTGTGCCAGCGGCTGGATGCGTCCGGCACTCGGTGCAGGGACGGGGGCTTACCCGGGCCGAGATCCCACGCACCATCTCGGCGTGGAGCCATCCAATGTCCCGATCTCGACCTGCTGGAATGCCTCAACAAAAAGTGGTCGCCATGATGACTCTTTCTATCGGGCCGCCCGCTCCGCCTAGTGGAGCACGGACGCGGCCGTTCAAAGCGAGGCCCAGCACGCACCGAGGGCCCGATTCGGCTATAAGTCGTTCTAAACTCTACCCCGTCTAACGTCGATGCTTCACCTGGACGCTTACACCCCGCAGCCCGTTCCTTGCTCACACATCCAGCCGTGCCCATGCTCCTCGTACCTTTCCTTACACACCCAGGTACCCTCATTCCACTCACAGCCTTGGTCACACACCTGACCACCGAACACTTTGGCACACATTCGTTGGTAGCACACCTCACCAACACACCTCTTCGCGCCCCCTCCTCTGTCACCTCCTCTGTGACAATCACAGGTGTGCTCTCATTCGCACACCCAACCACGTGCCTCACTACCAATTCCAGCGTGCATTCCCACTCACGCTCTACCATTCCAGGTGTGCATCCTTCCATCCCAGGTGTACATCCTCGCTCACCTGTCACAACCAACTCACTCTCCTTGTCACTCTCACTACTCTCACCTCCATTCTTGACAACGCACTCACCCTTACTCTTGACAGCGCACTCTTTCCTCATGCACCTGTCCGTCACACACCTTTCTCGCGCACACTCTCCCGTTACACCCTCTGTTACACTCACCACACCGCGCTTCCATGTGCCCCCTCGCACACGCGCTACGACCGACTCACTCTCGCCAGCACCCTCACTCCTTGGCACGCACTTTTTCCTCACACACCCCAGAGTCGGACTTTCTTGCGCACCTCCTCTTTCGCACACCAGACCTGTCGCACACTTCACCAACGGCCTCTCACGAACATCCGGGTCTATCTCGACCCCCAAGCTTATTAAATCACCTGGCGCATCATACGCACGACCATATTGGTCACCACTTACACCGGGTCCTCTTTCTCTTCGCTTCTCCTCCATCACCTGCGAATCCCTCATCCGGTTAATGAGCACATCATCACGATCCGAACACAGACTTTGGACCAATTCTTTTACTTCCTCCTTTATCTCTTTCTTATCCTCTCTCCGTCGCTTTTTAATTTCGCTCACCCCTTCTTCCACTTCTTCTAATTTTTGCTTCATCTCCTTCATCTCTTCGTGCGCCCCTTTAAGTTCTTCCTCTAACTCCACTTTATTTTTTTCTATGTGCTCCCGCACCTCCCGCTCTTTAACCTCCATCACCTCTATCACCTTGTCCATTTTCCTCGTCAGGTCCTCATGTACCGTCTGACACTCTTTTTTAATTACCCCTACGTCCTTTTTCATCTCCTTCTGTGTCGATTTTAAACCCTCTATTACCGCTGTGTTCTTCTTTACCTGGTCCCCCAACTCCTTTTGTCCCACTGTCAGTTGTTCTACTCCCAGCGTCAACTCCTCTATACCCCCTTGCAATTTTACAGTCCCCTTCTCACCTCCTTCTCCATGCGCTCCTTACAGTGCCTCACCTCCTCGCGCACTCCTCCGACCTCCTCACTCACTCCTCTTCTGATCTCCTCTCCCATCACTTGCATCTCCTGCCCAGATGCCACCCTCATCTGCTCCATTTCCTCCCTGTGAGCATCCAGTTTAGTTTCTACCCCCATTCTGACCCCCTCTATCTGCTGCCCCATTTGGTTAACTTCCCTTTCCGCTTGGTCCCTCATGTCCCTCAATTTGCCTTCCATGGTGTTTTCTAACCCCTCTAACCCTTTTTGCATCCCTTCCATTTGATTCTCTTGAGCGGCCATTCTGTTTTCTACCCCCATTAACCCCTCCTGTATTTCCCCTAATCTATTGTCTAATTTCCCAAATTTCTCGTCTAATCCCTTAAAATTATTGTCTAACCCCTCACCGGTACACCTCGCTTCGTCCCTCATTACCCCCATTTGGTTTCCCATTACCCCCATTTGGTTTCCCATTACCCCCATTTGCTCACTCTGAGCCCTCGCTTCGTCCCTCATTACCCCCATTTGGTTTCCCAACCGCTCACTATCAGCCCTCATTCCCACCATTTGTTCCATAAGGGCCCTCATTTGCAGGAGGAAAAGGTTCGAATCCACCAGGGGCGCTGCCACGGTCGCGGGCGCGGTGACCAGCGAGGCGCCATTTTGCGCGTCTACTACCCTCGCTGCTTCGCTCTCCTCGCGTCCCTCAATTTGGTCCTGGACCGACCCTGCCTCACTCTCCACTACCGGACCCCAGCCGACTTGGTCTGCCATAGCGCGACTTTCAAAATTCGGGTTTTTATTTCCGTATAACAAAATCAAATTTCGCCGTTATAATTTCGTCGAGCGCGGCAACCGCGCTCCGGATCGATTCTACCTCCCCAAAGTTTGGGCCTAACAAATTTAGTCCCGGGTCCGAATTCCACTCCTCGACACCAAATGTTACAGACGCGGTGGTGGATGTTGGTTCACCGAGCGGTTTGGTATGACCGCGCCTGCACAAGTCACCCGATTATACTCGAACGTTGCCGAGTCGCGCTACGCTAGGTCAATGAAGGAAAAGACACACGGCTGGATTAAAATGACACGACACCAAGGGTTCAGTTCTCAAGACCTCCGGAGGAGGTTATATTAAGGCGGAAGGTTAGATTACAACTACAAGAGGGACATCATAGAAAGACAGGCACTTAGACACACTTATATTAACCCCAACAGACGACAGATAAACGGGACAAGGCTGACTCACACGGGGATTGATGGCAAGGAAAGGCGGGTATCGATGGCTCCAGGTGCACCTGGGCTCAGGGCAGAATCGACCCGGTTCGGTCTGGTCCAAAGATGCGGGGAGGTATCGTCGCGCTGGGGGTGGCGGTGGCTTCCTCTGCTCTCCGTAGTTCAGGCGCATCTCACCTCACATCCGGTAAGTCGCTGCGTATATCCGGCGGGGAGTGACACGCCCTCGGCTCGTTAGCTCCGCCCCAGATGGAATCGGTCCGCCCTTCTTATTGGGTGCGGGGAGGGTTACCAGGCTCCGCCCTTGACGAGGAGCTGACAGGGAGCCCCTTCGTGGTAACCCCGTGGAGCGCATGGTCATGGCGGCTAACCGAGCCGGTGTGAGGACGCACACTCCCCGCACGCCGCGCCCCTCTGTTGTTGTAGTTGTTGTTGTAGTTGTAGTTGTTGTTGTTGTAGTTGTTGTTGTTGTAGTTGTTGTTGTAGTTGTTGTTTGGGGAAGAAGATGGGAGGAGGTATGGGAAGGTCCTAAACTCACTACTGGTGCCATATAATCACATTCTGGTGCAACGAAGAGTCAGAATTAATGGAAACGAGTCCTTAACTGAAATAGACTAAGAATAACTAGCAAGATGTCCGAAAGTTGTCTACGTGAGATGCGGTGGACCTGGGCACGACATTTAATGGGGGAAAAAGGGGAAGGTCGGTTCTACAGAGTGTTATTTACAGGCAATGGGACTAGGGAATGGGGGATTGGGGATAGTTGGGGAGTATTGGGGAAATAGGGGAATATTTACAAGCGGATATGGAGGCCAAATTCCATATTCGCAACAATATATATATATATATATATATATATATACACACACACACACACACACACACACACACACACACACACACAGTATATCAATTGGTGCAAAATATTATAACAGGGAAATTGTCAAAAAAAAAGAAACAAAGTAGCAATTCAGACCAAGATAAAGTAAAATAAATAAAAAGCATAAGACATGCACTACAGACTACAAACGTATTACTAATTGGTTCTCGCTAACCTTCAAAATGCCTTCAAAACACTACATGTTGGTAAACTCATCCAGTTTTTTTAAGTTCTGGGAAAAACCAAATTCGTGTTTTAGTATTGCTGATACCAAGGTATTGAGAAATCTCATGACATCACAATGTCCTGTAGCCTTCCCATTTTTTGTTTAATGTTGAAGGCTCCAGCCATGGACAATGTCGTCCTCATTAAGGCCGGGCCTTAAATAAAAGATGAAAAGTGTATGATGTTTGTTTGCAAGGGAGATTGAAGCTAGCCCGGTAGCTAGAGGATGAGTGAGACAGAAAGTAAAACCAGCAATCCAGATACAGAGAGTGTAAGGTGGTTCCGGGCACCACTTTAATGCTTCTAAGTCCGAGCGGTAGTACTATCCTGAGCGGTTGCTGTCTACAACCTACTACCTAAATTAAATTCTCCTTCCTCAATAAATAAATTGTGAATTTAGCTATGGCTATTAAGAACCTTCGAAGCTTATACACCTGATCACACTTCACAATTAAAACAAATATAAAGGATTGCAAGGACAAGGTAACATTCATTTTCTGAGACATGTAATTTAACAAGTAAAATAAAGGAACTAATTTTGTACAGTTGATAAACGCATAAAACTGGTCTTCCGTACATTCACAAAATGCACATCAAGTAGATGAATGAAATGAAGAGAAAAATGAATAATAAATTTATTGGAGGGAACAATCCAGTGGACTATCCGTCCTTTTTCCTGCCAGCTTATTATACAGAGAATCCCATACATATTCAGAGGAGAACCTCCTGGCAAAAGACCTTTCCACTCCATTAAATGGTGAAACCCCAAGCAGTAACTTAATGCATAACCTATAAAAGTTTTTCCTGCTCAGATTTTGAAAAGAGTCTAACCCTGCAGTAATGGGTGGTAAGTTACTGGAAATGGGCTTTACAATTAAGCTGGGAAAGAATACTCATTGGGCAACCCTTCATCTTGGGTTTAATGTGATGCAAGTTGGAACCCTTTCTACTCCCCTTTTAGACCATATTGCTAACAAATCTGTGACCTCTTGCACAGACTACCCATCCCCAACTTGAATTTTGCTGGAGATGCCACAATTCCGTAATACCAGCTGCTATGAAGTGTTGACAGAAGTCACAGCTTTTGAGAATGCCATAAAAGAGAGAGTGTTAAAATAAAGGCTCCTGGGCAAACATTTTTGTAAAATAGGTATCCTTTGGGCAAAAAGCTCTGCCAAGAATTTAAAAGGCTTTGGTAGAAAATAGAGAGTCGACAAGTCCACATGCTGGAGGCTGGACAGGAAGATCCCAAGGCCATATTCAGGTTTACCTGCTTGTTGCAGAATAAAAGAGGCCAACGGTCAGTTTGGCAGATGCTCAGCATATAGGAGACATTGGATAAAGCATAACTACTGAAAAGCATGGGACTTTCCATTGAAAAGGCTCTGACCTTATTCGGCCAAAGAACAGCATATTATATTTGTCCGTAGCCAATGATGGCCTCCCCAAAAAAATATCCACCAGTTTAGTCTGAACTATTCTTAGCAGTACCTCTGGTGGCTGCAGGCAGATAACCCTATGCCAGAAAAGTGAAGCAATTAAAGTATTGGCTACAATAACACGGCCTTTATCGGAAAGATATGGCAAAGACCTTTTCCATCGATTTAATCCTTTTTCAATTTTCTCAACTGTTCCATTCTAATTTTTAATACCAGCATTGTAGGGATCCTAAAAATATTCCAAGATGTTTAACACCCTCCTTTTCCCATTCTCCATTCTCTGGAAGTGGCCTTGATGGCATTAATGCAGATTTGGGCGACTTTTTGAGAACAAAATATTCAAGGACTCTACACTGGAGGATTCCCAGGAAAACAAGTAAATCCAGAGATGTTCTCCTTCAGTGCAATATGTAAAGGTTCTGAAGTTGAAGCAAAAAGCGATCCCAACTGGACAACCCTGTCTTACCGCTCTTTGAACCTTATGGGGTGGAGGGCAGGGGACAAAGCTCATTATTAATTTTAATTAAACTAAAAATATTAGTTGTACAGCAAGGGAATGTAACCTCTAAATTTCATCTCTAATCCACGTGCTTCCAACACATCCTTCATTAAATTATGGTCAATACTGTTATGTTTGGGGGGTGGGGGGAGGTTGGGTGGGATGAGGGGTTAGAGATTACTACAGTTAGAACTGTATAGAGTAGTATGGTCCTTGTATGAGTAGTTAGCCATTCTTGGTGTATGAGGGACACATCATATTAAGGATCGTCTTTTAAGACATGCACTTTACGGAGGGTGGTGCGTTGTATTAAATAGCCAGGGTTGAAAGTTAGATAAACGTGTGTCTAGCCTATTGTAATCCCCTAGTTGGGGGACAGGGTGTGGCTTTGGAGAAGGAAGGAAGGAGTACGCTCTTCCCGAGGAGGGGGGAGGTAGGGAGAGGGGGAGCCATGAACACCTCTGAGGGCAGAGTGTTGTTCAGAGAGCAAGTGGAGGAGCTAGAGAGTTTCTTGGGTTTGGTGGACTTTGAGGGAGCGTGGAAAAAGTGCGCTGAGACCTTTTGACTTGAGGAGAATTGGTTCGTGCGAGAAAAGGAATTAGCTTGAGAAAAGGCATTCTTTTGCTCGTCTGTTATGTCTCCTTCATTGCCTTTCTTGCCTGCTTATGTTCCTGCCCCATCGTCTGCTCTCCATTTTGTCTGCCTGCTGCATGTTTGCCTGCTCCTCTTCCTGCCTCGCCTACCTCATCACTTGCTTCATCGTCTCCCTGCTCGAGACTGCTCGCCCTCTCCGTCACCACAGCAGAGCTAAGCCCACCCGGTTCTCGTTCCCTTTCCCTGTCTATTATCGACTCTGGTGTGTGAAGCCATAGTTGTTGTTGTTCTTTTGCATTTAGGTATTTATTGAATTTATTTTCCCCCGCTATTGGTTGTTGTTTCGGGAAATATATCCCATCGGTTTTAAAAGGAATAAGAGCCCCGTGTCTCTCCTCGCATTCCTATGGGTGTGCAAGGCTGCTATTAATTGATATGGAGTATCAGCCAGTTCGGGCCATCCGTTCAGTGGTCTGTGTTAACAGATGGCTTGAACACGATAATACTATCAAATGCCTTCTCAAGGTCCAGAAAAACCATTCCAAACTTCTTACGTACATGGGTACCATCGAGCAGGTCTCTTACGAAAAATACATTATCATACATTGATATACCAGGAACACAGTAGCACTGATCGGACAGGACCAGAATGCCAATGACTTTCTTCAAATGATTCATCAATACAAGGTCACACTCACTGCTATCCTGAAACTTAATGGCATTTCTCCAGATTGCAGTGATTCTTCGAGAATGTTCAGTAACTCAGGTCCCATAAGGTCTCGACATTCTGCAAAGAACTCTGCTGGTAGACCATTGATTCCCAGAGTCTTTCCAGAAATCATCAACGCCACAATACTACTAAACTCAGGAAGGGTAATTGGCACATCCAGCTCCATGCGTTGAGCCTCAGTTATGGAGGGAAAATGATAAGTTAAATGTTTCTTCATTCATCAAGAAAAACAAACGTTTTGTGTGCAATTGAGAGTAAAACTCTGTAATACTTTTCTTTATATTACCCGGAATAACAACAATGTTCCCGCTTGGGCCCAACAAGGATAAAACCTACCGTGATGGCTTATTTGTAGATTCTAGATGGAAAAAGGATTTATTAGGGGTCTCTGAAACTTTTATATTGTATATCTTTAAACCAATTAATAATCCTGTCTCTTCGTCCTGAATTAGGTCTCTAAATTGAGCTTTCCTTTCAAGGAGCAGCTTATGGTGCTTCTCACTACTTTGCTTTGCCAATTTACTTTCTTTGAGGAGACTGGCATAAATTTTTCAGTAAGCACTCTTACATTTAAACACTCTTACTGGGGGAACGACAGGCTCATGGTTACCATATCGTGATCCGAGAACATTAAAGGGGATAGATTGGATGAGACTGCAGCATTCCTGAGTTAACGTACCACCGGTCAAGTCTCGCTAGTGATATTTGACCAATAGTACACCGGCACTACGTATACTGTGAAACGATAGGAGAAACTACAACAATCGCCAAATGTTGAGCAGACCCACAACAGAGAAGAAGTAGTAAAGGTCAACATGAGTCTCAGGATGTGGTTCCGGTGAATTTCTATGCATGACAGGTTAAAAAAGTACTGTTGCGGGTTTGCCGGATGGGTCATGAGTGGTTTCTCGGACCCGCTTCCCGACCTTTGACCCTGAAGCCGACGGGCCACAGAAAATTCCGTGGATTGACTAGTTGATAAGCAACCACAGATGTCATCCTTGACTATCAATTTAAGCAGGGTCATTGCATCTAGATCCTGCATTACCTTAGCAGAAAATCGGTCCCCCCAGATAAGGCCTGTGCCTCTCAGCTCAGCCCCCCACTCCTCTGCAATCAGTACGGCGTGCGATACCATCATTGTGGATGCTGACTGACGTCTATCATGGTGAAACAAAGGGGCAAAACCTTCATCAAATTTTGGCACACTAATCCCTAACCAATGGAGAAAGAGCCAATCGAGCAGGTTGGAAACGAATGGTCACGTTAAGTCAAAAACACGTATTTACAAGCAATGCATTGTCACAAAATAAAGTCTTGCCCATACACGCAAGCCCCTGAGACAATCCTTATCATAAAGGATGATAAGTTTGCCGGTCGATAAGATGATAAGCGGTCGTTTGCCGCTGCATTTGCCGCTTTGCCTCCTCAACCTTGGCCTCGTGCTCGTCTCTTCGCTCCTGTCTGCCCTCTGCATGGTCCCGGCTCTGCTCCTAGCTTCACCTGCTCGGCTCCTTCGCTGTTTCCTCGGGCCCGCTCCCGTGGGTTGTGCCCATTGTTTCACTCCTCGACCTTGGCCTTGTGCTCGTCTCTTCGCTCCTGCTGGCATGGCTCTGTGGTACTCCGCCGCAAGGCTTCTCCTGCTTAATACCCGCTCCACCCCATCATGCATCTCTGCAATCAAATCCAATGGACTCCTGCGTCGACCCAGGTACATTCACCGTGGCTCCGGTCGTAAGTTTGTTTATTTACAATCAGGTCACTCCATCCCCGTCCTCTGGTCGGCTCAGCGCACTCCCACTCATCGTCCCAGCGCACCTGGTCACAACAACGCACACAATCGCACCTCCTGTCTGCGAACCCTGGCCAAATCACCTAAATTCATACCCGCCGTACAAAACAACATCAAGCTCACCCTGTTCAATACCCGGTCCCTCAACAACACATGCCTCACCCTGAACGACTACATCCTGGAAAATAAACTGGACTTTCTCTGTCTCACTGAGACCTGGCAACAACCTCTGGACTACTTTGCACTCAACCTCACCACACCCAATGGATATTTTTACATCAATAAACCACGCTCGGAGGGCCGAGGTGGTGGAATTGCCGTTATTCACCGACAAGACATCAGGACCAGCCTCATCTCCATCGCATCTGCTCCATCATTTGAACACCTGGCTTTTAAACTCTCTGGTCACACACAGTCAGTCATGGCTGTTGTCTACCGCCCTCCCAAACCACACCCATCATTCCTGTCTGACTTCTCCTACTTTCTGACCCAGCTATGTTCCCTCTCCCCCTCAATCCTCCTCCTCGGTGATTTCAATATCCACATGGACTCCACTGACTCCACGATAACCACTGACTTCACTGATTTACTCACCTGCTTTAACCTCACTCAACATGTCAACTTTCCTACCCATAACCGTGGTCACATTTTGGACCTTGTCTGCGCTACTGGACTAATTTTTCACCATCTCTCTGGCTCCGACCTCACTCTCTCTGACCACTTAGCCATCACTCTGACCATCAACATCCCCACCCCAGCACCAAGGCATTATCGCACTATCAACTTCCGTAAGCTAAACGCTCTTTCACCTACTTCATTCTCATCCACCCTCTCTGAAAAAATGTCCACTTCTCCCTTCGTTGACCTCCACACCCCTTCTGACCTCACTGACTACTACAACCACACTCTCTCCTCCTGCCTTGACCAGCTTGCGCCAATGAAAACCAAAACAGTTTCTTTCACCCATTCGGCTCCCTGGTTTACCCCTGAACTCCGCCTGATGAAAACGCGTGCTCGCCAACTTGAAAGACTCCGCAATAAAACAGGTCTCACAGTTCACTTCCAGGCCTACAAGGACCACCTACAACACTATAAAGATGCCCTCTCCCGCGCCCGCTCTGCCTACTACTCTCAAATTATCCACTCTGGCTCCGGAAACCCAAAAGCACTCTTCTCTACAATAAACAAACTCCTCAGCCCCCTGAACACCACCACCCAGTTATTCACAGTAGACAACTGCATCTCCTTCCTTTCATTCTTCCAACGCAAAATTGAAAACATCTACAACAGCTTGACCACTGCCGCACCCGCTCCCCCTCAAACCACCTGCCCCCCCTTATCCTGCCATCCCCTGTCTCAATTCTCCCCAGTCTCCCCTACTGACCTCTCTGAACTCCTCATAGGAATGAAAACTGCCACCTGCACTCTTGACCCCATCCCCTCCAGCTTTGTCAAGGCCTCCCTCCCTGCTCTCTCTCCACTTATCATTGCAACAATAAACTCCTCCCTGTCTACAGGCATCGTCCCACCGTCCCTCAAAATTGCTGCTGTTACCCCCATTCTGAAAAAACCTGGACTAAACCCTGACACCCTAAATAACTTCAGACCCATCTCCAACCTACCCTTTCTGTCAAAAGTTTTGGAACGTGCTGTAGCCACTCAACTCAAACATCACCTCTCTGCCAATAACCTGTATGAAACATTCCAATCCGGATTCCGCTCCAACCACAGTACTGAAACTGCTCTCCTCAAAATCACCAACGACCTTCTCCTCTCCTCTGACGCTGGCAACCTCAACATTCTCATCCTCATCGACCTCAGCGCCGCCTTTGACACCATCGATCACACCATCCTCCTCACCCGACTTGAAACCACCTTTAACATTACCGGCACTGCCCTCTCTTGGATTAAATCATACCTCTCTGACAGACGCCAGTTCATCTCCATCAATAACTGCAAATCCCCCACTGCTCCCCTCCCCCAAGGTGTCCCCCAAGGTTCAGTTCTTGGCCCCCTCCTCTTCATCCTTTACCTGTCCCCCCTCGGTCACTTAATCCGCCGTCATGGTCTCCAATTCCACTGCTTCGCCGATGACATCCAGCTTTTCATCTCCACCAAGTCCATCTCCACCGCCACCCACTCTATCCTGACAAACTGCATCACTGAAATAAAATCCTGGCTTCAAATCAACTTCCTCAAACTTAACTATGGTAAATCTGAAATAATCATCATTGGCCCAAAAACGCTCATAAAATCCACCCATAACTTTGCCCTCAACATCGACGGTATCCCAGTATCCACCTCCCCTCACATCCGGAATCTTGGCATCATCTTTGACCAAACCCTCTCCTTCGACAAATACACTAAACAGATCACAAAGACAGCCTTCTTTCACCTGAAAAACATCGCCCGTCTCCGTCCATCCCTCTCCTCCGGGGCTGCAGAAACCCTCATCCACGCCTTCATCACTTCCCGTCTGGACTACTGCAATAGCCGCCTCTTTGGTTCACCCTCAATAATCATCAATAAACTCCAATACATTCAGAACTCCGCTGCCCGTCTACTCACCCATTCCCGGACCCGTGACCACATCACCCCCGTCTTTTACAAGCTTCACTGGCTCCCCATCTCCCAGAGAATCCAGTACAAAATCCTCCTCTTGACCTACAAAGCCCTCCATAACCTGGCCCCATCCTATCTGGCTGACCTCCTCTCCAGACGCACTCCCACCCGCAACCTCCGCTCTGCTGGTACCAACTTCCTGACCCCCCCCCCCCCCCCCCCATCCGGACCAAATTCAGATCCTGGGGGGACAGGGCCTTCTCCATCGCTGCTCCCACCCTCTGGAACTCACTACCTCACACCATCAGAGACTCCTCCTCACTCACCACATTCAAAACATCACTCAAGACCCACCTGTTCAACACTGCATTCAACATTTAACCCGCAGCATCTAACCCCTGACTATCTCCTCTCCTTCTCCCTCCTTTGTGCTTTGAATATTTCCCTATTGATTCTTCTTTTTTGCAATTGTTTTTATGTTTTGCTATGCATTATGTTTTGTACTCTAAGCGTCTTTGGGCTTCCTGAAAAGCGCTATCTATCTATAATTCCAGCAATCTCTGTGTGTGTGTGTGTGTGTGTGTGTGTGTGTGTGTGTGTGTGTCTGTGTGTCTGTGTGTCTGTGTGTGTGTTTGTTTGTTTGTCTGTGACCGCTGTTTCTCGACAACCACGGGTCCGATATACTTGAAACTTGCCAGGTATATTGCTGGGGACCCGAGGATGTGCCTTTTCAAGGTTTGAAATTAATCGGACAAGTAGTTACCGAGCTATGTCCAAAAAACGATTCAACCAATCAGAGAGCAGCGAGCTATCACGTGTGCCGAACGTGCCGAACAGACTCTGCCTCGGACGGCACATTTGAGAGCGTATTCATTTATTTCACGTTGGAAAACTATGTTGCCGTTAAACTATGTTTTAAAACTAATTAAAACTAATTTGCGATTCATCGTAACTGCGATTTGCGACCTTCCGGACAGTGAAGACTGCACTTCCGGCAGCCAATCACAGAACGCGTTATTGCGTAGGCGTGGCCGATGTGAGAGCGAGCCGAGCCGAGCGCGTGCGCCATTACGGTTCGTAATTCGATTTCTTCCGGAGAAAATAATAATTTCTCGATTTCTTATGCGCATTATTTCTCCCAATTCAGTCAGAGCGAAGGGCGGAAGCGAAGAGCGTTGTTTTTTTTGTTTACGGGCGTACGGGCGGGGTAGAGCGTACGGGTAGCGTTATTTTTTTTTTTTGGCAAGGAACGGGCACCCACGTACGGGCATGCCCTAGTATAAAATAAATGCATTATTATTGTTATTATTATTATAAAAGCACAGACATAGGCACCTAATTCATTCCAGGAAATTATACAAGCAAGGGTGATAGAGAGAGATAAAGAAGGCGAGGCTCATTGGTGACCCCTCGCTCACCCGATGTAGACCTACTGCCTCGTGTGGTCTCAATGTGAAAAGGGGAGGGGGGAAGAAAGAAGTGAGGGTGATGGTGTAATATGTCTTGTGGGGAGAAATGCGGCGAATGCTTTGTAATGTGGCGAGGAAATCGTCGATGTGAATCGGTGACCCCGTCCGGAATGGGTCAAGGGATGTAATTGTTGAATACTCATTACTCAGTACATTCCTTGTGAACGAATAGACAAAGAGAAAGATTGTGTGAATCGGTGTGTATTAGCCTGTTCGTCCAGGGAATAGAGCTCCGCAGCTTGTTAGCACAACTGCCGTGACTCGCTCGTTCCCTTCAAGCAGAACCTGTCCGCGCAGATGTTCGCGTTCATCCGGGTCATTCTTTGATGACTTCTCTGGCTCTTGAGATTCCCTGGGCGCAACAGAGCCCCAAGCTCTGGAATGCCTGGACTTTTAAAGCTCTTCACAGAGGTGTGGTCTGGGGACGGGTAGCTCTCCGTGCAGCCTCCTGATTGGCACGCTGATGTTGCCAGGTGGTTCTTATTGGCTGTGCTCCTGGCTCCTTGTCGGAGTCGATGGCAGATCTGCAGATCCTTATTCCTGCTGCCCCATCTTGTGCTTGTTGTTACCTAGCGCTACTTTGTGTTGTTACTTGTAGCTTCAGTCCCACTATGTTGTTCGTACTTAATACGATGATTGTGGATATATACCTTGTGTGTAATGTGAAGCGTGTTGTTTGTGTGTTTGGGTGCACTGTAAAGAGGTAAGGGGATGAGGGTGTAGGGGTGGGGTTGGGGGAAGGAGAGATGGGAAGAGAAGTGATGATTTAAAGTGATCAATCATGGAAGAGAAGAGGGCCTTATGCTCGGTACTTACACTACAGGTGAAATATGGTGAATTTGAAGTTGTTAAATATTAGTTCCAGAGAAATAAATTGCCCCTTTATCACCTTTTGAAAGAGACAAGAATCAGGTGAGGACTCTGCTTTAAGAAAAACCCAACACCAGCAGACACAGAGGACATGTTACTAAAAAAGCACTGTCCTTTGAATACATTACACCAGTGGTGTTTTACTTTCTCGCTAATGTGAGTTTCTTGCAATAGAATAACGTCGACATCCTTACGTTGGAACAGGCTTTTCACATACATCTAGTGGATGGGATTTGCACCCCCACCATTCGTATTTAGTGTTCCAAGAGTGAATGTTTTCATTCCTTAATTGACAAGTTAACTTATTTTTGAGAACACTCAGACCTGGCTTTCGTAATAGCTTCTCTTAACTGATGAAATTGAGACTGTGTTAAGTTAAATTCCTTCGATTTCTTCATATCTTTTGCAAATTGGATAATGGAAATTGCATCAGGAACTTTTTCCTTTATTACAACATTATATTGACTATTTGTCTTGCTAAGAAAATAAATAATAAGATGTCAAGGAATTTTCTTTTCAATCTCATTCTTCACTCCGGGTCTTCAAAACAGCTTTTCACCACCATCTCAAATCATACCCCTTTCAAAACCATGATCTTTTCTAAACATGTTAATTAGGGTGGTTCTTAGCTACATCAGGCAAAATAAAAAATAAAAAAAATTGAATTGTTTTACTCTTGACCTTTAATTTCTTTGGTATTGAGGTAAAACTTCTGCCTGTGAAATATTATTTGAATACATACATTTTTAGGGGTTGCACAGTGACTCATGGTTGCCAGCCACTCAATGTTTGCGCCCGATAGTCACGTTACTAGTCTGGTTGGTAGTTGGACCCCTGAAACACCCACCCCACCCCCAAACCCCACCGTGCACCCCTCGGAAAATTTAACGACATGTTTTTATACTCCTCAGGGTGTCTGGTAACCAATTTCAGATATTTCCATCAATACAAACAGCACCACGGGGGTTGTACGGTGGCCATCTTTGATTTTGACATTGTGGTGTATTATTTGTAGATCGGTGACAAAACATCTCGATTTAATCAATTTCAAATTCATGCTGTAAGGCAACAACATGTGAAAACAGTCTAGGGGTGTGAATACTTTCTGAAGGCACTGTATATATTGATGCAGAGGTCAGTAGAAAGACTTAACATGATTGATGATTGAAACAATGCAGAAGAGCAAAAGCCTTAACTGGTGGTGATTTGTGACCAGGCAGTGTATGAAAAAGCAATTGCTGTGTCAGGTATGGAGTGTGACTCGACTGGCACAGTGTGAGGTCTAGTGTTGTCATGTTGAAACATTTTTTTTTTTCATCGGGTGCTTTTTCTAAAGTGCACATTTAAGTTTTTTAGGCATTTACTTAACTCCTTTACTGATTACTTCAAACAGAAGATCCAACTTTAACGAGACAAGCTCAGTCAGCAAGTAAATGAAAACTTGTTAGTTGAAGTTGTGAATTATCCATGGAGGAGTTTGATACTGTCACAGAAGACAAAGTTATCAACATCATCAAGGCTGCGTCTACCTCATATTGTGAGCTTGACCTCTTACCAATGTCAGTTTTGGAAAATGCATTAGTGTTCTACTACCTGCATTTACGAGGATAATCAACACTGGTCTACAGACGGGAATTCTCTGTTTCAATGAAGCACGCCCTTGTGACCCCTTGACTGAAGAAGAACAGCCTCATATGAGGAGCTCAGTAGCTATCGCCAAATATATAATCTTAGCTATATAACAAAGTTAGTTGAAAGGACAGCTGCTGCTCAATTCGAGTATTTTACTGCCAACAATTTATTGCCCTGGATGCAGTCGGCATATAGAGCATATCATTCTGTTCAGACAGCCCTCATCAAGGTGCAGAGTGACTTACTGTTAGCACTAGATGGCCACAAGGAAGCTGTCCTTTAGTGCAGCATTCGATGCAATAGACCATAGGATATTTCTGCAAAGACTATCCAAGCGTTTTGGTGTCACTGGCAAGGTTCTACCGTGGTTTTCCTCCTATTTGGCGAATATAACACATGTCATTACAATCGAGGAGATCAAATCGGATATATACCATGACATCTGTGGTGTAGCCCAAGGGTCGGTTATGGAGCCGATTATTTTAATTTAAGCTGGTCGGTTATTTTTCATGATGTACTGATTATTTTCACGATGTAGTTGCTGATATCATAATGTTACAGGGTCCTCCCCCTACCTCTGGTCTCGGTAGACCTCCGAACACCGCGAGGGTCCCCGGCAGAAAGATGTGTTATCCTTGGTTGAAATCAAGCAAATAATGAAACTCTCAATAATATATAAAAATATAACCACCTTTAGAGGCCATTTTCCCCCCAAAGCGGGGGTTGGCCTTTTTCGGGAACCGTGGTTGTTGTTGTTTTTTGGTCCCCTTTTTGAAGCAATGTTTTACGGCCGGATGCTCTTCCTGACGCCAACCCTTTTTGCCGCCTTTAACAACAAACAGGGAATTACCAGTGAACTGGTACTCAATTAGCCGACCTCGGAAGGATGACAGGCTGAGTCAACCCCCCTGGCGTTAATTCAGCGATCGACCGGGATTCGAACCCAGGATCCGAGGATCCTAAGCCAGCACCCTAGGATCCTAGGATCCTGGGTTCGAATCCCGGTCGAATCCTCAATGAAACCAGCAAATGAAAGTCAAATCAATAATGCAACCACACCTGGTTATGAACAAACAATAATATATTAGAAATCACACAAAAAAGAGCCATACAACAATGGGGCAATATCAAGCCCCTTAACCCCAAACTCACGGCACCTCCCCAATGTCTCTGCACCCCTCCAAGGCGAAGTCCCAATGTCTCTGTGCGCTCCCGCGATCGGGGAGTCAAGGCCCGATCAAAGTCAATTGGAGGCGTAGGTGATTGAGACGACCCCGAGCTCACGTTGTTCAGCCCCCAGCAATACAGCGGTGGAAAGGAACCTCACAAAGACGCGCTCCGACGTACAACTTTTGCGGTTCAATCCGCGAGCCTCCGTATAATTCTCACGTGCCCTTTCTGGCACAGCCGTCCCCAGCAAACCACCGGGGAATAATGCCCAGCCGACACGACCAAACCCGGTTCACTGCAGGTTGCTCGCGTGGCGAAGATGGCGGATGGCTTTTTCTCGAACCCGGTCTTTTAGGCCAGGATGCTCCGGAACCTCAATGAGGATCCCCGACGACACAGGCTCCACGCACTCCGGTGATGTCTCTTATCGCCCGAACTTCCCTTCAAGGACGCAAAGTTCACTCGCACTGTACGTCGACCGCTCGGTCCGGAGCTAAAACAACCACGTCTCTTCACGATCTCCTCCCGCCTCTTCTTCCTCTCGCTCCACCTCTTCCGGTCACGATCCGGATTTCCGGCCACATTTTACCAGGAGCGCTTTTAAATCTTTTAACTATAATAACCCTTTCCCTTCAACCACAATCACCAGAATACTTCGAACCAACAACAATAATCATAACAACAATCATTAGGGCCGAATCTGTAACAATAACTCATAAGTGCCTGGTTATGAACATCATAACTGCTTGCTGATATCATAACTGCTCATGACATACAATCAATGGTTTACGCAGATTGAACACAGCTATGTATTCTGTTTAAACCATCTGAACGTGAGGCTTCACTGGATCGCCTCAATTCATGCATCGCTGATGTTAATAGTCTACTTGCCAAGCCTATAGAGCCCTCTTATGAACCCGGAAATGTTGAGTACCCCAACGTTTTAAGTTAGAAATGTACAGTGTGGGTCCCCAGCACTTAGAAACTGCCGGATGCTAACTTGCATATGTTAGGCAATTAGCAAAATTAGCATTAATAGCATTAACCCTATCAAACATAGGCCTGGGACACTGAAATTTCTGTTTCGCTCTATTGCTCCGTTTGAATGCTTCGTGTTAGCAAACTATTTGAAGGATCTGTATGAAATTTGGACATAATACACTTAGACAGATATGCTTTCCGTGAGTGTTCTTATAAAAAATTTCCTGCGATCAAAATTTCATGTGAAAAAAGGGATGTAAAAGCCGTGAGTGGAGACATGTTTGGGGAGCAGACATGCATCAAGCAAGGGAAGGGAGTAGGAGGCATGAAGGGCATCTCCACCAACCCTGAGCAGGTCGCCGTGTGGATCCAATCTTTCGGCATCTGCTCCTATCTCTCCAAGTCATTGGATGAGATTTACGACGATGCTGAAGCACCGGATAAGACAATGAAGCCCAACAGACACAAAGAAGAGTGTAAAGGACGGCGGGAATTGGACGCGGAGGACCGGGCTAAAATCCTGAGAGTGCTACAGGAAAACTCCCATCCACTCACCATAGAGACCGCGACCCTCCACCATATCATAAATGGCCAGGTGGCAGATGAAAAGGTGAATGTGCAAGATGCATTGAAGATCGGACAGGACATGAGCACACTGTTCTCTTCATCACTTCCTGAGAGATTTCATGCGCCCATCTCAAATAAGGTGGTGACAATGACATTCACCAAAAAAAGAGTGAAGGTCAATGCGAAGATCATATGTGACCTTGAGGCATTGTTTGCTCGGCTGCTGGTGGTGGGGAGCAAGAGAAGAATGGAGCTCTCTGCCCTCTTTGACTACGAGCTCGGCCCGGTCCCTGCATCCATCATCGATGAGTATGGATGCCTCAGGAAGGGTAACAAGTCTGTGATCGTCCAGCGTCTTGGAATCCTTGCCCCCAATCCCCACCCACCACATGTTGTACTCGTTGATGCATCGCAGCTCATCTACCACGTGGTGTGGCCATCGTCGGGCACTGTGGCTGACCTCGCAGCCAGCATGGGGCGCCGTCTTAATCGCTACATCACCGAAACATTTGTCATCTTTGACCGGTATGAGCAAGTCTCTGCCAAAGACCACGAGAGGCAGAGAAGAGCTGGGGAGAGCTCAACAGAGTACGGACTCTCACTGACAACCCCTCTACCTAGCCGCGACAAAGTGATGAAGAACAAGACAAACAAACGGAGACTGGGTGAGCTCCTGTGCACACACAGCATAGGAGATCACATCAAGATTTTTAATTTTTCGTACATGTATACACAATCTTCGGTTAATGCGTATCGAGTATTCTGTGGCCTAGTACTCGTAGGCTTGGCTACCGTACCGTCTCCGTCCTTGTGGTTTTGTTTTTCTCTCAGCGATTCGTCGAATGCGCTGAAATTATTTTCGTTCTCTGTTTCGTCCCAGTCGTTCACCCCATACCTCCTTGTTTAATATCTCTACTCACAAAAAAAAAAAAAAACCCCCAAAAATTTTCCTTCCCAGGTCTTATTCGTTTATTTGTTGTTCTTTTTGTTCGTTCGTTCTTCGTTCGCGATCACGCGATTACAAATGTATAATCTCTCCCCTGAACAACTATTTTCTCTCATATATTATAACACCCTTTTCTTCTTTTCCTACAAAAGGATGCTTTCGTCTTGCTCACCAAATATATTCATTCCAAAAAAAATATATAATACCATCTCTTACAGTTCCTCCTTTCTACATTCCCTAAACTATCCAGAACTCCACCCCTCCTCCAGTGTCCTCAAACGTATTTTTGACTCGAAGGTCTCAAACTCATTTTGCAAAAAATGTTCGTTTCCCATGAATCGTACACTTTTCAAAATCCAATCTCACCCCTCCCCTCCAAATCCTCCCCATCACCCATCCCTTTCAAATCTCCCCCCTTGCCCCTTCCCTCCCCTCCCTCCTAAACTCCCCCCACACCCCTCCCCTCCCTCCTAAACTCCCCCCACACCCCTCCCCTCCGAGACTCTCCCTCGCTCCTGCCCTCCTAGACTCCCCTCTCACCCCTCCTCCTCAAAGCATCCTCCCTGCTTCTTCCCCCTTCCAACTTTCACCTTCATCTCCCCCAACCTTCTGCCTCGCTCTTCCCCCTCCTCAAATAACACCTCACTGTGCCTCACCCAATCTCCATCAAACCTTTTGTCCGCCCCATTCTTCCCTTTCTCCAAGCTATTCTGAAATCTCTGAAATCTCTGACACACCTTCAACAGCTCTCCCTACCTCTTCCTCCTCTTCCACATCTTACCCCCCCCTCCCCCCCCCCTGTTCTGGACCCGATGCTCCCCCTTCCTCTTCATTAATGGTATGGACCTCAAACATCCGGGGCCTTCGCTCAAACTTGACTCACCTCTCCATACAGGTTGCTTCTGACAAACCAGATGTGATCTGCTTAACAGAAACTTTCCTCCTTCATGATGTCTCTGATGCCTTGGTATCTCTCCCAGGTTACTCCCTCCTCCGGTATGATAGACCTGAGCCTCGTCCTGGAGGTGGGGTTGCTATCTTTATAAAAAACTCTCTTCCTCACTCGCCCTCCACTGCCCTCTCTCCACCTCACCCCCAGGAATACCTTTGGCTACGGCTTCCCCTTCGCTCCCACCTTTTGTTCATATGTGTGTTGTACCGTCCACCAAACAGCGATGACTCCATCTACATCTCACTGTCTGATAATATGGACCAACTTCTAACTACCCATCCCAACTCTCTCTTCCTCAGATGTGGTGATTTCAATTGTCACCATGCCAGTTGGCTGGGTGTGGGTACCTCTCTCACCAGCCATGGCTCTTCAGTAAAGGACTTCTGCGACTCACTGGGACTGACACAATCTGTCAATTTCCCGACCTGGATCTCAGTCAACGGAGCATCTTCTCTTCTGGATTTGGTTATGACAAACTTCCCTGAAAATGTCTGCTGCTCTTCTTCTGCTCCAATCGGCTCATCTGATCATGTGCTTGTCAAAGTGGACATCTCTCTGACCATTCTCAGAGAGCCTCCTCAGCGTCGACGAGTCTGGCATTTCACTCAGGCCAACTGGCACGGTCTTCAAGCAGCCATCAATCATCTGGACTGGTCTCCCATCTCTACCGCCTCTGACATCAACTCATCCTGGGAATTCTTTCAAAGTAAATTGCTCTCTCTCATGCACAGATTTATCTCATCTCGTCTTCAGTTGTCATACCCTTCCTCCCGTCCATGGTACACGGAATCTTGTGGTGAGGCTGTTGCCCTGAAACAACTTGCTTTCGTCTCCTGGAAAGCAAATCCAACGGAAGGAAATCTCATTTCCTTTCACAAAGCCCGAAACAAGTGTGTGTCCACCCTCAGGAGAGCCAGGAAACAATATCTCACCGTTCTCAAGACCGAACTCTCTTATCTGTCTCCCTCTTCCAAATCCTGGTGGCGTCTGGTCAAATCTGTTTCTGGTGTTTGTTCCCCCTCCATCCCCTCCTTCACCTCAAACGGCTTAACGGCTGACTCCGCACGTGAAAAAGCTGAATGCCTCAACTCTGTGTTTGCCTCTAAATCTTGTGTCCCAAACCCATCCCTCTCTGTACCCACCGTACCCAGTCGTACCCAGCTGCTCCTGGACTCTGTGTCCTTTCCTCCTGACAAGGTGGAAAAGTTTCTGTCAACCCTCGACTCTGATTCTGCAACTGGTCCTGACGGCATCAGCCCACGGGTCCTAAAATCATGTTCTTCTGCTCTTTCACTCCCTCTTTCTGTTCTCTTCACCCTCTCTTTTGCTCAAGGTCATCTGCCATCTGCTTGGAAATCAGCCAACATCACCGCTTTGCACAAAAAAGGTGCAAAAACAGATCCCAGCAACTACAGACCAATCAGCCTTCTCCCAATTATCAGCAAAGTCATGGAATCCATCATTGCTTCAGATATGAAATCTTTCCTCTTCTCCAATGGCTTGATCTCTGATCATCAATTTGGTTTCAGACCTGGTCACTCTACTCTGGACATGCTGCTTCTGCTTTCTCAACAATGGATGGAGGTCCTCAACGCCAAACAGGAAATTAGAGCCGTCTCCCTTGACATTTCACGTGCCTTCGATACGGTCTGGCACCCTGCTCTGCTCACCAAACTCTCCTCCTTTGGTATCCATGGAAATCTCCATGCATGGCTGGCGGACTTCCTCTCTGGTCGTAGTCAACGTGTGGCCCTGAATGGGTTTCTCTCATCTCCTCTTCCTGTTCAGGCTGGAGTTCCCCAAGGTAGTGTTCTGGGCCCTGTGCTTTTTCTGGTCTTCATCAATGATCTCTCTGACTCTCTTGAAAATCCTCTCTATCTCTTTGCTGACGACTCTACTCTCTGTCGCTCCATCCCTCATCCCTCAGATCGGCAGTCTGCAGCCTCCTCACTCTCTGCAGACCTGGACAAAATCACAGACTGGGCAAACAAATGGAACATGTCTTTCAATCCTGATAAATTCACACTCTTACGATGTCTCTCCGAAAAGACCGACTGGAAATCCCTCCCAACCACTTTCTGAACAATCCTCTCCAAGAAGTTCTGTCACTCAAGCTTTTGGGTCTCACTATTTGCCATGATCTTTCCTGGGAAAACCACATTTCAAATCTGGCCTCCAAAGCCAGTCGCCGACTGGGCATCCTCCGTCGTGCGAAGTCCTTCCTTGGCACACCTGAGCTCCTCACCACATACAAGGCTTTCATCCGCAGCTCTATGGAATACTGCTCTCCCCTCTGGTCTGGTGCTCCTGCCTCACACCTAGCCCGTCTGCACGCTGTTGAAACCAAAGCGTTCAGAATCATTGGAATCTCCCGCGATGAAGCTAACTCCAAGGGCCTTTCACTCACTCACCGCAGGCAGGTTGGTGGTCTTTCCGTCTTCTACCGTCTCCTCTCTGGCCTTGCCCCCCCAGCCCTCTCTGGGCTGTGTCCCCCAAATATTCCTACAGGTCGCACAAGATCTGCCTGCAACCCTCTTATGGTTAAACTGCCAAAATCAAGACTTTCTGCTCACCTTCACTCCTTCATTCCTCTTTTCTCCCGCCTCTGGAACAAACTCCCTCACTCTCTTCAATCCCACTGCACCCTCCAGGTCTTTAAAACAGCTGTTCACCACTATCTCTTATCCTCCCCCATCCAAAACCTTGATCTTTTCTACCCCCGCTAATTTCGGTCCCCTTGTGTTTTATACCTCCCCCCCCCCCGCCCTCCCCCTCCCACGCCTCCTGCCCCCAAGCCCTCTCCTTCCCACACTTCTCTCTGCTCTCAAATGTTGTGGTTGTGTGCTTCCCCTTCTCTCCCCATCTTGTCTTCCGCTCCCTCTTTTTGTGTGTTTTGTTTGTCTGGTTGATTTGTTTGTGAAATAAATGTTAGCTCTTTCACGAGCCTCGATTCAGTATACAAAAAAAAGAAAGAAAAAAAAGATGGTCAGCAAAGCAGACAGTATTGTCACTCATGACGAGGCTGACGTCTCCCTCATCTCATACATGTTGTATGCAGCCAGTCGCGGAGCTGAAACTGTCCGCATTCTCAGCGACGACACTGATGTTTTCGTACTCATGGTCTATTGGTGTTGGAAGGTGGGTATCACATGTAAACTGCAGATGGAGAGATGGGATGGCACTATTCTCAACATCAATTCGACAGTAGAGAATCTCAGTGAGCAGTGTCGCTCCATCCTGGCTATGCATGCTCTCTCCGGATGTGACACCACCTCCTATCCCGCGGGGAAAGGGAAGGTGTCCGCACTCAAGGCCATGAGAGTAGTACCTGGTGACCTGCTTCACTTCATCGGAGAGGAGGGAGCTACTGATTTACAGATTACAGAGGCAGTGAGTGGTTTCTTCCTGGCTCTGTACAACGAGAGGGAGTCGGCATCTCTGAACGTCGCCAGATATGACATCTACCGAAAGCGCAAAACCCCCCCAGCACTGAAGACACTGCCTCCTACAGAGCGCAACGCTCTCCTCCATGGACGGCGTGCCCATCTACAGGTGCTGCTTTGGAAAGCAGCAGACTGCCCTGACCCACCAGCTGTGGACATAACAGAGTTTGGATGGAATAAGAAGGAAGGCGAGAAGGGAGAGGAAGTCATCATGCCCATCCTGGATGCATGCCCCGTTGCTCCTCCTGCCGTGTTGGAAATGATCAGCTGTAGCTACAAAGCTGGGTTGAAGCCCTGTTTAACAGCAAAGTGCAGCTGCGTAGCTGCAGGCCTGGCCTGTACCAGCTACTGCTTCTGCAAAGGCTCTGATAGTACATGTTGCAACACTCACACACTCACAGCAAGAAGAGCAATATGACAAGAATGTAGAGTCAGGAGAAGAAGATGAAGACGATGAGGATGAGTTTTATGATGAGGATATGCTTTATAACAGTGCAGAGTAGTAGAAGTGCAAGACGCTCTTTCTTGATGGAAGTTTTATGTTGTGTAACTAGTGCACATATTTTTCAGCTCTGATAATTTTGGGTATACTTGTGTTTTAATTTTGAGGATATTATTTACCCATAGTCATATTTATTCTAGTTTGGTATGGTACTTGCCTTTGTTACCTCTAATACCTGTGAATAAAAGTGGAGCAATAGAGCGAAACAGAAATTTCAGTGTCCCAGGCCTATGTTTGATAGGGTTAATGCTATTAATGCTAATTTTGCTAATTGCCCAACATATGCAAGTTAGCATCCGGCAGTTTCTAAGTGCTGGGGACCCATACTGTACATTTCTAACTTAAAACTTTGGGGTACTCAGCATTTCCGGGTTCACATTGCTGGCAAGTAGACTATATATAAGCTTTGGGCGACTGAAAACAAACTTACATTAAATGATTTAAAAAAAAAAAAAAACCTTTCGAGGCTATTCTTCCCTGCAAAGCGGGGGTTGGCCTTTTTCGGGAACCGTGGTTGTTGTTGTTTTTTGGTCCCCTTTTTGAAGCAATGTTTTACGGCCGGATCCCTTCCTGATGCCAACCCTTTTTGCCGCCTTTAACGACAAACAGGGAATTACCAGTGAACTGGTACTCAATTAGCTGACCTCGGAAGGATGACAGGCTGAGTCAACCCCCCTGGCATTAATTCAGTGATGACTGGGATTCGAACCCAGGATCCTAGGATCCTAAGCCGGCACCCTAGCCGCTAGCCCAACACCAGGGTTGCATTAAATGCAACCATTTGCATTTAATTTACATTTACATTGTAAATTAATTTACAATTTGTGTTTAATTTACCATTGTATTTAACCATTGTATTTAACCAACCATTGTATTTAATTTACATTTACATTTATTTCATGTAATTTAATTTACATTAAATGATTGTAAGATGGAAATCATTAACTTATCATCAAAGTTATTAGCAGTGCAATGATGTTGATACCACTCTGCGTTATTGGCTGCCACAACCTGACGTCCATCATCGACAACGTGTACTAAACACTGCTGCTCAGATTATTGAGAAAGTTCCAAGAAGCCAACATATCTTTCAAACCTGAAAAAACCCCCACTGACTTTCCATTGAAAATAGACGTTTTCAAGATCCTTCTACTCACCTATAAAGCACAAAACACCATGAGCCCGGCCTACATAATGGACATGATCAGCCCTTATGTGCTAGTATGCATGTTGAGATCTACAGCGAAATCCCTTATCAGTGTTCCAAAAGTCTCAACTCACTATTGTGGTGACCGAGCATTTAAGGTAGCAGCTCCAACTCACTGGAATTCACTCGCTCTACACATCCCTCAAGCAGCCAGTCTACAAATTTCTAAAGCATTGCTCAAAACACATCTTTTCAACAAAACCTGATCTTAATCTTCATGTTACTGTCCCAGTTTGTTCTACTGAAATAAATGTTGGTTAGTGTGAATATTGTTCTGAATAATTGCATGTCCATTTCATTGTGACTTAATCACGTAATGCTGCATTGTCCCAGATGTTTTCAAGTAGGGATCCAACGAGGATGTAGAAATCTCAATACCGGGTATGCCCACCTCTAGTAGCAATCACTGCATTGTACCATGGTCACGTTGACCATATGGGCACTCAAATCTGAGTCTGGGGAATAGCATTCCATGCCTGAATCAGCTCCTGTTCCAGCTTATTGAGGGTATGAGCTGTCTTGACACGGTTCCAAATGTGACAAACCATCATATCCCAGAGAGGTTGACTTGGATTTAAATCTGGTGAGATGGCATGCCAGGGTGTCATGACATTAATGTTGGCATTGACAAGAACGTTCCTTGTTCAAATGGGCCAGAGAGCAGTCTGGACATTATCATGCATAATGATGAGCCCTGTACCATGTTGATGAAGGGTAGGCAACACGTGTTGCTACAAGTTCTCATTAATGTATTGACTTGCCGTCAGATTGGCATGGATACGCATCAAGTTGGTGTGAGAGCAATCTTTGTTAGCACGAGTGAAGCCACCAGAAGTGTGCTCCGGCGGGCATCTTAGCGTGTCAATCTCCGTGACATGGTGGAGTAAAATTTAAAAACAAAAAAAGCAACAGATGGATTGTACAGAGACTGGGAGGATTTGAGGTAGTGGAGAAATGTACCAAGGGAATACACAGTTTCCCTTATTAGTTTGCATATTTATGACCTCAACATATGATCTTCATAATACATATTACTCAGTCACGGCAGTGTGTAAGCAACATAGTCATTCGAGGTCGGAACATGGAAATGTTACTTTTTAATAACAGGTGCACGTGTAAACATCATAATAATTAAATTTGTGTTGTTGACAACAAATCATTATATATACAACCTCAACATATGATCTTCACAAAACGAATTACTCTATCGCTCCCGGGGGAAAAAAAATTCAGGCAGTGTATAAGCACAAGACCCGTGAGGCCTGAAGGCCAATTGTCTGATTTTTTTTTTCTTCTATTTTTTAAACAAACATAGCCCTCAACCTTCCACTGGATAAAAGAGGAGGCCACACAAAGTTTGGTTGCACTGGTTCCTGCAGGGTCCGAATGCATAAACAAACACACAAGCAAAAAAAAAAAACAATCGTGTGTGTAATGAAATTGTGTCCAGGTTGAACCCAGGTGTTATGCCAACTTTGTCCACTGAGAGGCTCCTATATGAATTCGGACTGAACAGCGCTCCGATGATTCCTGTGACATTTACTCTGTGTGATGTAGTGCATTCTCAGATGGTGCGTGTTACTCTAGGATCTAAGCTTGCTTGTACTAATTGCAAAACCATAACTTACTTCTGTGATTACTGTATACTGATATGTGGCTTGTTGGTTTCTTACAGGTATTGCTAGAGATCGATTCTGAATTAAACCTACTCTTGGGACAATGTTGTCGGTCTGATTCTTGTGTGTGTGTGTGTGTGTGTGTGTGTGTGTGTGTGTGTGTGTGTGTGTGTGTGTGTGTGTGTGTGTGTGTGTGTGTGTGTGTGTGTGTGTGTGTGTGTGTGTGTGTGTGTGTGTGTGTGTGTGTGTGTGTGTGTGTGTGTGTGTGTGTGTGTGTGTGTTTTAGGTATGCATTGCTGCTATTATGGCTGCGTATGAGTTGAAGGAAAACAAATCGGCATTCTGTCATCATATCGGTAATTTAAATAAAACATGGGATGATTTTAACTGCTTTTGTCTACAACCATTTAGCACTCACTTTTTCCGCACTCTTATCCAAGTCGATATTTTACTTTCGTTGAACTTGACACTATTTTGGTGACCTGCCACGGTCGGCAGTTATGAATTGGAATGTCAGCATGGTGTTCGTGATGCATCAATTTTGTTATTTAAAGCAGAATCCTTAAATAGTCCAATTTTACTTTTTGTTTTTACTTTTGACTTGTATCCATTACAGTGTTTGTCAATGTAAGTGTCCCATTTGGCAGGTGCGTCCCCTGCTCGCTTTACCCCTGTATGTATGGGTGGGGGCGGAGTGACGTCACTTCCGCTTAGTAACGGCGTCACGTGTCCTAGAGTGAGGAAAACAATCACGCTGTGCGCTTGCATTGTGTGTGCTTTGTGCTTGCAGACTTGCGCAGGAAAGTGCTAGATTTTGTGTTGTTGCAACGGTTTAACTTACGAATTTCGTCACATAATACTGGCCACTTATATCAGCATGTCTTAGAACTATTTTGACAATCTTCCAAGCGAAGCTAAAGAGAGATACGAGACCAAATTATTGGCAATTGGCCTTGCAATTTGTCCGTACCGGTTACCGGCAAGTGCGTGGATCAACGACATCAGGCCCGAAAAGGCAATCGATTGTAACCTCGTTGAAAATTTGTCTCTTTCAAATGTCATTTCATTGAGGTTCAAACACAATACAAGATATAAAAATACTAACTGAAGTTAAAAGTAATAGTTTATATTTAACCTTACCCAGCCATGCAAGTGCAGTGGGCGGGCAGCTTATAGCAACAGCTATACAACTTATACAGCAACAACTTATAGCTTACAGCAATATGCTTATAAGTCACTGGAGGCCCATCGGTACTTCACTGCTGGCTTCGTGCAGACAGTACATCATGTCAAGTCTGCAACAGGGTTGATTATCTTGAAAGCTGATGTACATCCATCACAGCGGGCTAATGACCCCTCACATCGCCCATGGCTAGCCACAAACAGTGACGGAGTAGTGCAAGCTGCCCACTGCACTTGCATGGCTGGGTAAGTTTAAATATAAACTATTACTTTTAACTTCAGTTAGTATTTTCATTACATCACAGCTACTGAAAATATAAGTAAGTAACTGTTGTGTGTATCGCGCATGTATAAACATGTACGCACGCATTGCTACGCGTGTTTGCTTTCATCGGCCGTTTGGTTGTCAGGTGTCAGAGGGTGAAAGTACCCGGATGTACTTTCATACCTGGTGTGCTCGTGATGTACATGTACACATCCGCGAACTGAACATCCGGCCAGGCCGTCGGGTCGTTGATCCACGCACTTGCCGGTAACCGGTATGGACAAATTGCAAGGCCAATTGCCGATAATTTGGTCTCGTATCTCTCTTTAGCTTCGCTTGGAAGATTGTCAAAATAGTTGTAAGACATGTTGATATAAGTGGCCAGTAGTATGTGACGAAATTCGTAAGTTAAAGCGTTGCAACAACACAAAATCTAGCACTTTCCTGCGCAAGTCTGCAAGCACAAAGCACACACACTGCAAGCGCGCGGCGTGATTGTTTTCATCGCTCTAGGGCACGTGACACCGTTACTAAGCGGAAGTGACGTCATCTCCGCCCCCACCCATTAGAGGTCATCTCTTGGAATGTGTAATTAATTGAAGTCTATGCAGAGCAGTTTTCCTGCAATGTACAGTGCATTCAGAAAGTATTCAGAGCCCTTCACTTTTTTCACATTTTGTTATGTTGCAGCCTCATGCTGAAATCGTTTAAATTCATTTTTTCCCTCATCAATCTACACTCAATACCCCATAATGACAAAGAGAAAACAGGATTTTAGAAAGTTTTGCAAATTTATTAAAAAGAAAACACTGAAATATCACGTTGACATAAGTATTCAGACCCTAAACTCAGTACTTAATTGAAGCAACTTTGGCAGCGATTACAGCCTCGAGTCTTCTTGGGTATGACGCGACAAGCTTTGCACACTTGGATTTGGGGATTTTCTGCCATTCCTCTCTGCAGATCCTCTCAAGCTCTGTGAGGTTGGATGGCGATCGTCGGTGGTCAGCCATTTTCAGGTCTCTCCAGAGATGGTCGATTGGGTTCAGGTCAGGGCTCTGGCTGGGCCACTCAAGGACCTTCACAGAGTTGTCCCTAAACCACTTCTGCGTTGTCTTGGCTGTGTGCTTAGGGTCATTGCCCTGTTGGAAGGTGAACCTTCGGCCCAGTCTGAGGTCCTGAGCGCTCTGTTTCAGGTTTTCATAAAGGATATCTCTGTACTTTGCCTCCGTTCATTGTTCCCTCAACCCTGACCAGTCCCCCAGTCCCTGCTGCTGAAAAACACCCCCACAGCATGATGCTGCCACCACCATGCTTCACCGTTGGGATGGTATTGGGCAGGTGATGAGCGGTGCCTGGTTTCCTCCAGACACGACGCTTAGAATTAAGGCCAAACAATTCAATCTTGGTTTTATCAGACCACAGAATCTTGTTTCTCACATTCTGAGAGTCCTTTAGGTGCTTTTTTGCAAACTCCAAGCGGACTTTCATGCGTCTTTCACTGAGGAGAGGCTTCCGTCTGGCCACTCTGCCTTAAAGCCCAGATCGGTGGAGTATTGCAGTGATGGTTGTCCTTCTGGAAGTTTCTCCCATCTCCACACAGGATCTCTGGAGCTCAGCCAGAGTGACCATCGGGTTCTTGGTCACCTCTCTTACCAAGGCCCTTCTCCCCCGATTGCTCAGTTTGCCTGGGCGGCCAGCTCTCGGAAGAGTCCTGGTTGTTCCAAACTTCGTCCATTTAAGAATTATGGAGGCCACTGTGCTCTTAGGAACCTTCAATGCAGCAGAGATTTTTTTTGTAGGCTTCCCCAGATCTGTGCCTCGACACAATCCTGTCTCTGAGCTCTGCAGGCAGTTCATTCGACCTCATGGCTTGGTTTTTGCTCTGATATGCATTGTCAGCTGTGAGAAGACCTTATATAGACAGGTGTGTGCCTTTCCAAATCATGTCCAATCAATTGAATTTACCATAGGTGGACTCCAATCAAGGTGTAGACTGTAGACACATCTCAAAGATGATCAAGAGAAATGGGAGGCACCTGAGCTAAATTTCAAGTGTAATAGCAAAGGATCTGAATACTTATGTCAATCTCCATATGATATTTCAAGTTTTTTCTTTTTAATAAATTTGCAAAACTTTCAAAAATCCTGTTTTCTTTTTGTCATTATGGGGTATTGAGTGTAGATTGATGAGGGGAAAAATGAATATAAACGATTTCAGCATAAGGCTGCAACATAACAAAATGTGAAAAAAGTGAAGGGGTCTGAATACTCTCTGAATGCACTGTATGTTAGGCCATTCATGACTGTACTGTATTCGATTTGATAAGATTGGTATTAAAAATTATACCTTCCGCACTGCCTTCCAACAAATATCTAGCCCTATAATACGCAAGAAAATGTTGGAGGCCTTTTGGTCCATCATGCTTGTGACGTATCTACTCTTCGTTTACTCAATTTTCGCATCTTATATTTGTTTACCAAACCCGTTCGTACAATAGACTCCTCAATATCATCCGCATTCCTTTTACGAATAAAGTTATTCTCAGCAAGGGATCTAGCTTTGATCTTGGGACACATTGTCCTACTCCTTTTGAGTTGTGCCCTGTGATCTATAATGTCTCTAGCTTGAATGGAAATGTGGCAGCTGGCTTCACATCCTTTCAAACGGCTGTGTGGTCAGACATTCTGCACCTCCTGCAGGCTCTGCACCAGGATAACAGTTGTAATCATATTTGATTCCACAAGATAACAAATCCAGGACTAGAGAGCTTGAAGGCATTCATGCCACAAACTGAGCTATTGTATAAACCGATGTGCCACCAATCTTATTTGCTTCCTTCATGAGGTGTAATGAATGGATGGAATCGACAGAATGTTGATCGAAGCCTGCCAAGTGCTGTGGAAAGCTGAGTGTTATTACCTTTGGATGTTAGTTCCTGTCTTGGCACCGAGCCAAGACCCATTGCACGGTTGTTTCGCGGGTTTGTGATGTCGCTTTGTTTTCTTCTATTGTAGATAATCCAGCATCAGACGGTACGATATGATGTACTTTCCCTGTCTCCAGCGTCCCGGCATAGGATCAGTAAGTAAACCATTGTAGTCTCACTGTACCATGGAGCACATCCACCCCGCACCTCACAAAGCCTTTTCTGTGCATTTGTCCCTTTATTTGTTTATTTAGTTAATTTTATGGCGACTTTGTTTTGGGTGGTTGTTGTTTTCCCCTTCATAAAGTTTCAATCACTTTATTGACATCTTCCCTCTTTCCACCCCCATATTTTTTGTAAAAAAATGGGGTTTTTTGGGGGGTTATTTGTATACAAGATCGAGGCTCGTGTAAGAGCTAAGACTAGGTTCCTTCTTTACTAGGTTCATGGTCTTTGTTAACTTTTTGATTAAGTAAATTGATGAGGCTCTTTATATCCATGTGTACTGTTGTTGAACTTTAATTTGACTTTTCAACATCATAGTCTCAAATAATAATTGTAATTTTTCATTGAATACTTGGTGCAAGTTTTAGCTCTTTTTTTTGGTTGTTTTTATTATTGTGCAAGCATTTTTACAGAATCCATTATATAACGGCAGCTGTAACTCTTCTTTCAGAACACGTTATGTGACTGCTCAGATCAGAACTCTCCACATTTATTATAAAGGAATGCTTATTCTTTCTCTGTGCCTTCTACCACCCAAGGCCAAGTTAACCGTAAAATCCTTGTTCTGGATCTCGATGAAACACTCATTCACTCCCATCACGATGGCATGGTGCGGACAATGGTGCGGCCTGGCACACCCCCAGATTTCATCCTAAAGGTATGGAAATACTGTGTGTGTGCGTGCTGTGGCCGTAGGATTCTGCTGGCACTTGCAAAAATAAAATCCATTTTGGCAAAAATATGGTGAATTTTCTTTTGGAAAGATTACATTACGTGTCAAGCTAAGCCCATGTCAGATCGGTATCGTGTTGGCCTGTAATTAACATGCATGAGCTGCACGATCGCATCATTCATTGACTCTGGAGTCAGTAACCCGTATGCCCCTCGACCAATTCAGCTCCGCTCTATCTACTGCAAAATACTTTGTTTTGGCAAGATTGTTATATTTAGTAGAATGAAATACAAATATCTACACTGTTATGGTTCCAGGAACCATTTACTACACCAGCTATTGCTGTATCAATATTTACCCAAGGGATGTATCTGCCACACATCAAAATTGTCTGGTCCACAAACAGATGTGGAAAGGTAGCTGAAAACTGCAAGTAAAAGAAGGTTAAACCTCTGGCTATATGCAGACTGCCCAAGGCAGATCCAATTATCAACTCCAGGCCACAAAAGGGTGCATTGTACTACTGCATCTCCTTTCCCCTGAAACTCCTAAATCACCAAAATCCAGGCTGGCTGCCCACCTTTACTTTTTTTGTTCCTCGTTTCTCCTGTTTGTGAAACGTATGTAGAAAACAGGTATTGCAACAATGGTGAGGTCAAATAATCCTTGCGCATAGTTGCAATTGCAATTGCTTGTTAGTGACCAGGATAGTAATCAATGGGTCCCCTCTCCTCTCTTTTCCCCCTTATTTGATGTTTTGCTTGACTTTTTTTTCTTTTCTTTTATAGGTAGTTATTGACAAGCATCCAGTGAGGTTCTTTGTCCACAAGCGGCCACATGTGGACTTCTTCCTCGAAGTGGTAAGAAGTCTTGTCAATATCCATTGTGATGACGTACACATATGTTCATGGACACTTGTGTAATAGGTTGCTGGAGTGCAGTAATGATAGTCGATGGCTACTTTCTGGTGCTGGTCGGTATTTTCCTAGGTAAGCCAATGGTTTGAACTGGTCGTCTTTACTGCCAGCATGGAGATCTACGGCTCTGCAGTGGCCGATCGTCTCGACAATAACCGCGGTTTTCTTTACCGTCGATACTACCGGCAGGTAAGACATACATGCCTTATGAACAGACTAAAAATAATATTTGAGTGTTCTCTCCGACATACACTTGTTCACTCAAAGATGTGGTAATGATTACCTCCGCCACCGAAGGTGGATGGAGGTTATGTTTTCACCCCTGTTTGTCTGTGTTTGTTTGTCTGTTTGTCTATGAACAACATATCTCAAAAAGTTGTGGATGGATTCGAACAAAATTTTGTGGAGAGGTAGTGTATGTGACAAGGACGAAATGATTAGATTTTGGTGAAGATCCAGATCCAGCTAGTATAATTTTTTAAAGTGATTCTTCACCATTGGGAGATGGGTGCCAAAAACAATATATAGCATGATATCTCAAAAAGTTTTGGATGGATTCGGACGAAACCTGGTGGGCAGTTTGGGTATGTGAAAAGGACAAAATTATTAGATTTTGGTGGAGATCCGAATATGGATTTGGATATGAGAATTATTTCATTTTGAAAGTGATTCTTCACTATTGAGAGATCGGGTGAAAAGCGATATATGATATTGTTGCGGTTGTGAGTTTTGTACAATAAAGGTTAAATTTCCCCCTCATAGCTTAGTCACACAACAGCATGTAGCCTCGTGATAGTTCAGTTATCTCTTAGTATTTGTGAGCATAGTTCTTTTCCTGTGTTAGTTTTGCGTTGAGTAGAATAATGAGAATAGGTCCTTCCATTGCCTAATGCCACCTTACGCCTCTTTATGCTGCCTTTGGCTTTTTGGCGCAAATTAACACGAGGCGGGCCTGGCAAATCGAGCAGGGACCGAATGAGGGCGGCAAAGAAGCTGACGGTAAGCGCAAGCCGCCAATCAGGGCTCAAAGGGAGTGGCTGCGACAATGCGTCACAGGGCGTGGTTGGAACGTTCGAGAGGGCTCAGGGCGTGTCCATATAACCCGTTGCGCAAAGCCCCCAGTGGAGTTAGCAGTTGAGTTCGGGCAGCGAGGAGTTCGGGGAGAGGTGAGCTTGTGCATTGAGCTATTGAAGAGGCGCGTATTGATGAGAGTTACGAGTTCGGAGAAAAGACGCGCATGAACCAAGTATAAGCGCCCGTATTAAAGTGACGCTCGGTTGAGCTTGAGGCAGAGCCTCTATTGGGTTACGCGAGTGATAGCGCGCTGGTTACTTAAACGTGCTGTGGAAAACCGCCAAGCCACCGAGAGACGCGTACATTCCCTCCCGCTCTCCTGCCTCATCTGCCCCTTTGTTCGAGAGACGCGCTACGAGGATCTTTTCCACCACCTGCTTGCCATCTTCACGGGACGTGCTGGGACCGTGGAGAGCACGCCGGGCCGCCATTCCTGGACGACCAAGGCGGCGCGTGAACATCATCCTGCCTGCAATTCCCCTTTGTGAGTGTGACCGGGCCCGTGTCTGGGAATTAAGCATAAGACTGACTAAGTTCTGCTCTGTCTGCTTTCTACTGAATTGTACTTTGTGTAAATAATAGTAATTAAATCCTGTTATTCCTTTATTCGACCGTCTCGTCCCTTCCATCATTGACTAAGCGTGGTACGAATAGAACCGCTCGAATCGGGTTCCAATACTGGAAAACTGCACGGACCACGTGGTACGCAATCCGCTCGGTGTACTCAAATTACACATGGCTCGTGCGAGGCTTGCTTCCCCGCTTCCGTGGCGGCGCAGGTATTTAGGTACGTGCGAGACTTGGTCCCGAAACCCTACCTTGAAACGCCCCTTCCGGGCAAACGCAAGTCTCGGTTACGCCGGCCCAGAAAGAACAAGGGGCTTAATCTCCCCGTGGTAAGGGTAGGAAGGGCGGCGGAAAACCGTAACAATTGGTAGTCAGGAGTGGGGATTTGTAACCCTGGACAAAATTTTGGACACCAAATTGTACAAATTGGCCGTAACATTTGTCCGGGAGTGAGATTGGACCTGGAGTGCGCTTCACGTACTCTAAAATTACGAGCGACCGCAATTTAGTTTAAAATTCAAATTTATATTTGTACCAGGGCTAGCCAAGGCGGTCGAATGCCGGTGGGGGTAGATAAGGTAGAATTGATGACCCAGGACGAAATGCAGAGACAGTTGGTAATGGAAGCAGAAAAGGGTGCGGCAGCTGGCAAAGAAAATGGCGGCACCTCGCACGTGGCGGCGAGAGCCGAGCCCGTGGTGCCAGCGGGTTTGGACCTGCAGTTACTCTTGACTCAAATAAAAGCAATCTTTAAGGATGAAACAAACAAAATGCTTGATCACATGGACAAAGTGGGGGACAAAACCACCCGTGAAAGGGAAAAAATGATGGCAGAGTCGAGAAAAAACATGAACGAAATGTTTGATCAAATGAATAGGAATATGAAAAAGGTGGGGGAGGACATTGGGCACAGGTCGAGTGGGAAGGTCGCAATGGGACACAACGAGGTGACGAGGTGACGCGGTGTGAGGAACGCGTGGGGAGCGAAGTAGGGCAGAGCGCAGCTAAATTTACCGGGGCTATAGAAATTGCGACGCGGGGTGTAGAAAAACCGACGGTCGCCGAATCGGACAGAAAAATTTTATGCGCGCCGGCGGTCGTCGAAGAAATAATGGAAATTGAAGAAACAATTGGGGCCGAAGAGACGGTAGAATCAGGAAATAAATCACGGGAGAAAGTAATGGGATGCGCACAAAGTCTGCATTTGCATCGTGATGTCGGGCTTGCTAACCAAATGGAAAGTTTGCAGGTGCTGACAGAAAAGGAGGTCCCCAAGGTGAGTAGAATTAATGGCGCGAATGTGTTTGGCGCGAATGGGTTTTTGGCGCGCTTGGGAGAGAAACGAAACCCGGGCGGTCGTGGAAGGTCCATTGTGCGGTGTACGAGGGTGACTGGCGCACGTGTGAGAGAAAGGTGTGCACCGGAGCGCGAGTGTGAGAGAGAAAAGAGTATGACGGAATGTGCACGAGAAGAGTGCGTGGAGAAAAAGTGTGCGATGATTGGGTGTGTACCAGGAGAGTGCACACCCGTGGGTGTTACGGAGTATGTAACGAGAGAGTGTGCATGAGAAGAGTGCGTGGAGAAAAAGTGTGCGATGATTGGGTGTGTACCAGGAGAGTGCACACCTGTGGGTGTTACGGAGTATGTAACGAGAGAGTGTGCACGAGAAGAGTGCGTGGAGAAACAGTGTGCGATGATTGGGTGTGTACCAGGAGAGTGCACACCCATGGGTGTTACAGACTGTGTAACAGGAGAGTGTGTTACAGAGTGTGCAGGAGTGCACACCAGAGCGTGTTGCAGAGTATGTGCAGGGGTGCACACCCGGGGGTGTTACAGAGTGTGTAACAGAATGTATGGGAGGTGCAGGGACGCCTGGGTGTGCGAGTGCGGAGTGGGTCGCGAGTGGTGAGAACGCGGCTCAAGCATCGACACCGACCGGGGTAGCGTTTAGCGCGACGAATAGCCGACGTGAGCCCTCGGTGAGTTGTGTGCAGCGGGGACCGGCGGGGATCGATGCCATGGCCGTGTCACAAGGACCGCCGTGCACGATCCGCGCCGGCCCCCGCCCTGTATGGTTGGTGCCGCGCCGTGGCGGCAAAGGCAATCGGCGAGGTTCAAGGGGAGGTAGGAGAGTTCGGAGCCGCGCACCTTTGCGGGTACGGTGCTCCGACCGTGGGCGGTTGGGCCATCGTGCGTGGGACCACGAGGCCCCGCGCAGGGATGGGTCCCTGCACCTCGACCCATCCATGCCTCCCCCTTTGGATCGAAAATGCCGGACGGACACCCCATACAGGCGACCAATCACCCGAATAGATCGCTCGGCCTCTCGAGGTCTAGCCGTGATGACCATGTATTTCCACACGAAGAGGCTCGAGTGTAGTGGACTGATGAAGATAGTGTACCCTACGTGGGGGAATGGTAGTCTGACCATTCCTCACACGAACCAGCGCCCATGAGCATTAGATTAGGGGGGTGGCAGTGTTAGGCACATGGGGGGGCCAGCGATGGTTACCTCCATGGGGCACCGAAGCTAGCCGAGGGAGGGCTAGGATAATGGTAGGCAATTAGCAGACTGTAGAGGACATGAGATTTAAGTAGTGACATTTGTACCTATAGTGGGGACGTAGAGAGCTTAGAAGGATGATAATGATGAAGGGAGTGCTTAGAAGACGGGGCAGCACGAGTTTTAGGGGAAAACCAGGTAGATAGATGATGCTGTGTGTTTGATGAGAAATTGTGTTGAGACAAAGGGAGTTGTGTTGAAGGGTATGGAAAGAGGTGTGTGAGATGAAAGGTGTGTCAGAAAAATGGTGTGCGAATAAATGGTGTGGAATGCTTGGTGTGGGAACAAAATGTGTGGAATGCATGGTGCGAAGGACTGAATGGGGGAAGAGTGGAACCCATTCGCGGAAGCCCGGGGGGGGGGGGGGTAGTGTAAACCCAGGTAGATGGCGTAGGCAAAATTTGTATGGATATTGACACCTGTGGTGCAGGTAGTGGCCAAGTAGTGCTTTGGAGGGTGCATGAGTATATGGAATGGCTGGGCGTGTGGTTTAATTGGTGCGTATGGTTATTGGGGCACTCCGCCACTGGTAGTTTGTCGGCCAGGTGAGGCCGCAGGTAGGCTCTGGGAGCCAGTTAGAGTAGTTGTGAGTTGTTGAGTGGGGCCCGAGGATCCAAGGGTAGGACCCGGGTTGCCCAATGCCAAGGAGGGCATCAGGGGGTAAAGTGCCAGGAGGGGCCTTCCCCAGTTTCGGTAGTCGCAGGAGCAGGTAAGCTCGGGTGGCGACTTCAGTGGCAGAGGTGCACAGGTAGGTAGACCTGCTGGTGGAGCCACATGACCCAGCCCTGAAATTGTGCAAGGGCACAGTGAGAAAAATTGGTGAGTGTGACCCAAATTTGGATGGCATCACAGAGTGGGCAATGGGAATTCGGTTTTTAGAACCACTTAGTTTAAAGAGGCCGATTGGCAGGGTATGACCCCGGGTAGTTTAAATGAGTTAATGTAACTAGTGTAGTTAGGATGAGAAACCCCCTTCGCATCATCCACAGCCATTCACCAAGGAAGACGAAGCTCCACACCAGGACCAAGTGAACTGTTTGAGTGTAAGACACATTATGACGTAATGAGACATTGTGTTTGTTCCATTCCTTCCTTCCTGGGAGGGATTGGGAGACGAATTTGAATTAGAGGGGGATATGGGAGACAAGACGTAGAGATGAATTTGTAAATACAAGGAAGGGCTAGGGTAATGAAAGCCGACGATAGGGGGAACGGACGGCTCGGGACGAGCCTGCTCTGCTCGCTCTTCCGCGCCCCTCACGCTGCATTACCTTGTGTTTTTGTCTACCTTTGCGCCCTTTCCGCTTTGCTGGTCGTGCTTTGTCTCTTCCCCCACCCCAGGACCATTTTGGAGGTGGAACTGTGCAGCACCATCGACCTGTGCAGCATCTTGCTGCACCTTGCTACATCTGTGCAGCATCCCTGCTGCACTTTACTACATCTGTGCAGCTGAACTGCATGGCACTTTGCTGCCATATCTTTTTGTGTAACTTTGCTGCACCTGTGCAGCACTTTGCTGCCACAAACACTTTGCTGCACATTATACACTTATGGACCACAAGTTTCGTGGCCTTGCACCTCTGCTGTGCAGCACCTTGCTGCAAATTCACCTTGTGTCTTCAGACCACTTGTTTTGAGTGGCATGAATGTCACGCAGTCAGACCACATGAGTTGGCCCTGCTTGGCAAAGAAATACAATAAACGAATTATTTGTGTATTTTTATTATGGTGTGCTAGGGAAGAGAAGATTTGTAAGTTTAGTTAGCCCTGAAGAGCAGGAATGGGCTGTATGTCAGTCCGGGGGCTAGCCGGTTTGATATATGCACACAGAAGATGCAAGAAGCAAGCAGCTAATGTGAATTTATGAGTGCTTGTGTTTTTGCTGTGCTTTCTCTCCCCTCCAATCTTCTTTCCAAAAAGGACAGGTCCTGGGTCATAGAACTGTAAATAAGAGTAAGTTTTTTTGTGCTTGTGTATAAAATGCTGCCCACCGGCTATATGTTTAGTTTGACAAATTCCAGATTCGGTTAATTGTGGGCATGATTCTGTTAGAGTCGTTACTCAACGCAATAGGGGGGGTGGGACATATTTAGTGTTTTAAAACTGTCGCATACACGGGTTAGAGTAAATGTTAGAGGGAACCACATCTATATGTCACATGTAAAAGTAAAAGTTAATTTTCCAGATTATTCTCAAAACCGGTCGTTCCATTTTTGTTAGGTTCGACTCGGGGACGAGTCTGACGAGGAAGAGGGGTAGTGTTGCGGTTTTGAGTTTTGTACAATAAAGGTTAAATTTCCCCCTCATAGCTTAGTCACACAACAACATGTAGCCTCGCGATAGTTCAGTTATCTCTTAATATTTGTGAGCATAGTCCTTTTCCTGTGTTAGTTTTGCGTTGAGTAGAATAATGAGAATAGGTCCTTTCATTGCCTCCATTGCCTTATGCCGCCTTACGCCTCTTTATGCTGCCTTTGGCTTTTTGGCGCGAATTAACAAGAGGCGGACTTGGCAAATCGAGCAGGGACCGAATGAGGGTGGCAGAGAAGCTGACGGTAAGCGCAAGCCGCCAATCAGGGCTCAAATGGAGTGGCTGCGGCAATGCGTCAAAGGGCGTGGTTGGAACGTTCGAGAGGGCTCAGGGCGTGTCCATATAACCCGTTGGAGTTAGCAGTTGAGTTCGGGCAGTGAGGAGTTCGGGGAGAGGTGAGCTTGTGCATTGAGCTATTGAAGAGGCGCGTATTGATGAGAGTTACGAGTTCGGAGAAAAGACGCGCATGAACCAAGTATAAGCGCCCGTATTAAAGTGACGCTCGGTTGAGCTTGAGGCAGAGCCTCTATTTGGTTACGCGAGTGATAGCGCGCTGGTTACTAAACGCGCTGTGGAAAACCGCCAAGCCACCGAGAGACGCGTACATTCCCTCCCGCCTTCCTGCCTCATCTGCCCCTTTGTTCGAGAGACGCGCCACGAGGATCCTTTCCACCACCTGCTTGCCATCTTCGCGGGACGTGCTGGGACCATGGAGAGCACGACGGGCCGCCGTTCCTGGACGACCAAGGCGGCGCGTGAACATCATCCTGCCTGCAATTCCCCTTTGTGAGTGTGACCGGGCCCGTGTCTGGGAATTAAGCATAAGACTGACTAAGTTCTGCTCTGTGTCTGCTTTCTACCGAATTGTACATTGTGCAAATAATAGTAATTAAATCCTGTTATTCCTTTATTCGACCGTCTCGTCCCTTCCATCATTGACTAAGCGTGGTACGAATAGAACCGCTCGAATTGGGTTCCAATACTGGAAAACTGCATGGACCATGTGGTACGCAATCCGCTCGGTGTACTCAAATTGTGCGAGGCTTGCTTCCCCGCTTCCGTGGCGGCGTAGGTATTTAGGTACGTGCGAGACTTGGTCCCGAAACCCTACCTTGCGTTTGCCCGGAAGGGGCGTTTCAAGTCTCGGTTACGCCAGCCCAGAAAGAACAAGGGGCTTAATCTCCCCTTGGTAAGGGTAGGAAGCGCGGTGGAAAATCGTAACAATATATTAGTTGGAGTACCCGGGGAGGGGTGAGGAAGGGAGTAGGGGGAGGTGTGAGAGGTGAGGGGAGACGGAGGGGGAAGATATACTACATGCACATCTTTTGTGGAGGGGGTGGGGGGTGGTGCGGGGCTTTGACAGGCCCCTGCGTTTAGGGGAGGGGATTGAGAGACAGAAAAAAATTTCAAGTTTCGAATCCGTCCACAACATTGTTGCCCAGGTAAAAAAGAAAATTGTAATACCGTCTGCCACCAACACCAGGTGGTGCTACACGGTACACATTTACATCGAGAATTTACACCCCTCCCCTGGCCCCCCACATCCCCGGAAGACGCCGCGACCACATAGCCTATGTTACCCCCCAGACAAAGTTGTATTTGTATTTGTACCTCGAGTAAAGTATATCGGCGTTTATAGCTGGAGTACCCGGCATTGCTCAAGTGAAAAAGAAACATCAACATCTATCTATAATTCCAGTAATCTCTGTGTGTATGTGTGTCTGTGTGTCTGTGACCGCTGTTTCTCGACAACCACGGGTCCGATATACTTGAAACTTGCCAGGTATATTGCTGGGGACCTGAGGATGTGCCTTTTCAAGGTTTCATATTAATCGGAGAAGTAGTTACCGAGCTATGTCCAAAAAACGATTCAACCAATCAGAGAGCAGCGAGCTATCACGTGTGCCGAACGTGGCGAACAGACTCTGCCTCGGACGGCACATTTGAGAGCGTATTCATTTATTTCACGTTGGCAAACTATGTTGGCGCTATGTTGGCGTTAAACTATGTTTTAAAACTAATTAAAACTAATTTGCGATTCATCGTAACTGCGATATGCGACCTTCCGGACAGTCAAATGAGGACGTCACTTCCGGACTTACGGATAGTCATAGTGACGACGTACTGATGCTGAACGTGGCGAGCAGACGCTGCCTCGGACGGCACATTTGAGAGCGTATTCATTTATTTGACGTTGCAATCTGTGTTGATTGTTGTAAGGTACGATCGATTGTAGTACACGTTTATAATAACTCTGCCGATACAGGCCCGATTAACTGCAGCGCCATCCGAGCTGCGGCGTCGGGACGATACATTCATTGTACGGTCACATCACGCACTTACGGGCACGCCCATGGGCCCATGGGCACGCCCATGCATGCATGGCCGAAGACATTTTTTTTTTTTTTTTTGGCAAGGAACGGGCACCCACGTACGGGCACGTCCTAGTATTTTAAAAGAGGGCAAATATAATGGAAAAGCAAATATAATCAGAATCCATCACAAATGTCAAATTATAATTTCACCTTTTTGTTGATAATATGCTGGTGAATGTGCCGTTTATCACGTTTCTGAGTTAAGTATGATGCCCTTTAAGAAGAAGAAGAAGCCTTACTACCAACTTCGTACACTTCCGGAATAGTTTGATTTATTTGTGTTCAAATGTTTGCGAATTGTTTTGTATTTATTTATTGGAAGGTGTACTTGTATATAATTATAACTGTCATTAATCAAAAAGGCTTAGGCGCTATAGAGCGATTTTTAAAAAAAAAATCCCCAAAAACGCGTTTGTTTTTTTTGTTCAAAAAATTATTATTTTTGCCTAAAACACTCCCAGACACTCGCTGACGAACCTCTCAAAGTTTGACGAAGATCCGCTCAGCGATCTCTGATAAAAAAAATGGCGACACAGTCACACACACAGACAGACAGACAGACCAACGGCTCTCTTATAGTATAGATAACATGATATTTTAAAAAGTTATGGACGAGTTTTGACCTGACTTGGTGGACGAGTTGGTTCGGTAACGAGAACAAGCCGATTAGATTTTGGTTCAGGTCCAGATCCAGATCCGGCCTATCAGTTGGATACAAAAACATAAACTGTTCAGCCTGGCTGAGGTATGCGCTCCACCGAGTGCCGTTCTAGTTATAGATGTCTTTTTCAACATGGATGGGGGTGCGGCATGAGGATGATGATGAGGGGGAAGGGTGGAATTTTTTTTTTCAGTTCATATGGTTCAGTGTGGGGGGTGGGCCCGAATTATGTGTACTAGCGTGACTTGGCACGCCTCACCACACTTCGTTTCAGAGGGATAGGCATCTTTGACCATGTCATCTTTCTCAGGTAGTGAGGAAGAAGAAGAACCACTTTTAGAGGCCATTTTTCCCTGCAGAGCAGGGGTTGGCCTTTTTCGGGGACCATGGTCCCCTTTTTGAATCGATGTTTTATGGCCGGATGCCCTTCCTGCCACCAACCCTGTTAGTCGACTCTTGCGACACACAGGGAATTACCAGTGAACTGGTACTCAATTTGCCGACCTCGGAAGGATGACAGGCTGAGTCAACCCCCCTGGCGTTAATTCAGCGATCAACCGGATTCGAACCCAGGATCCTAGGATCCCAAGCCAGCATCCTGACCAGTGACCACTAAGCCAACACCAGGCTTTCTCAGGCAGTGAGGGATGGCGGGAAATGGTGGGTGGGGTTAGTGGTGGTGATGGTGGATTGGGGATCGTGGGGGAATGGTGGAGGGGGGGGGGGGGGGGGGTGGGGTGGATGGTGATGGGTGGGATGATGGGGGAGAGCAGCCAAAATTGGGTCTTCAGGGACTTTTGGGTCTTTAGGGTCTTCAGTGTCTTTTGGCTTTTCGGGGTATTTTGGGTCTTTTGGTTTTTGTATCTTTGGGGTGTTTTGGGTCTTCAGGGTATTTTGGGTATTTTAGGTCTTTAAGGGTCTTTTCGGTATTTGTGGTATTCTGGGTCTTTAAGGTCTTCAGGGTCTTTTTGGTATTTTGGGCCTTTGGGGTATTTAAGGGTCTTTTGGGTCTTTGCTGTGTTTTGGGTCTTTGCTGTGTTTTGGGTCTTTGCTGTGTTTTGGGTCTTTGCTGTGTTTTGGGTCTTTGCGGTGTTTTAGGTCTTTGGGGTCTTTTGTGTCTTCATGGTCTTTTGGGTTTTCATTGTGTTTTGGGTCTTCAGGGTCTTTTGGGTCTTCAGGGCTATTTGGGTCTTCAGGGTCTTTTGGATCCTCTGGGCCTATAAGGGTATTTTGGGTCTTTGAGGTATTTTGTGTCTTTGGGGTCTTCAGGGGCTTTTGGGTCTTAAGGGTCTTTTGGTTCCTCTGGGTCTTTTCGGTATTTGTGGTATGTTGGGTCTTCGGGGTCTTTGAGGGTCTTCAGGGTATTTTTGGGTATTTGGGCCTTTGGGATCTATAAGGGTGTTTTGGGTCTTTGCTGTGTTTTGGGTCTTTGCTGTGTTTTGGGTCTTTGCTGTGTTTTTGGGTCTTTGCTGTGTTTTTGGGTCTTTGCTGTGTTTTGGTCTTTGCTGTGTTTTGGGTCTTTGCTGTGTTTTGGGTCTTTGCTGTGTTTTGGGTCTTTGCAGTGTGTTGGGTCTTTGCAGTGTTTTGGGTCTTTGCAGTGTTTTGGGTCTTTGCAGTGTTTTGGGTCTTTGCAGTGTTTTGGGTCTTTGCAGTGTTTTGGGTCTTTGCAGTGTTTTGGGTCTTTGCAGTGTTTTGGGTCTTTGCAGTGTTTTGGGTCTTTGCTGTGTTTTGGGTCTTTGCTGTGTTTTGGCTCTTTGATGTGTTTTGGCTCTTTGCTGTGTTTATGGTCTTTGCTGTATTTATGGTCTTTGCTGTGTTTTTGGTCTTTGCTGTGTTTTGGGTCTTTGCAGTGTTTTGGGTCTTTGCAGTGTTTTGGGTCTTTGCAGTGTTTTGGGTCTTTGCTGTGTTTTGGGTCTTTGCTGTGTTTTGGGTCTTTGCTGTGTTTTGGCTCTTTGCTGTGTTTATGGTCTTTGCTGTGTTTATGGTCTTTGCTGTGTTTTTGGTCTTTGCTGTGTTTTGGGTCTTTGCTGTGTTTTTGGGTCTTTGTGGCGTTTTGGGTCTTTGGGGTCTTTTGTGTCTTCATGGTCTTTTGGGTTTTCATGGTGTTTTGGGTCTTTTGGGTCTTCAGGGCTATTTGGGTCTTCAGGGTCTTTTGGATCCCCTGGGCCTCTAAGGGTATTTTGGGTCTTTGGGGTGTTTTGGGTCTTTGGGGTCTTCAGGGGCTTTTGGGTCTTAAGGGTCTTTTGGTTCCTCTGGGTCTTTAAGGGTATTTGGGGTATTTTGGTTCTTCAGGGTATTTAATGGTATTTTGGGTCGTCAGGGTCTTTAAGGATCTTTGGAGTCTTCAGGGTGTTTTGGGTCTTTTGGGTCTTTGGGGGCCATTTGGGTCTTCAGGATCTTTTGGATCCTCTGGGTATTTTTAAAATATATACCTCTGGGTATCCTATGGGTATACCTCTGGGTATCCTCTTTAAGGGTATTTTTGGTCTTTGGGGTGTTTGGGTCTTTTGGTTCTTTGGAGTATTTAAGGGTCATTTGGGTCTTCAGGGTCTTTGGTTTTTTCAGGGTGTTTTGGGTCTTCAGGGTGTTTTGGGTCTTCAGGGTGTTTTGGGTCTTCAGGGTGTTTTGGGTCTTCAGGGTGTTTTGGGTCTTCAGGGTGTTTTGGGTCTTCAGGGTGTTTTGGGTCTTCAGGGTCTTCAGGGTGTTTTGGGTCTTCAGGGTGTTTTGGTTCTTCAGGGTGTTTTGGGTCTTCAGGATGTTTTGGGTCTTCAGGGTGCTTTGGGTCTTCAGGGTGCTTTGGGCCTTCAGGGTGCTTTGGGCCTTTGGTGTCTTTTGGATATTGAGGGTCTATTGGGTCTTCGGAGTCTTTTGGGTCTTCTTGGCCATTTGGTTCTTCAGGGTCTTTTGGATCCTCTGGGCCTTTGAGGATATTTTGGGTCTTTGGGGTCTTTGGAGTGTTTTGGGTCTTCGGGGTCTTCACGGTCTTTGGGGTCTTTTGGGTCTTCAGGGTCTTTTGGGTGTTGAGGGGCTTTTGGGTCTTGAGGGTATTTTGTTTCCTCTGAATCTTTAAGGATCTTTGGGGTATTTTGGGTCTTCTGGGTATTTTAGGTCTTTTGGGTGTTTTGAGTCCGTTGGGTCTTTAAGGGTATTCAGGGTCTTTAGAGGGTCTTTTGGGTCTTCGTGGTATTTTGGGTCTTTGCAGTCTTTAAGGGTATTTTGGGTCTTCAGGGATCTTGGTGGTCTTAAGGGTCTTGGGGGACTTAAAGGGTCGTCAAAGGTCTGAGGGGTCTCAGCAGTCTAAAGGGTCAAAAGGTATATTCCAACAGTACGTAATTAAGAGTTCACGGACTGTTTTTTGGGTGTTAATTTTATTTGAAGCAGAAGACTTTTTGATCACAAATAAACAAACATACAAACATCACCATATACGTTTGCTCTATTATAATAAGATTGTATGTAAATATGCATCGTATATCACCGCCTTGTGGAATTCGATATTACAAGTCCAATAAAATACGTCATCGATGGCATAAAAGTGGGAGAATTACCCGTCTGTAAGGACAGGATCTTTGCTAGTTGCGTGAATTTTTTAGCCGCGTCGCAGACGCTGGTCATAGAGTGCCCTCTGCTGTTGTTGTTGTTCTTCTTGTTCTTCTTGTTCTTGCAGAGAAGACAAAACCTCAAAGCTCCACCCATTCTGGGAACCATAGCTCCACCCATTCTGGGAGAGCCTTCATATAAACAAATATCCACCATTTTATTAACTCGCATAGCTTTGAGGCCTGTTTTGTAGGCCCGTGGTGTCTTCCTCTCTCACACAGTTTTATTTCAAATCAAATTCGATATATCATTTCATTTTTCACAGTCGCCAACATAGTTTTAGACTCGGTTGAAAAAAAACGGGAAGAAAATCCGATGAAAGTTGCCCTTTTATAGAACGAAATGAATTCTCAAAGGCCTGTAACTTCAAGTCCATTGAGATTTTTTTTTTTTAAATCGCGGCATGGTCAGTCATACACCGCCCGAAATAAGAGACGGGAAAATGCCGAGATATATATATTTTGTTTAAATCGCGGCATGGTCAGTCATACACCGCCCGAAATAACAGACGGGAAAATGCCGAGATATATTAAAAATTCGTCGCCACACACGGGAAATTGCCGAGATATATTTTCACTTTGCACAAAAATAACATCAAGTAATCGAATGAATAGGAATGTCCTGTGCCTATAACATCGACGTTATAGGCACAGCTGCATCTAGGCATTGTGTAACATCGACGCGGCTTTTATTTGAATTAAAACTTTTTGTACTTGTTACAATGAAGTTTTCTTGCAATGTAAAGGGCTTTGAGTTTTAATTCCAAAATGGAAAGTACCATGTAAGAAACCGATCTGATTGATTGATCTTTATTTCAGCACTGCACTGTAGAAATGGGAAGCTACACGAAGAACCTCTCTGCAGTGCACTCAGACTTGGCCAGCATTATCATCCTCGACAATTCACCCAGTGCATACCGAGGGCATCCAGGTACATAAATAATTAATTGAGTGCTTGTGGATGAACATACCGATTTTTATGTAGTTTTCTTCGAACCAACTTTGTTAACGATTACTGATGGGAGCAAGCTGAAGCCGTCAGGGTACAATTATTGATGTCAGTATTTTTAATAACCTTTACATTTTTGCAGAAAAAAAAAAATGTTGACACTGTTCGTCGTTGAATAAGCGGCGAATTGAAATGGGGTTTACAATAAGTTACAATAAATTGAGACTTACTTGAAATTTGGCTCAAATTACTTGTTGACATCTCTGCAAAATAAAAGCAAATGAACCACCTTTGGAGGCCATTTTTCCCCGCAGAGCAGGGGTTGGCCTTTTCCGGGCACCGTGGTCCCCTTTTTGAAGCAATGTTTTATGGCCGGATGCCCTTCCTGCCACCAACCCTGTTCGTCCACTCTTGCGACACACAGGGAATTACCAGTGAACTGGTACTCGATTTGCCGACCTCAGAAGGATGACAGGCTGAGTCAACAACCCCCCTGGTGTTAATTCAGCGATCGACCGGGATTCGAACCCAGGATCCTAGGATCCCAAGCCGGCACCCTAACCGCTAAGCCAACACCAGGCCTTAAAATAAAAGCAAATACAAGAATCAATTTGTAAGGAAAAGAGAATAGAGGGAAGAAAAAAGGGGAATGCAGGAGTTGAACTATATACATGGTGAAAAATATTCTAACAGAGTCGGTCTCCCCAACGGGTGACGTCAGACCGCTGGAGAATAAACTCCCGAGCAAAGGCGAACAGAGCAAGCACGGATAATCCGCAATGAGGTGGTTTTGTTTTATTATTCGAACCATGCGGCAGCTTCAGCGTGCAAACTGTCTGACGGTGGGGAATTTGATTACACTAGACGACATGATCGTGGCTCAAAATACACTGCAAACCGCTTCAAAAGAAACAACAGATTTAATAAATAACGGGGATGGAGACACGGGAAGCGAATGACAATAAAATAAACTGAAATGTCCAAACGCCAGTGTTGGCGACTCGAACTCGAGTCGCAAAATTTTGCGGCTTGCGACTCCAATCGGACTTGAAACATTGACCTGGGACTTGGTGTCTGGAGACTTGCATGCGACTTGAGTATATAATGACTTGTTGACGATGTTCGGAAAATAATCGTTGAATAAACTTCAATTGAAAACGGGGCTTAAAATAAGTGGTAACTGATTTTCCATTGTGGGTGCGCCATCTTTGGTCAATGATGACGTTGTATACTGTACATGTGTAGCACGCCAACATTCACAGGGTCGCGTACCGTTCTCCAAAGGTTAAAGGGAGTGTCCACTCTCCAGACAGCACACAACGTCCAAGCAGGAACCACCAATCTTACCAACGTGGCTACGTGTGAAAACGTTATTCAAACCATGAACATTCGTCCCGGGGAAAACTTGGCCCGTGATCGGTAACCAAGTTGCACGTGCCAACCCGATAAAAATATTGTGTGATGATTGAAATATGTCAGTTGGCTTGGATTATTTAAACCTCGTCAATAACCGTAAATTTATATAACGACTTGCCTTTTAAAAAAGAAAACGTAAAAAAGTACGTTATCTTGAAAGGCAACAATTGAAGTTAATAATTTATACGCTTCATTTTGACGTACATAATAAATATACAAGTAAGTTATTAAAATCTTCTTTCTGGTTCGACATTGAATGCATTGGTTCTACTTATGAACCATTTAAACATGAGCTGAGGTTACTGTGTTGGCTGAGGTCACTCACCTACATACAGTGCATTCAGAAAGTATTCAGACCCCTTCACTTTTTTCACATTTTGTTATGTTGCAGCCTTATGCTGAAATCGTTTAAATTCATTTTTTTCCTTCATCAATCTACACTCAATACCCCATAATGACAAAGAGAAAACAGGATTTTAGAAAGTTTTGCAAATTTATTAAAAAGAAAAAACTGAAATATCACATTGCCATAAGTATTCATACCCTTTGCTATGACACTTGAAATTTAGCTCAGGTGCCTCCCATTTCTCTTGATCATCTTTGAGATGTTTCTACACCTTGGTTGGAGTCCACCTGTGGTAAATTCAATTGATTGGACATGATTTGGAAAGGCACACACCTGTCTATATAAGGTCTCACAGCTGACAATGCATATCAGAGCAAAAACCAAGCCATGAGGTCGAAGGAACTGCCTGCAGAGCTCAGAGACAGGATTGTGTCGAGGCACAGATCTGGGGAAGCCTACAAAAAGAATTCTGCTGCATTGAAGGTTCCCAAGAGCACAGTGGCCTCCATAGTTCTTAAATGGAGGAAGTTTGGAACAACCAGGACTCTTCCTAGAGCTGGCCGCCCGGCCAAACTGAGCAATCGGGGGAGAAGGGCCTTGGTAAGAGAGGTGACCAAGAACCCGATGGTCACTCTGGCTGAGCTCCAGAGATCCTGTGTGGAGATGGGAGAAACTTCCAGAAGGACAACCATCACTGCAACACTCCACCGAATCTGGGCTTCATGGCAGGGTGGCCAGACAGAAGCCAAACAGTTCAATCATGATTTCATCAGACCACATAAGCTTGTTTCTCACAGTCTGAGAGTCCTTTAGGTGCTTTTTTGCAAACTCCAAGCGGGCTTTCATGTGTTTTTCACTGAGGAGAGGCCTCTGTCCTTTGGTAGAGTTGACATCTCTACCAAACAGCACGTTTAAACTGGTGGTAACAATCTCCCGTTATTTTAATGTTAATCTTAACACAGCAGACTCAGCTGGGAACACAGGACAAAAGAGGGTACATGGGCACTCGTGGCGAAACTGCAAACGCCAAATTGCGATACTGGCTATCTCTGCACAGAGAGCAGGATCTACCAGGAATCTTTTTTGTTCTTGCTCCAGAGATTAGGCATCACAGGTATGCTGAGGAAATGAAAAGTACCGTTTTTTTTTTTAGCATTTACGTAAAGGCAGAGACGAGGAGACCTCAGTCTGTTTCCTGCCAAGGCCCTGGCCATGAAATCCAAGGAACTGTCTGTAGAACTCCGAGATAGAATTGTGAGGAGGCATCGACCTGGGGAAGGGCATAAAATAATTTATACTGTTGAAAGTTCCCAAGAGCACAGTGAGCTCCATCATTAGGAAATGGAAAGGATGTGGAACTATCCAGACTCTTCTTCGAGCTGGCCATCCGACCAAACTGAACAATCAGGCAAGAAGGACCTTGGTCAGGGAGGTGACCAAGAACCCAATGACAACTCAGACAGAACTAGAGTTCCTTGACTGAGATGGGAGAACCTGCCAGAAGGATAACAGTCTCTGCAGCACTTCACAAATCTAGTCTTTATGGGACAGTGGCCAAACGGAAGCCACTCCTGAGAACAAAGGCACGTGACTGCACGCCTGGAGTTTGAAAAAAGGCACGGGAAAGACTGAGAGCACGAGATAAAAAATTTTTTGTGGTCTGATGAGAGAAAAATTGATTTCTCTGGCGTGAATGCAAAGCCCTATGTTTGGCAGAAACCGAGTACAGCTCATCACCCATCCAACACCATCCCTACCGTAAAGCATGGTGGTGGCGGCATCATGCTATGGGGATGCCATTCCCATTTCCGGTTCGACATTGGGAGATTTGTAAGGCTAGAGAGAACAATGAATGGAGCCAAATACAGGCAAATAATTGAGGAGAACCTGCTTCAGAGTGCAAAAGACCTTAGACTGCAGAGAAGATTTACATTCCAGCAGACAACGACCCCAAGCATACAGCCACGACAACACTGGAATGGCTTCAGAATAAGAACGTGAAAATCCTTGAGTGGCCCAGCCACAGCCAGACTTGAATCGCATTGAGAATCTGCAGAAAGATTTGAAGATTGCTGTTCACTAACGCTCCTCATCCTTCTTGACAGAACTTGAGTAAATCTGAATGGAAGAATGGGAGAAACTTCCCAAATCCAAATGTGCAAAGCTGATTCAGACATACCCAAGAAGACTTAAAGCTGTAATCGCTGCCAAAGGCGTCTCTTCGAAGTATTGACTCAGGGGGTTGAATACTTATGTAAATTAGATATTTCTCTATTTCATTTCATATTATTTTGTAAAAATTTCTCACAAAAAAATTCCACTAACATTATGCAATATTATGTGTAGATCAGTGACAGAAAAAAATCTCAAATTAAGCCATTTTCAATTCAGGCTGCAACACAAAAAATGTGAAAAAGTCAAGTGGTGTGAATATTTACTGAAAACTGTAATTTGTGGAGTATCTGGCACTCAGGAGCGATTTTCATGTTATATTTTCTGTGGGAAAATAAATTAATTAATAAATCGCCACTCGTGTTAGGAGAACGTTTTCATATTTTTTGCCCTCATTCTTATCCCATGTACCTTGTGGAGATATCGCTCTCCTTCAAACATTTTTTGATTGTCGTAGGTTGACATGAACTCGAGTTTTATTTCTTGGTGCTGAACGATTGCCCGAGGATGGAATGATTGGGCAGGAAATTGACTTTTATCAGAGGCCCACTTGTGTTTTATCAGTCAACTTTCCTTTCATCCTAATCAAAATGAAAAGTGGTTGGTGTCTGATACCAACGATGCGGTGTTTCAATTTGAATAATTTATTTTGTCTTTTATCATACTCTTTCCCATTTTCACAGACAATGCAATTCCCATCAAGTCTTGGTTCAGTGATCCAAGTGACACTGCACTGCTCAACCTCCTTCCGATGCTAGACGCATTGAGGTGATTTGCGATGCGCAACCTTTTGTCTTGGTTGTCATCTATATATTGCATGCAATAAAATATCCAATACTTTTTTTACCCTCCTTCCCATACCAAAGTTATTTTTGCTTGTGTTTGATTAGAAGCAATTTGTGTTGGTTCTAAAGACTTTGTTCTCCGCACACAACAAAGAGGGACGATGGAAGATGTTTGTTTTTGAAGCTGCATTGGTTGATCGGTATGACCTTAAAAGTAATAAATAATTAAAGCTGCCACTGTTTGCGTTGCACCCATCCTTGAAAAATCTTACAAGCAAGTGACTGTTTGACCAGAAGGTTGTGCACTTTCTTCCAAAGATCTAGGGGTGCAAATTGTGCGAATGAGGTCTAGCATTATGGCTTGTAGGTGTGCACACTCACCTATTGTAGATTCAACGGTGGCTTTCTCAGAGAAGGAGAGCAATCCTGTCCAAATTCCAACTTCCTGCCACCTTCAGTCAAACATCAGTCTTGGCGAGCTGGTTCGCAGAATACTTGGGGTAAAAACGTTCCTTGCCGACCCCACAATAATCTGGGAATAATTTGGGCCGTTAAAGTAGTAGCAGTCATTGGTCGTAGTAGACATTGAGCAAGTGACAAAGAAGATGTTGTGATGTTTTGAATCGAGATTTGTTTTGTTCATATTATTTGAACTAACAATTTACTTTGATTTGTTTTTTTTAAACCATAGGTTCACCGCAGATGTTAGATCGGTGCTCAGTCGGAATCTCCACCAACACCGGCTTTGGTGATGGACGTTTTCTGCTCCACCCGTGCCAGGGCCAGATTCTTTATGACGGTGGAATCATCCGTTTCAATAATCGGAGTTTTTGCTTCGGCTACGTTTCTCGCTCTCTCTCTCTCTCCAAGGCCATCCGTACTGCACCACTGTACTGAGGGATGAGAGAAAGGAAGAAGAATATGGACTACTAAGAGGGGGAGGGGGGGGGGGGAAAGAAGACATTTTGTTCTCTGGAGGACATCCAATACATGTAACCAGGATAGGAAATGTAAAAATGGAAATATGTCGCTTGGTCTTACACTATTTGGATGGGAGATGTCCTGTGTAAGAAATAGGAAAGACCTTCGATATTCGCTCAGATTTTTGGGGCTTGCCAGACAGAATTCCTGTGGTTATGTGACTAAGGACACAATATCCTTCAATTTTAACTCGCGCAGTTTTTGTGCAAGGGCCCATGCCAAGCACACGTGATCTGAAGTGCATCGTTTTTTGTTTTTTTTGTGATGAACTTGCAGTTTGACACGTGACTCGCGATTTCTTGTTTTACAAAAAAAAAAAAATCCTTTTGTGCTCCCTCATCCCATCCATCTGCAAAATCCTGAACAATGTTTCCATAGGTTATACAGGGAAAAGACAAAGCCCAGATATCTCTCATTTTTGTAATGTACATGTCAAACCAATAGTAAGGTTACTGTGTTATTGGAATCTGGATCGTCATTGCGCTGCGCTATTTTTTTTTCCCCCCTTTTATCTTAATATACTGTCCGATACATCCTCCTTCCACTCGTATATGTGTGTGAGAGAATGAAGGAAGCTTGAAACAGATTGAAGGATACTTTTTGTGAACGTGCTGTTTTTTTGCAAAACGTTAGCACACCTATAAAAGTTTAAAACGAAATACAAGCAAGTTGTTTTTATTGCTAGGCCTTATTCACACTGCAACAGGACAGGATGAATTCCAACTTTTTCAGTTAATTGCTTCTGTAATCGTTTGCACTTTTGATTGAACAATGGTGTCATTCTATTGGTTACATTCAACTTGATGTCAAGTTTTGTGGATCGGTGGCAATTTGATAAACGGAAGAGGCCATGTGGTTCAAAAGTTTGATACAGGTGCAACCCGTTTCTAATAAACCAGTTTATTGTGGGAATCATTTGCATTTTCAACTTTTGCAATTGCATTTTGTTACCCTCGTCGGCGGAGAGAGTATTGCATTCGAGTCTGTTTGTTTGTTACTTGCCAAAACAAAACATATTTTGACAAGTATAAGTATGTTGATCACTCCGGTTTGTGTGTTTGTCTGTCCGTTCACTTATACTTGCCTACAGGTCACTTTTAAACCGATCTTCACGAAATTTCACCAAATGGTAGAGTTTGTGGTCCGAAAAAATCCGATATATTTTTGAGGTCAAAAGGTCAACATAGGCCAAAGGTCAACCCCTTTTTTTTTCAAATTTCTAAAATCCTCAATTTTCATCTGATTTACTTGAAATTTGAATAGGATTTTCATATCGGCTATCTGAATTCAACCACCAACTATTTTTGAGATCAGCATAGGCCAAAAGGTCAACAACCATTTCAAAAAATTTAAAATCCTCAATTTTCATCCGATTGACTTGAAATTTGAATAGGATTTTCACATCAGCAAAACCGAATTCATCCACCAACTATTTTTGAGGTCAACATAGGTCAAAGGTCAACATAGGGCAAAGGTCAACCACTTTTCTCAAATTTCTAAAATTCTCAATTTTCATCCGATTGATTTGAAAACTGAATAGAATTTGCAATTCAGCTTACTGAGACCAACCACCAACTATTTTTGAGGTCAACATGGGTCAATAGGCCAGATTTCTAAAATTGTCAATTTTCATCCGATTAACTTAAAATTTGAAGACTATTTGCATATCACGTCACAGAATTCAACCACCAATTATTTGTGAGGTAAAAGGGATGCTTTACTGAGTGTCATTCTCTTTTGTTCTCTTTTGCCAAATGTCGCTCTATGAGTAATTTTTCATCTGTCTGTTTGTCTGTCTGTCTTGTCCGCACCAAATAAATATAATTTGCTCTGCAACCGTTGGCCCGATTGACAGGAATGTTTCACCATAGGTGCACCTCCTCCTGTAAAATATTTTAATAATTATGACGCCATAGGTCATGTGGTATGGCCGCCATCTTGGAAAAGCAAACACTTTGCACCTCTATATCTCTGAAAGTGCTGCATAGAAAACATTGAGACATGGCTCATTGTAAAGAACTCTCCATGGGGAATAACATATGTTAATGATGATGTCATAGGTGCCTCCATTATGACATCATAATTCGACCAGTACAAAACTTCATCTGATCAAGATGAAATTTCTTGAGCGTCACCAAGAGATAAATTGGTGGAGAAAAAAAATAAGATGATTTCATCAGTCACGTAGTTTTGCCGCCATATTTGTTTTATTACAAAAGCCTTAAAAAACACGAAAAAAACATGTCCTGGCGAGGGTCTGCAATCTCTGATTGCTCTTTCTTGTTTATATTTGTCACTGTAAGCATGTTAACACTGGGCTGATTTTTCTTGATCCAGAAAAGGGTTTTGATTGTGTCGACCATTCGTATTTATTTGGTCTTGAAGGGGGTTGGTTTTTGGTTATTTTTATTTCATGCGTTAAATTGCTGTCATAATCATTTTAGTTTTATGTATGCTAATAACCAGTTTGTGTTTAACTTTTCGTGTTAATCGCGATATTCGGCAGGGTCGTCCTCGGAGTGTCTATTGAACACTTACTGATTCATTTACGCCATAGGCTTTCTGGCTTTTAAGTGGTACCTTTTGTTAACCCTGTTCAGGTGTTTGCATATGCTGATGACCTCTGTGTAGTAGTTAACACTCAGTTAGACATTATTGCCCTTACAAGTCTGCATGATTTAGATCTTGCATCTACTGCCACTGGTAATTGGGGAAAGAGTGAAGCTTTGTGCCCTGATTCTCCTTCAGGTTCACTTATCCCTTCTTTGCCCTATGCCTTGTACTGGAGGGATGATGGCATGTTGGTGTTTTTTTGGAAATGACACCTTTTACTTAACAATTTGGCTGCTTCCAAAGTCTGGCATGGAATGGCTGTTTTGTAACCCCCCTAAATCTCTCTCAATTCATTTACAGCGAATCCTTTTAATTTTTTTCTGGAATGGCATGAACTGGCTTTGAGCAGATTTCCCCAGTATCCACTAACAAAAGGCGGTCAAGGACTTGTGGATATTACCAGTAAAATAATGGCATTTTGGCAACTTTTGTATAAAGAAGTCCTAGCTTGGGGGCCCCTGGCCTCTTAATTGCAAAAAGCTCAGGTGTGGCCCTGAGATCTTTCTCCTTGACCTGCAGCGAGTTGACACTTCCTTACTTGCCTTCCTTGCCAGTATAAAACCAGAACATAACTCAGTAGGCAGCTTCGCCATGCTGAACAGTTTACATTTTGTACCAACTGATTGGTCGGATCTGGATCCGCAGCTGAACCAAAATCAAATCGGCTTGTTCTTGTCACGTACCAAACTCAACCAACAAGTTTTGTCATAACTCGTCCACAACCTTTTGAAATATCGTGCTATACTGTATATCATTTGTGGCCCAAGCCTGGTGTTGGCTTAGGGGTTAGGGTGCCAGCTTGGGATCCTAGGATCCTGGGTTAGAATCCTGGTCAATTGCTGAATTAACACCAGGGGGTTTGACTCAACTTATCATCCTTCCGAGGTCGGCAAATTGAGTACCAGCTCACTGGTAATTCCCTGTTAGTCCTGTAGCTAAATGGGATTTTTCAGCTCAAGCTGGAAATTTAGTATATAGTTTTTTTTAAAATTGATTTGTATAGCTTAGGGTGTTCTCTTTCATAATCTGTCGGGTGAACCTGGGTCACCCTTGAGCGTTTTGAGAAATTCAAGATGGCGTCCAAGATGGTTACCATTTCATATTATTGGCTATAACTTCTTTCATATTTAACCTAGGATGATATTTTTAGTGTCCAGTCATATGTTGTCAGGGTCAAGGAATCCATATAAATCAATTAAAACGTCGGTAAGTGATTACATCATGGTAAATCCAAGATGGCTGCCATTATGGCCGCCAAATCATGTTTTAGGCTTTAATATGCTTCATACTTAACTTAGTGGTAATTTCGGTGTCTAATCAAATGTTTTGCGGGTCAAGTAATCCAATTTAAATCATTTAAAAGGTTTTTGAGGGATGTCATGTTTAATCCAAAGATGCTGGCCAATAGAGGCCTACAGGTGGCTACTGCCTCAACTCAAGCTTTTTGAGTGGTAACATACATGAAAAATGATAACCAATCAAATCAGTCTAAATACACTCAGTTACGCAATCAAGCTGTCCTTTTTTGGCAGCAACCTGTACTCTTACAGGCGCAAAATATTGTGCAGTTCAAATTATACTTTGTACAACTATACACGCGAGTAATACACAGCGTGACACTTTGGCATCCACATCGGATTCGACGCATGATAGACTCCGGAGCGAGTTCTGTGTTGACTGGAAGAGAAATTGGTTGGAGATTTTTCATTTGTGTGTCCTTCCTCCAGCCATACGATTCTGGATCCAGTTCTGGTGGATTGTTATCCTCCAAAGAACGCCACACAATGGCTTGGTGATGGGCCCTTTTTACATTCTCTGCAAACGCCTCATTGGTTGGAGGAAGAGAGCACAGTTTCGGCAGGGATGGTGAAGCCTGTCCTGTTTTGGATGCCCATACCTTCCATCGTGCTTCAGACATTGACTCGCTGGAACTTTGTCTATAACACGCTGACATGAATGCAGTGGCCTGTCCAGTAACTTCTTGTATTGGAGTGTCCATTACACCAAGAAGTGACAGGGAGTATCTATCACCCAATACCTTCAGAGCAGTGGCCTTGCCTGTCCCATAGCAACATGCTACAGTATCACACCCGGTCAATGCATGGGCAGCGAGGATTTCAGTAACTATGGATGCATGTTTCTCCACTGTTTTTCCAATGTCAATGACTGTTCTGTCCTTGATTGGGGATTCCATAGTTACACGATTTTTCATATTTGCAGTGTGGTAGTAATGCACAAGAAGTACGAAGACGTCTGTATCATCAGAGACTACAGTTAATTTCACTTAGTTCATTGCTTCGGGCACACATCATTGCCTGCTGAACAATGATATTGTCCGCTTCTTCATGTGTTGTGGCTACATCCATCCTTATGGTTACCACACCCCCATCGCTGATTTGGACTGGAGTACTTTCCTCACCAGTTATAACTAACTTATGAGTATGGGTGTGTTCACTGAAGGACTCATCATTGGTTAGAAGATTGGTAACCAGGCCTATTAGTTGCTTCTTATTTTCAGAAACTGTCAGGACTATCTTCAGAGGTGGTAGTTTGCTGTTCAATTGTAGCTGGTGGATTCGACTTGCTCCAGTAGCTCTGGCACTTCTTGTAACACTCTTTGTACTATAATCGTAATACCGATCAAATATCAGGTAGACATCCCCGATTTTCAATCTCTTTGCAATGTCATACTTCATGTTTGTTGCAAAGTCCCGAACTGTGCCATCTGCAGGTCAAGGTATTACCCAGAGTAGGGCCGAACCATCTATGATGGCGGTGGTAGTGTTACTAGATGTCCTCGTAGATACCTCAACTTTAAGCTGTGTTTTTAACGATGATTTGGATTTGGCCGATCTCATTTCTCCTGTTGATTCAAACATCGATGTTGGCACTGGGGCTAATTCATGTGAAGGTACATCCTTGATATTGACTTCGCGACCACTAGCCTGGAGTCCAATGAGTCGCGAGTAAATGACATCCATGTCGTATACTTTAGTGTCTGCAACATTGACATGTTTCTTTCTTGCTACCATAGTAATCACTTTCTTGTGAATAGTTTCATGTAAGCCGTTTGGAAATTTCTGAACAAATTCACTCATTTGATCCTGTCCTATTTTCAAAACCATCCTGGACATTGACAGAGGAGGTTCCATGTTGTCCCGTCACAATATTGAGGATATCATCTGGATGCTTCTCTGGATCAAGAGGATCGATACATTTCTCCAACTTTTCCCTGATCTTTTCTCTGTCCTTTCTGTCATTCTCTATTCTTGCCTTTCCTTCTTCTTTGTGTTTGTTAACACTTCGCTTACTGGGATTGTCATCAATCATGTCGTCAAGGTCGGCCTCCAAGCGACTGCAAGCATGAAGACTTAGGGCCCACACTTTCAGGGTCTCAGGCTTCAGCGTTATGCCAATGATTCCACCGGGAGCGTGACCGTACCGCATGAACGTAGTTTCAATTAACATGTCGCTCCATATGCCATTCCACAAGCCACGCTGATGTCTCATGACATGTTCCCCTTTCATGAACCGAGCTAGAACCTCTGCTGGGAGTGACTCCATGGACCGAATGTAGCACATCCCGTACCTAGCGTAATGCACATGGCCAGCAGCAAAGAAGTACGGAAGCATCTGTTCAAACGCTACAATATGCAATGGCCAATTGGCCTCTCGTTCCGCCCTAACAAACCTCATGATAATGAACACCGGTTTTATCAACATGTTCACCCATAGTTTCACAGTCTTGCTCTGTTTGGCTAGGTCTTCCAGAACCTTCATCAAATCTCTGTATGACTCTAGGGAGTGGCTGTCAAATACTGGCCGAAGTACTTCCTCAGCAAGCATACGCAAAGCCCGAATGTTTTGGGGAAACTTTTTCCCAGTCAACATTTTTGCCACACCTCCGAAGACATCACTTAGAATGTCCGATAGTCCACTATTCTCCATTAAAGTACCAATGCATCCAACAAAACTCATCAAAGAATGCATGCCTCCTAGGCGAGGAATGACGTGGAAGAACCGATCCGGATAGGCCCATTTCACATCTAAAATGACCTTATAGAGTTGTAAGTCACATGTAAATAACACAAACTGTTGCCCAATTGCCTGTGTGAGTTGTTGTGCTTCTGTCATAGCTGTCATAATCGTATCAGGATGAGATGGTACGATGTCTATCAGAGGTAAGTATACAGCTTTGGTCTTAGGCTGTGGTGATTGTCCTTGATTGCGGGTAAGTGAAGTGTTGTATCCATTATACTCCGGGCAATCTTGGTTATCCAGCACATTTTGTATAAAAGCAAAATCCACCTCTTCAGCTCTCATTTTGGAAACAACCTGTTGTGCTAGTAATTTCAGAGACAGGACTGACTTTAAAGCTGCACTCTCTGGCATTCTTGGCTGCTTCGGTCCGTTGTACCTCTGAATGTCGATGTCATTTTCAATTGGCTCTGACATTTCCTCCTTTGTGATTCGTTTGATTGTGTGTGACCTATCCCGATCAGCGTCGGTTCCCGATTCTGGCTGTGTGACCAGGACAGCTAATGAATGTGTAGAGAGCTTGCCATTTTGAGATGATATATCAGCATCAAAATTATCGGCGACTACTTGAATCAAACCTGCTGATGCATCAGATATACCAGGAGAGGATAGTTCCTCTGTGGCAGCTCGGGCTGCTGATCGCTTGAAGCGCAAAAACTCATCGTAGGAACATGTCACACCAAATGAATGCATCGTTTTATTCAATTTTTTTGATTGGCCCATTTTTGCACCAAGTGCAGTCTGCAATCCAATTAGGGTGGTTTTTGATAACTCCAGTCACAATAGAACCAATGACTATAGCTGGAAGAGTCCTCTCTAGTTTTGAGGACAGGTTTCCTAACAGTGTCAATAAAGTTCCACTCACTGCGTCCGTTGCCTTTTCAGTGTTGATGGTAGTTTCATAATGTTTCTTATCTAGGACAATTTCCTTGATTTCGCTACCAACTTGTTTAGCTATTCTATTCAACATCATGTCAATGTCATCATCATCATCGTCATCTACAAGTTTTATGGACTTAGCTGCCATACTGATCATCTGTGGAGCATTTTTCAGCTGCACAATTCACATTACGAGGAGCCAGAAAGCGGGCCTTACAGTCAACATGGTACCTTGCATCGGCCGCATGCAAATCGCTTATTGTCCCTTCAACTCTTGAGTTTTACTCTTTCAGCCCAATCGTCATTTCTAACAGCGCATGCATCTAAGATACATTCCTTCAGGGACTTCTTTCCATCTGAACTTCCTATTTCTTGGCATTGGTATGCAGGTCTCCAGCGTGACGGGTTCTTGCCTTCTTTTTGGAGGTTACATGTGTCTCCACAAAACAAACAGTGCTCGCGAAAGTTGAAGGTACTGCTACCTGCAGCAGATGACCATCTCCTTGTCTTGGGTGGAATACTTGTTGAACTTGCATCAGAAAGTTTTCGTTTCCTGAATAGTTTAACCTGTTGATTTGATGTGTATGTAGAAACACAGCTCTTATGACAATGAACAGTTAATTGGGCATTATTGTCTAGTTTTTCCTGCGGCGAATACTGTATATCATCACCGTAAATCTTGCTATGTTTAATTATATTCTGAATCCGGACAGAACCTGATTCAATCAGTTTTTCTGTCTTGTTGTCACAGCTGCATTTCCAATTGAAAAAACACTTTTCGTCTGCCATGACTGCAACGCATCTCGTTCCATCATTCAAGGCAACATGTTTCTGAAAGAAAAAAGTGAGAGAAAAATATTATTCCTCTACTGCCATCTTTGAACATTACATGAAAATGATTTCCGGCTTAGTCATTTCGACCTTTGATAATATAATTGCTGAGCAGCAAGGTGGTTTAAAACTTTAAACCTATTAGACATTGTAAATTGTCTTTACAATTCCTGGTTATATATTACATAATATAACAGTCACAGCTACTATCAGAAATGTAAGATGTCAGATTTTCAAAGATGACACCAATGTTAGCATCACATGTTTAAAACGACATCAAGTTTAGCCTCGTGCTCAAATGGCAGCCATCTTTGGTTTAACATGTGATCCCTCAACAACCTTTTAAATCGTTTAATTGGATTACTTGACCCAAAAACATATACTGTACCTAGCCACCATTATTACGACTTTAAGTTAAATATGAAGCATATTAAAGCCTAAAACATGATTTGGTGGCCAAAATGGCAGCCATCTTGGATTTACCATGATGTAATCACTTACAGACGTTTTAATTGATTTATATGGATTCTTTGACCCCTACAACATATGACTAGACACTAAAAATATCATCCTAGGTTAAATATGAAAGAGGTTATAGCCGATAATATGAAATGGCAACCATCTTGGACGCCATCTTGAATTTCTCAAAACGCTCAAGGGTGACCCAGGTTCACCCGACAGATTATGAAAGAGAACACCCTAAGCTATACAAATCAATTTTAAAAAAAACTATTTACTCAATTTCCAGGTTCAACCAGGGTTCTACCAGACTATGTGTGTTGCAAGAGACGACTAACAGGGTTGGCGGCAGGAAGAGCATCCGGTCATAAAAACATTGCTTCGAGAAGGGGATCAAGGTGTCCGAAAAAGGCCAACCCCTGCTCTGCGGGGGAAAATGGCCTCTAAAGGTGGTTCAATGTCGTTTTTGGCCCTGTCTTTCAATGGTGAAGAATCACTTTTAAACACTCTCGTATCAGAATCTTCACCAAAATCTATTCATTTTGTCCTTGGCACACACCCAAACTCTCCGTAAATTTCATCCGAATCCATTTACAACTTGTATCAATTATAAGTTGACATATCAATATTACTATATTATATGTTGAGTTATATTAGTATCAATGACTTATATCAACAAATCACAAGATATCCTGTTCACAAACAGACAGGGGTGAAAATATAATGGCGTGCGGACCGGGAGCTGATTTACCAGCTGCCGACGGGCTCGGTTCCTGTTCATGGGTCGTGCCATCTCCACCAACTCTGCCGGATTTGCCAGAGCACTCTTTCGTCTCGTCCTATGGAAGTTGTACCTGCTTAGTTTATCTTTCATGGAATGACTGGGCCGGTAAGGCATATGCTAAGTAAGAATCCCCCATTCATTTGTTTGGTTCGTGGGCAAGTAAGTGTTGGGGTTAAGGGGTTGTGATCATTTACTTATTACGTACCTGTTATTGCTTCTTTTTGTTTCCTTCCACCGTGGTATTTTAATTCGTCAATATACCTGGTCTTGGGGGTGAGCGAATTCTGATTGTCTTGGTTCTCCTGGGGGTGATTAAGGGAAGACCATCACATTGCACACACAGATCGTGTCGCATGTCAGGCTCGCTCAGCCTAATTTGCTTATGACGTGCGAAGCCTGAGAAACGCTGGGTTGATTCGGACTTCCAATCCATACGGCATCGTGACATTAGGGTGGTTAGACCCCAAAACTTTTTTAAAATTAGAATCGGTGTTTTCTCTCTCTCTCTCTCTCTCTCTCTCTCTCTCTCTCTCTCTCTCTCTCTCTCTGTCTCTGTCTCTGTCACACACACACACACACTCACACTCACACACATACTCGCTCTCTCTCTCACACACATACTCGCTCTCTCTCTCTCTCACACACACACACACACTCTCTCTCTCTCTGTGTCACCATCTGCTGGCTGTTGGTGTGTTGTGTGCGGTGTCATGGCGGTTTCTCGCTTCGTGTCGTGAGTGCTCTGTCTTGGCTGTTTGTCCTACTCCCCCCCCCCCCCCCCCCATTATTTCGCTCCTTTGTGTCCTTGTTTCTATTTGTAAAGCTTCCCTGTGTTTCCTCTTCTATGTTGAGACGAGAGAGAGAGCCTTAGAGCACACTTATCGTGTAGGTTAAGGTAATCGTCATTTTTGGGCGGTGTGTGTGTGTCCCTATTAATAATGCTCCCTTTTAGTGCAGCAGATAAACACAAAAATTGTGCATTTTATGAGAAAAGCATGAATTTTTTAACATAGTTAGTGCATACCATAAGGTTTATTTTCAGATGTGGAGGGAAGTCAGATTTGACCTCTGAGAACCGTGAGAGGTCAAATCCAAAATGGCCGCCAGTCCACAGAGTCTAATGTTCGAACGCGCTTAATTTTGGAACCAAATAGTGTAGAAAAACATTATAGGTGTCATTTCTAACTAAATTGGGGATGCCCAGAGGTGAATGATGCTTTCAATGAACTCCTAGGCATGCCAAGTGAGGTCAGTGAAGGCTCAATGTTACTGCGAGAGCGATTTGTGGTGCTGATGTACGATAGAACCAGTGAGAGCACGGAAGTGAATGATGCCAGGAAACAGCTCTCCACACAGAAGTGTAGAACTCTAGAGAACATTCCTCCAATCCAGGCAACACTCAAGCAGCACATCAAGCTCACTGCTACCAGGCCAACTGTTGTAACCAGGCATTGGTCATGGATCCAGAGATGCCAGACCCACCTGACTGGGGCTGGACAAAGGAGACAACTGGGTGGCAGCCTCTTTGGACCACTCCCTGAAGCATCAAAATCGTGCCATGAATTGATCGACTGTGGCTGCAGGAAAGGGTGCACTGGACGCTGCAAGTGTGCCAAAGCTGCATTCAAGTGCACTGCACTGTGCTTCTGTTCTGGAGACTGTTAGATTTAGATCATTACCAATTTTCATCATTGCACTTGATTTAATGTAAGCTTTGGTGGACATACTTGGTTAACTACATTAATTTTTTCAGAGGTTCTTGCATCATTCCTTGCAGTGTAAACACTTTTTTTTTTATCATTTCTGGTCTTTGGGTGTTCTGTACCTATCCCTGTACCTGAAAAAAGAAAGTTTTAAAAGTTCAAATGAACTTTTTCCAATAGCAGTTCCAACTGCAGTATCATAAAAATAGATATTTAACGTAATTTGACCTTGACCGTGACCTAAATGCATGTCCTTGAGTTCTGGCGATCTCAAAAGTATCACCAAATGAATGGGCATCCCCAATTTAGTTGGAAATGACACCGAAAAGTGCGTTCGAACATTAGACCCGGTGGACTGGCGGCCATTTTGGATTTGACCTCTCACGGTCCTCAGAGGTCAAATCTGACTTCCCTCCACATCTGAAAATAAACCTTATGGTATATACTAACTATGCTAGAAATTTCATGCTTTTCTCAAAAAATGCACAATTTGTTAAAATATGAGAGCTTATCCGCCGTACTATTTGGGCTGTAAGGATGAACGTGTCAGTCACGTGATGAGTTTCCGTAGACATGTTTTTATGGTTCTCAAAAAGGAATATCCCTCCTTGAATGTTGCTTTAAAATTCACTGCAAATGGTCGCGATTACCAAGTATACATCACCACCGACACCCTAAAGTGCTTTGGTTGTGGTGCAGTGGGACATATGAAACGGTTTTGTCGCCATCAGAAGGAGCAGCCTAACATGGTCGAAACGGGTAACAATGACTCACAGATTAATGTTCACGTTTCCTGCTCGACAAATGTGCAGGATAAACCAGGTAAACAAGTGGACACGCCCCCTCCCGTTGAACCAATGGACAGCGCAAATGAGGGGTTTGTTACCGTTTCCAAAGTAAAAAAACGTAAATCGGCTGTAAGAAGTGCGTCACCTTCTGGGAAAAGGCAAATCAGTGAAAACTCCATCACTGGAATTCAATGTGAAAACAGGTTTGCCTTATTGGAGGAAAAGGACACCTCCACTAGTACAAACATCATCAAGGAAAAAGTGGATTCTAATTTTCCAATCCCAGTGAGTGTTCCCGATCCCTCAGACAGTGTCATCTCACACGAGGACGTTCATTGTGCAGCTTCCTCCTGTCAATCGCAAGAGGAGGAAAAGCACTTAAAATCTCCCCTAAAAAAGGAATAAATGAGGAAAATAAGGGCACAGAGAAAATAAAAGAGGATAATTTAAATCCACTGAAGGAGACTGACATCCATGAACCGAGCATCGTGGTCATGTCACAAACATGCTTGGAGCCCCCCACCTCGCATCCCGAAGAAGCTTCAAATGTGACTCCGGCACAAAACGTTCCTGAAGAAGTTTCTTTTATTGAAACTGAGCAATCATGTGATGTGCGCCAGGAAGCTGAAACACCAATTGATTCCCCATATGAGGAATCTGATGGTGAGGGTCAAGAGGAGTCCTCTCAGATTCTAAAGGCTGTAAATAGCCCTTCGGATGACGGGCTTCGGGACTTTTCGAGAGATTCCTATCGGAAAAGGAACATTGAACTGAAAGATCATTTCCCTGATCTTCAGGTGTTTATTTTTAAATTGAAGGAAATTGTGAATAACCCTGACACTCCAAATTTCACTGATGCTCAGAAGCACCGGCTAAGAAAAATGATCCAGAAAGCTCGGCAGGAGCTTCGTAAATGAGGTCCCTATGGGTTTTTTGATCTATTTAGTTATTTATCTTCTTTCTTTTTCCGAAAGAATGAGTGTTAGTTTCGGCAGTCTAAACATTAACGGTGGTGTTAGTTTAGAACGCAAAGTTCAGGTAAAAGATCTGACCCGGCGTTTGCACCTGGATGTCTTGTTACTGCAAGAAACGCATGGAGATCTGAATGGCCAAGCCCAGTGGAGAAGGCTAATGAAGGGCAGTGGTTCTTCAGTGATATCAATTGTCTCACTGCTGGAATTGCTTTCTTTGTCTCCTCCTCATGAACACTCTCATAAGTTCAATATAATTAAATAATTCCCGGACATCTGGCTTGTCTTCAATTCACTGCCAATAATCAAATCTTTGTTTTTGTAAACATTTATGCTCCCTGTAAGAATGCTGAAAGGCACAACTTTCTAAAGCTAGAGGATTTTCTGAGTACAATTGACTTAAATTGCTCTTTTATAATGAGTGGCGACTTCAACTGCACTCTTGACCCTGCGTTAGATAGAAACAGTGCGGAGCCACATCCTAGATCTGCCAAACCTTTGGAGAAAATCATTAAGACGACGGGATTAATAGATATCTGGCGTATTCAGAACCCTATGCAACGGCAGTTTACTTGGTCTAGATGTACGTCTCAGATGCACACACTAGCCAGGTTAGACAGAATTTATGTCAATACTGTAATGCTTGACAAGATATTGAAATCCGATATCGTGCCTTCTCTTTTTTCTGATCACCTGGCTGTAACTTTGTCCTTTAAGTTTGCTCTGCAGCAACATGGCAGTCCATATTGGAAGTTCAATGTCATGTTGCTGGAAAATGCTGCTTTTTGTGAAGCTTTCAAAGTGTTTTGGATTAGCCTCAAAGAAAGAAAGAATAATTTTGATAACCCGATATTATGGTGGGACTACGCTAAGGCACAGATCGCTGTCTTTTGCCAACAGTTTAATTATTTCTCTTCTTTTAGTGTAAAAAGGGAGAGGTTCACACTAGAAAAGGAAATAATGAAGTTGCAAACTGATGTGGCAAATAGCCCCAATAGAACAAATAATCATTTGCTTATGGAAAAGAAGACTCTACTAAACAACCTAGTCGAATACCAAGCAAAAGGTGCAATGGTCTGTCTACGGATGGATCAGTTATATAATTTAGATGAATGAATGAATGAATGATCGTTTTACGGCCATTTTCCCCACTAGAGCAGGGGTTAGCCTTGCGGGCCCCATGACAATCATGGTTCCCTGTTTGAGGCAATGTTTTTATGGCCGGATGCCCTTCCTGGCGCCTTTTGCACCGAATTTAGATGCACCGACCAAATTTTTCTTCCATTTTGATAAAAAAAGACTACCAATCAAAGGCAAATTGAAACCTTAAAGCTCTCAACTGGAAACACTGTGACATCACAAGATAATATAAAGAGGGAGGTTTATAACTTCTTTTCAGGCTTGTTTATGGCAAATGATGTTGACGATGGCTCAATAAGTTATTTCACATCTGACTTACCCATGCTAAGTGCTGCTCAAAGGGATCAGCTTGGCTCCTTACTTTCCTTGGAAGAGCTTACACTTTCCCTTGCTTCTTTACCTACGGGTAAATCTCCTGGATTGGACGGCCTCCCAATAGAGTTTTATAAATCCTTTTGGCCCTTATTAGGCCCAGAACTATTGGAGGTCTTTACTAGTTCATTACGTTGTGGTGACTTGCCGATGAGCTGCCGAAGAGCAGTAATTAGTTTATTACCTAAGAAAGGAGACCCTCAGCTCATTGATAATTGGCATCCAATCTCTCTTCTAACTTCAGATTATAAAATATTTTCAAAAGTTCTAGCTCGACGCATCGCCCCACTTTGAGAGTCGTTGATTCAAAGTGATCAGTCTTTTTGTATCCCTAACCGACAGATACACGATAACATTTTTAAATTAAGAGATCTTTGGGATGTGTGTAAAATAAAAAATGACAATCTTGGTTTGATTGTGCTTGACCAAGAGAAGGCTTTTGACTGTGTAAGTCATGTATATCTTTTCAAGGTCCTAGAGTGTTTTGGACTTGGTCCTGTTTTCCTCTCCATGGTTAAAAACTGCTCTATAATGGCATCTCCTCAATACTCAGACTAAACTCTGAACTGACTTCACCTGTAAAGGTTGGAAGGGGTATCCATCAGGGATGTCCTTTATCCGGTATTCTGTACTCTTTAACCATTGAGCCTCTTTTAATCAAAGTCCGCAGCATCTTAACCAGATGCAGAAATTTGCTCACAAGACCTGTGAAAGTCTCTGCATATGCTGACGATATTTGTGTCATCGTACATAATAGCGATGAGATCAAGAAACTGGTGGACTGCTTGGACTATTATG
>NC_136264.1:104200211-104315153 GCF_964187855.1 Myxine glutinosa
GTGGGCGCAGTCAGCTGCGTCGGTCCCAAACTGTGCAATTAGCCAGGAGGGAAAAGATTGATGTACTTTTATTGCAAGAAACTCGTGCCACTGCAGACTGCATGGCTGATTGGCAGCAACAGCTGATTGGCACTTGGTTTTTTAGTAATACAGATTCTGTGAGTGCGGGTATTGCTTTTTTTGTCAGTTCACGTTTGTCTGTCTCCCCCCCCATCTTTAAGGAAATCGTACCAGGCTATCTAGCCTCTGTAGAGCTTGAATACAATCAGCAACGATTTATGTTTGTTAACGTCTATGCTCCAAGTGATAGCACAGATAGAGGAACTTTTTTTAATCAGTCCTTTAATTTCCTGAGACACCTCTCTTCTGATACGTTGTTGTGCTTAGGGGGTGATTTTAACTGTACTTTAAACCCAACTTTAGATAGGAACAGTGCAGAGCCACATCCAGCTTCAAGTAGGCCTCTTTCCAGTATAACTTCGCGGCATGACCTCAACGATGTATGGCGGCAACAACACCCAAACCTGCAGCAATTTAGCTGGTGTCGGGTTTTACTAAATCATCTTTCACTTGCTCGTCTTGATAAATTTTATATTCCTAACTCTGCTGTCAACCTTGTGACATATACGGCTATTGTCCCTTCAGGCTTCTCTGATCATTCTTTGGTAAAACTGTGCTTTTCCTTTCCTCGCTTCAAACGCCGCACTCTGTATTGGTCTCTTAACACCTCACTTCTGAGCGATCCTTTCTTTAAATCATCCTTTGTGGTTTTTTGGGACAAGGTTGTGGATTTCCAACATCGTTTCCTAAATCTCTGTCAGTGGTGGGACTATGCTAAAGCGCAGATCCGTGTTTTCTGTCAGCAATACAAAACCAATTGCTCTCAAAGTAAACAATTATGTATTGATGCCTTGAAACAAGAAATTCTACGATTGCAGGAAGGTGCTGAGGTCCTCAGTGATGAAAGACGGTGTCAACTCCTCTTTGAAAAACAAACTCTGCTTAAGGAATTAATTCAAGAAAATGGTATTGGTGCCTTAGTCAGGCTGAGAGTTAATAGTTTACTGTCGTCAGACACATGTTGTAAAGATTTCTTTAAGTTTGAGAAGACGACGAAGGCGAGCCAGCAAATGCTTAGTCTTCGGGCTAGTGATGGGCATATTCTTAGTGATAATACGGAGATTGTTCACTTTGTTCGGTCTTATTTTGAGAATGTGTTTTCCTTTAAGCCCAATGATGTGCCTGCAATGCAGAATATTACGACCAATTTACCGCAGATAGATGAGCATCAACGGCATGTCTTGGATGAGAACATTACTCTCGGTGAACTTAAAACTGCGCTCGATGGCCTTGCTGATCATAAGGCTCCTGGTTTTGATGGGCTACCAGCTGAATTTTATAAAACCTTTTGGGACATGCTTGGTCCTGCTTTGCACTCAGTGTTTTTATACAGTCTGCGTGAGGGATTGTTACCCCTTAGTTGTCGGCGTGCAGTTGTTTGCCTTATCCCTAAGAAAAACGACCTGCAATTGATACAGAACTGGCGTCCAATCTCTCTTCTCTGCACAGATTACAAGATTTTTGCCAAAACGCTAGCTAACCGTGTAAAGACTGTTCTAAGCACAGTTATACATCAGGATCAATCGTACTGTGTTATGCACAGATCTATGCACGATAACATTTTTTTGGTACGAGACCTGTGGGATGTGTGTGCATTTCAACAACAACATACCGGTCTCTTTTTTATTGACCAAGAAAAGGCTTTTGACTCTGTTAATCATGAGTATTTGTTTCACATTTTAAAGCAATTTGGTTTTGGGGCATCCTTTATTTCATATGTATCCTTATTGTATAATCACATTTTTAGCTTGATCAAAATCAATGATGGTCTCTGTTCACCTTTGCGGATTGGGAGGGGAATTCGGCAAGGCTGTCCCTTATCTGGAATATTGTACTCACTTTGCATTGAGCCCCTTTTGATTCGTTTACGATCTTCTCTTATGGGATTTTCAGTGACTCCCTCAGAAAATCCCGTTATCATTTCGGCCTATGCTGATGATGTATGTGTTGCTGTTCGCAGCAGTAATGACATTGCTCTGCTATTTGAGTGCCTACGGGTTTACTCTCAAGCATGTACAACGCAAATTAATTGGTCGAAATGCAAAGCAGTTTGGGTCGGCGGTACGCCACCTTCTGCCCTTCCAATTCTCCCTATGAATTTGACATGGGAAAAAGAAGGTGTGAAATACCTCGGTGTTTACCTTGGAACCCCAGGCTTTGTCAAAAGGAATTGGGATGGTTTGCTCCACAAAATCAGCAACAAATTAAACAGATGGAGAGGAATTTTGTCGACCTTGTCTTTCCGAGGTCGTGCACTGGTCATTAACAACCTGGTGGCCCCTCTCTTATGGCATAAAATGATTGCCTTGCAGCCACCTGCAACGTTGGTGTCGTCAATCCAAAAATGTTTACTTGACTTCTTTTGGGATGGCAAACACTGGCTAAAGCCAGAGACTATTTGCCTCCCACTGGCAGAAGGTGGTCATGGGCTTGTGGACATTCTTTGTCGGGTGATGGCCTTCCGAGTCTCCACAGCTCGTCGTTTTATATTTCTGGAGGCCTTGCCCTGGAAATCGACTGCAAACTGTATACTAAAACAAGCCGGCATGCTTGGGTACAATTGTGAACTCTTCTTCATGGAGCTGCAACATGTCGATGCTTCGCTGCTCCCTGACTTTTACCAAGATGTCTTGAACGTCTGGCGGTCCATTTCAATAACTCGCCAAATGGAGACATACAACAGTGAAAGGTTCCTCCGGGAACCCCTTTTCTACAATGCCCTCTTTCCTGCTATTCCTCACTCACGTGCCTTTGTGCAACGTTTTGTGAGTGCTGGCGTGAAAACGACTCGGGACCTTCGTGACTGTAACAGGAACAGTTGGTTCTCCGCAGGACATCTTCAAGTAAGAACTGGCATCAGATCTTTGAGGAGCGTAGCCAAGGTCCTACAGGAAATCCTGTGTGTTTTTAGGCACCTGGGCCTGAGCTCAACCGCCAACAATGGTGACCACCGTACACCACCACAGATCTGTGCTAGCTCTAGCCTGCCAGCTGATAGCACCACAACATCTATCTTGCTATCCTCATCGCCACTTTCCAGCAAGGATAAAAAGAGACTGTATCGTTTGTGTATCTCAGTTCGGTTTCCCTCGTTACAGCCTCTTTCTTTTGGGGCTCGATGGAAAGAGAAACTGCCTTCTGGGTCTCCCTCCCATCCGCAATGGTCTGCAATGTATGTTTCACCGATTGTTAAAAGGACTGGTGATATTGCTTGGAGACTCGCCCATATGGTGTTGCCCTCCAATGTTTTATTACATCGTTTTAATGAGGATAATTCAGTGGAATGCCCCTTTTGTATGATTTCTGAAGACCTTTTCCATGCTTACGTAGATTGTGCAAGACTCTTTCCCTTCTTTGGTTTTTTATCAACTTTTTTTAATCGTATGAACTTTTCTTTTTCTACACGTGTTTTTATCTTTGGAACACCACTTAGTTATAAAAAACGCTCTGAGACTGCTCTTGCTAATTTCTTAATTTCTATTGGAAAATTAGCAATCTACAAAACAAGAAAAGCAAAGCTCCTGGCAAATGCTGATATTTTATGTGATGTGGTAATTGTGTTTAAGGCTCTAGTCATGGCAAGGTTACGCATGGAATTTTCTTTTTTCCAAATGAAAGATGATTTACAAACCTTTGTGGAAAAATGGTGTGCAAAGGGTGGGTTTTGTAAACTTGATCATGGTTTGTTAAGTTTTTTATTTTAGTGTTTGGTGTTTTTATTGTTGTTGTTTGGCTGCACATGTTTTGAATTGTGGTGACTTTATTATTTGCATGACTTGTATGGGTTTCTTACCTTTATAATAAAAGAGCTTCAAAAGTCAAAGTCTCTCTCTCTCTCTCTCTCCCGCCCCCTGCTGGTCGTTTGTATGCTGGTTGTACTGTCATGGCGTCTGCTTGTGGAGGCCTGTGAGTGCTCTGTGTTGTTGCTCCATCCCCCCCTCCCCCCTCCCGTTTTCCCCCCTCTGTGTCCTTGTACCTGTTCGTGGAGTCTTCCTGGTGATTCCCATATACGTTGAGACGGGAGAGAGAGCCGGAGAGCACAGGGTGATCGCTGGTAAGGGTTCGCCGTTTTTGGGCGTCGCCCGATCGGTGTTTGCTCCTTCATCTTAAACCTCTATTTCCTTTTTTTCCTTTCGTTTATCCTTCCTTCAGTTTGTTTTGTTGCCTCCCTTTTCCGAAGTTAGGGAAATCGGAGAGGTCTGATTGCTTCCCATTCCCGGAGTTCGGGTAGGGAAGATTGTATTATATATTCACCCTCCCCGAGTTGGGGAGGGGTTGTAAGTGCAGCTGTTCCAGCATGGCAGCTGCACTATCTCGATTTACGGCCTTTCAGAGCCTGACCCGTAAGCACGGGTTCTTTTGTGTACCTCCGGAACGTGAGGTTAGTGTCAAGGACGTTGTCCTCGCAACCGGTCGTGTTGTCGGGATCGACAAGGTTGTTGCCGCTTCACGGATGAACAAGCGGATCGTTATTTTTTTGTCCGACGTGGATTGTGTCCCACAAATTGTCGAACAGGGTTTGACAATCGATCCAGATTTATTTGTAATGATTTCCCCACTAGATAGCCCAGCGATAAAAGTCGTGATATCAAATTGCCCCCCATTTGTATCCGACGATGTACTAATTAAAGAGTTGTCCCGATACGGTACCATCGTGTCTCGTATCTCCATGATTCCCTTTGGGTCACGAAACAACGATTTAAGGCACGTGGTTTCATTCCGGCGGCAAGTGTTTATGATTTTAAAAAATTCCCAGAAGGATTTAAACCTTATAATAAAATTAAAACATCAACAGAACGAATATACAGTGTACGTGTCCACCAACGTTCTAAAATGTTTTGGCTGCGGACAATTTGGGCATGTTAAGCATGACTGCCCCCGAAAAGAGAATTCTCCACAAGTGCAACCTCCCCTCCGAACCGGGAATAAGCAACCCCCCCACCTTCCCACCACCGGTCCAAACCCTTCCACCACTGACCCAAGCCTTCCCACCACCGACCCAAGCCTTTCCACCACCAAACCAAACCTTCCCACCACCGAACCAAGCCCTCCCGCCGCCGAACCAAGCCCTCCCACCACTGACCCGAACCTTCCCACCATCGACCCAAGCCTTACCACCACTGATCCCAATCTGTCCACCACCGACCCAAGCCCTCTTACCACCAATCCAAACCCCCCCGCCGTACCCCCTTCCCCTCCCCTTGAAACAGGGGCCCCTCCCTCTACTGAAGGATCTAATTGCAGCCATCTCCTGTTAACTATAGATCTCACCCCCCAGGCGACATCGTCCAATCACAGCTTGTTGCCTGCTATAACTGATCCTACCTCTCCCGCCGTGGTAGCCGATGGGAATCCCCTCCCGATGATCACGTCCTCCCTCCCCCCCCCCCTCCTCCCCCCAAACCCTTGCAATCTCTTCCCACTAACCAGGACGAGTTTCAATTAGTCTGCCCAAAAGGAAAAAGACATCTGCAAACAACAGATGAAAACGGTCATCTCTTTAAAAAACCTACAACTGAAAACCGACAGCCCCCCCTCTCTGGCCTAGATTTGTCCCTCGTCACAGAAAATCGTTTCTCGGTATTGGAGGACATAGATGTGGATGAATCCTCGCCCTTGTCTACTGACCTAGAAACTGATATGGTTGAACCGCAAAAATTAGTACCCCCCCCCTGCTCCCCTGAAGATGCCCTCCCCGTCCCCCCCCTCTATGGACTATGCCCCATCCGATAACGTGGAGGGATGTGATGACGGTGAGGAGATAAATGATGAAAACCAGTGTGACACACCATCTGAGCCATCTGATATAGATGACTCTGTTAGTGAATGTGGTAGCCTCAAGGAAGAAGAAATCCCTCCAATCCCTCCCTCCGAGATAAAAAGGTTTCTTAAGGACACATTCCGAAAAAGGAATGTTGTAATAGAAACCTTTTTTCCGGAGCTACCTGATTTTATACATTCCGCTAGACTGATGGTAAAACGGCCCCACGTTTTTAATTTCAATTCCTCCCAACGTCACCGTTTAAAGAAGTGGTCGCAAAAAGCTAAGAATGAACTGCTATCAAAAAATTGAGTGGTGGTCACTCCTCCTTATAGCTGTAATGAGTTTTTCCATTTGTAGCTTGAATATTAACGGAGGATGTAGCTCTGTCCGCAAAGTTCAAGTAAGGGATTTTTTATTACAGAAGAAAGTTGACATTGCCCTCTTACAAGAGACCCATGCCAACGACTACTGTGTCGCAGAGTGGTGTAGGCTCTTCCCCGGCCTGTCCTTCTTTAGTAACGGTGACTCCCGCAAAGGCGGTGTCGCAATAATTCTTAGCCCCTCCTTTTCGCCTTCATCGCTTAAATTCGACGAAATACACAAGGGATCCCTAGCATCCCTAGAATTCCACTACTGTGGAAAATTCTATACTATTTTTAATATCTATGCCCCAAGTACGCCTGTAGCTCGGCGAGTTTTTTTTAATGACCTTGGGACACACCTAACGTCCCTCGACAGCCAAAACGCCCTAAAAAACCGAGACAATCATGTTTGTATTGGTGGAGATTTTAACTGCACCCTTCAACCCCAACTAGACAGGAACAGTGCAGAGCCCCATCCTGCCTCCACAATCCCTCTCACCAAATTTTTAAAACAAATGAATTTGACAGATATATGGCGGGTACAGCACCCATCAATCAGGCAATACACATGGTGTCGATGCATTCAGGGTAATATTGTACTTGCTCGCTTGGACAAGTTTTATATTAATCCTCCACTTGAACGCCTCGTTCTGTCATCCAAAATTTGCCCATCAGGATTCTCGGACCACAGCGCAACATTTCTCAAAATTTCTGCCCCCTGCCCGAAACACAAGAGTGCTTTTTGGAAATTTAATAACAACTTACTTGATGATAGTACCTTTAAGGACATTTTTCCAGAAATTTGGAATATTCTGGTTGCCTCCCAAGGGAATTTCTCAAACCTCAGACAATGGTGGGATAATGCCAAAACGCACATCAGACTATTCTGCCAACAATATCGTGCGTATGGTGTTCAAGAGGAAAGAAAAACCACAACCTTACTTGAAGATGAAATCCTGGAATTACAGGAACAGCTTCAGGGAACCGCAAGTGTGAGCTACCAGGGAATGAGGCAACAAATCCATGGAAAAACGGCCTTACTGAATTCCATATCCGAAAGGCGAGCACAAAATGCTTTATTGCGCCTGAAGATGAGGTACATACACGACCTTGATGCTCCAACCAAATTCTTCTTCAGCCTTAAAAGGGGGGCCTCTTCGTCAATGATTACACGCTTGCTCCATGATGGGGAACTCCTTTATGAAGATGGCAGAATCAGGGAATGTGCCCGGAAACATTTTAAACAACGGTTTATGCGGCATGACATTAACCAGGATGCAATATCGGAACTTGTTTCTAACCTTCCAACATTGGCGGAGGATCAGAAGCAGCAGTTGGAGGATCCTCTTAGGTTACCTGAGCTCACCGCTGCCTTGAAGGCCTTAGAACCTGATAAAGCCCCTGGACTGGATGGGCTGACAAGTGAATTTTTCCAGTTTTTTTGGGACACCATTGGACCTCACCTACTGCGGGTATTGAATGAATGTTTAGAGGATGGACAACTGCCGTGGAGTTGCCGGAGAGCAGTCACCACCTTAATTCCTAAGAAAGCGGACACTCAACTTATAGAGAACTGGCGTCCTATTTCTGTTTTATGTACGGATTATAAAATTTTAGCCAAAGCCTTGTCTAATCGAATGAAACCTTTTATGAATGTACTAATAGGAGAACATCAATCCTTTTGTATTCCTGGACGTACTATTTTTAATAATATCTTTCTTATCCGTGATACCATTCGGTTTTGTAACAATTTTAATATGAATGTTGGTCTGTTTTTTATTGACCAAGGAAAAGCCTTTGACTGTATTGACCACATGTACCTTTTTAGAGTTTTAGAGAATTTTGGGTTTGGACCTATTTTTATCTCGTACGTTAAACTTTTGTATTGTAATATATCCAGTGTTCTTAAAATTAATCAAGTATTGTGTAGCCCCATTGCTGTACAACGGGGAGTACGGCAAGGTTGCCCGCTATCTGGACTTTTATACTCTCTTGCCATCGAACCTCTTCTGCTCCAATTACGTACGCACATTTCTGGCTTCACTGGATCAATTCTTACCACACCGCTAAAAGTCTCTGCCTATGTAGATGATGTCTGTATTTATATAAAAAATAGTGCTGACGTCACTGCGGTGGCTCAAGCACTAAAAACATATTGTCAGGCTTGTTCAGGCCAGGTAAACTGGAAGAAGAGTGAAGCCCTTTGGATAGGACCTGGAGATTGCCCGCCAATTGTCCTACCAGGAGGAGTGAACTGGCAGAAAAGTGGCATTAAATACCTCGGTATTTTCCTCGGAGACAACACCTTTGAGCAACAGAACTGGGTGGGATTACCAGACAAGGTAATGGCAAAACTGGCCCGCTGGAAAGGACTTCTTTTTCAACTTTCGTACCGCGGAAGAACTCTCGTCATTAACAATCTTGTCGCCTCTATGCTATGGCATAAGATGATATGCCTACAACCGCCCGGGAGCCTTCTTATTACACTGCAAAAGAGCATTGTCGACTTTTTCTGGAGCGGGAAACACTGGCTCCAACCCCCCGTGGCATACTTACCACTCACTGAAGGTGGCCAAGGTCTTATTGATATCCGCAGCCGGATTATGGTCTTCCGGCTTCATATCGTGCGCCAACTTGTATATGGAGATGAAGCCCTACTCTGGAGGCCTCTGGCTAACTGCATATTACAGCTTACATGCAAGCTGGGTTACGACCGAGAACTTTTCTTGATGAACCCTCATCAAATCGATTCATCCTTGCTGCCCACCTTTTACCAAGGGGTGATGAACGCCTGGCAAGCCCTGTCCTTTTCCCGTGAAATGGCAACATACAACATGGAAATGTTGATGAATGAGCCCCTATGCTACAACCCCTTCCTGGAAAACAGCTTGAATAATAGGGGACTCGTTCAACGCTTTGTTGATGCCAAGCTGCTGCGAGTGAAAGACCTCATGACAGAGTCTGGGAGCTACTGGCTGAGTGCTGCCGCTGTGGCACAAAAAACCGGAATAAAATCTGTCAGGATCATCTCTCGGTTCCTTCAAGGGATATCCACAACGTATCGTAATACCTGCGAGGAACTTGGCCCTTCCCCCGAGGAAACAGCGGGTGACTTCCCCAAACTCCTAGTCTTCAGCCCGCCACTTAATCTGTCCCCTGGCCTGAACAGCCCTGATGATACTGCATTATCCCTTCCCGCCTTTCCAAAGAAAACTTTGTACAACGCGTACGTTAAAATTTTATACGCAAAAACATTTTCTGGGCACCCGAGGCTTCGATGGTGGGATGTTTTACCCCCAATACCCCCCAATTGCCGCAATTGGCGAAGTTTTTATCTTTTGCCTACTCCAAAGTATGTTGGAGATATTCAATGGAAACTTGTACACTGGATTTTACCTTATAATGTTTTACTGAACCGGTTTTCTACTGCTAACTCTAATCTATGCCCTTTCTGTGCATCCATTGAAACCCTACCGCATATATACCTTGAGTGTGAACGATTGCAACCTCTTTTTACATTCCTTCAGGAACGCTTTGTGAAGCTTGGTTCCCTCTTCAATCACAATGTTTTTATTTATGGTGTTTTAGGACCGTCTTCCCTTAGAAATGTGGTTTTAATGAATTTTTTAATTGGCCAGGCCAAGTTTGCAATTTATAAATCCAGAAAGAAAAAAATGGGAAACGCTTCTGACTCGTCATATGATGTACTGCTCACCTTTAAGGCTCTTGTAAATGCAAGACTAAAGCTAGAGTACCGGTTTTTTAAAATGAACAAGAATTTAACATGTTTTAAAGAAAAGTGGGTTTTTAATGATGTCATATGCACACTTGATGATGATGATTTGATAATAATTTTTCCTTGAGACCATTTTTATTGTGCTTTGTTTCTTTATGACTGAACATTACTGATTTTTTGTACTCTTGTAATAAAAGGAAGAAACAGTCAGTCTCTCTCTCACACTCTCCCTCTCTCTCCACGAAAGGGGGTTCTTTTGGAGGACACCTTAATATGCTATTGCAGAGTGGTGCAGGCAAGTGAGGCTAGCCCTTGTGGTGATAATTATGTATACTGTGGTTGCCCACGTATGATACCGGTTACACAATGTGGACTAGGCCTGAGGTGCTGGTCCACTTACCTTATGCCAGGCAAACCTTCTACTGGTCGGTTATACCTTCAAGTTTGTGGTGACTGCTTTGTTTTTTTTTTGTGTTGTGTAGCTGGAAAGGCATGGTATGGTCAGCACACATCTTCGCGTAACCTCGTCACCTGAACACATTGCCGAACAGCAGACTGTTTGCGTGTGTACTCGCTAATTGAGCTACCTATTCTGGATTGGATTTTCTATCCAACTATAAATGGCCACGTTGCTCTTTCAGATGTTGGGTCCCTTGGATGGACGAGGCAGAGGACCCTCTGCCAGTATCGGCCATTGCTGGGCATTAAAGATCTCTCGGGATCTATCACAAAAAGGAGGTGAGGTTCCGCGGACACCCTGAACAAGTTACAAATTCCTGCCTTGACTTTCATAGGGAACTGCATGCTGCCCTGACGACATTTACACCAATGATTCGATGAGCAGCCAAACGTTGCACATGAATGAATGAATTGATGAACGACAACAGCCGCACGGTGGCGCTGCTTCAGGTCAGGAAAATGATTGCTCTTTGTGATGATTGACGCTTACATTCTGGAGCAATCTCCACAATATATCTTTATATGTAATGGAGGGAATGTATGTATCTAAATTGTACAGTGCCTTCAGAAAGTATTCACACCCCTTGACCTTTTTCACATTTTGTTATGTTACAGCCTGAATTGAAAATGCATTGAGATATTTTTGTCACTGATCCACACATCGACCGTCCGAGAGTACCCCACAATGTCAAAGTGGATTTTTTTTTACAAATTAATGAAAAGCTAAAATGTCTTGTGTCAATGAGCATTCAACCACTTTGCTGTGACACTCCAAATTGAGCTCTGGTTCATCCAATTTTCTCTAATCATCCTTGAAACGTCTCTACAACATGACTGGAGTCCACATGTGGCCAGTTCAATTGATTAGACATGATTTATAAAGAAACACACCTTTCTATATAAGGTCCCACAGTTGACAGTGCATGTCAGAGCAGAAACTCTACCATGAAGTCTGTGCAACTGTCTGTAGAACTCCGAGATAGAATTGTGAGGAGGCATCGATCTGGGAAGGGTATAAAACAATTTCTACAGTGTTGAAAGTTCCCAAGAGCAAAGTGAGCTCCATAATGAGGAAATGGAAAGAATATGGAACGACCCAGACTCTTCCTAGAGCTGTCAGTTCAAACAAATGGGCAAGAAGGACCTTGGTCAGGAACGTGACCAATAACCCAAAGACCACTGGCAGAACTACAGATAGTCCAAGAGCAACAACAACAACATGCATTTTAAAGGCCATTTTCCCTGCTAGAGCGGGGGTTAGCCTTGCGGTCCCCATGACAATCTTCTCCATTTTGCCCTATTTTCTGCATCTCTCCTTGTTAACCCCCTTGCCCGCATTTCTTCTTCCACCATCTTTAGCCAAGTCTTTTTCGGTCTTCCCCGTCCTCTGCTTCCTTCTACATTCATTTCCATCACTCTTCTCAACCAGTCACTTTCATCCTTCCTCAACACATGACCAAACCATCTCAACCTGTTCCTCTTCACAGCATCAATCACAGGCTCTATTCCCATCATCTTTCGCAATTCATCATTTGTCTTCCTCTCTCTCAACGATACTCCACACATCCACCGAACCATTCGCATTTCCACCCTTTCCAACCTTCGTTGCTGCTCTACATTTATTACCCATGTCTCGCTCCCATAAATCATAACACTTCTCACACATGCAGCATACACCTTTCCCTTCAGCTTCAACGACACTCCCCTCATCATCAGCACGCCACCCAGTTCCCGAAACTTCTTCCATGCACATCTCACTCGAGCAACCGTTGCCGAGTCTGATCCACCTTCTCCATTCAGCATGTCTCCGAGGTAGCAAAATGTTTTCACACCTTCCAGCTTCACGCCATCTCCAAGATCCAACTCAACATTTCCTCCATCTGCAGCTCCCTCTGTGCACACCTTACATTTGAATGTAGCTGCCACACTGGTTAATGACCCTCTCAGACCACTACATTTTTGATGAACCCACTCAGCGCACATTGTACATTGAATGGAGTTCACTCCGACACCCTTCCTACACACAGCACAGGGCCACTTCCCAGTTCTTTCCACCTCACCACATGCTTTACCACTTGCCATCACCTTCGTCTTTCCGATATTCACCTTCAGACCTTTTGTCTCCATACATTCCTTCCACGTGGTCATCTTTTCCTTCAGTCCATCCATACTTTCCGCAATCAACACCAGATCATCTGCATACAACAACTCCCACGGTAAACCCTCCTTTACGTTCTGAGCCAGCACCTCCATCACAGCTACAAATAGTAATGGACTTAGTACCGACCCCTGATGCACTCCCACCTTCACCTCAAACTCACCACTGTTCCCGTCCTTCGTCCTTACAGCTGTGCGCGCTCTTTTGTACATTGCCATCACTACTCTGATCAACCATTCCTCCACTCCTAACTTCCTCAATGCCCATGTCAATACTTTGCGTGGTACCCTATCGAATGCTTTCTCCAGATCAACAAACCCAAGAAACAACTTCTTCCTCTTCTCCATGTACTTCTCCTGCAACTGCCTCACAATGAAAAGCGCGTCTGTCATTCCTCTTCCTGGCATGAATCCAAACTGCATTTCGTCGATGCAGATAGTCCAAGAGCATTAGCACCAAATAAGGTGAAACCCGGAACAAATTCAAACAAAGCTGAAAATTTCAGGATATGTTCAGAAAACTGTCCTGAATAACATACTAAAAGTCCCCAGACATCCCCCTTGTGCTTCAGCGGAAATTCAAGATGGCGTCCAAAATGGTGGCAATTTTGGCATTTTATCATATTACCACCTAAAAACATGATAGAAATGCAAACAGGGTGTCAAAATACATGTTTTCAAGCACGAGGATTGTTTTAAAGATTACATTATGAGTTTATAGGATTTATATGTGTCATTTTCAAGGTCAAATGATATTTATCAAGGTCATTGTTGGCCAAAAACGGCCGTAACTCTGAAACATATTATCTAGGCTCTTAGGACCTAGGTTTATTCTATTATAGGTTTATACTAGGTTTATTTTATAATATGTCTTATTCCCACTGGGCGACGCGATGGTATTGTGACGTCATAGGTGAATGACGTCGTATGCGAATGACGTCATAGGCGATTGATGTCACGCTAGATGACCTGACTTCTCAGTAGTAGTCTCACGTCACTGTGTTGTCACTTTTAGCTTCATCATCACAAATCAATGTATTTGATTGTGATAGAGAAATGAACAAACTGTACCTAAAGTACTCAAGAACATATTACTGGTAAGTTTATGATTTTTGGCACATTGTGTCTCCGCTAAGACGTTATGCGCTTGACCTTGCTTGAATTGTGTTGCTTGTGCCAAGGACAATCTAAAAAAGAAATATATGATATATCCGCTATGATAGAAACTAGTAGCAAAATCGCACTCAAACGAAGGAAACCCTTCAGCAATGTTCAGACCATTGAATATAAGGACAGTGTTTCGAAACGAGCAAGAGAAAGATTCCTAGTATCATGTTTCTGCATACATATTTGTCTGCATACATTTTCAAGCATTAACTTTCCTTTGACTTTACTAACTCTACATTTGTTTGTCTTTCACAGATGGCGTCGTGTGTAATATGTCAAGAAAATTTGGGAAGTGTAGTGCAAAACGATTACAAGGAAGTGCAACGCTTTGAGAATAGTCTAATACCCACTTGCGAACCTTCCTATGGCTTGAATGGTTTTACGCAATTTGTGTTTGACAATGCGGACTTCAACGTAGCTACGCTGACTGGTCACAACACATTTCATGCTATGAGTGGAATAGCATGTGTAACTCCTTACGGAACAGTGGATAAGTCGCCCATCAAGCGCACAGCGAAAGCACCATCAACAGAGCTATTAGGTACATTTGCGCAAATCCCCATCAAGACTTACAGCAAACCGCCAGTTCCTGGGCTTCAGTGTGTAACAGTTGAGTCTCTGAACATTTCTGACAGTCAAATTCTTCAAGCGACAGCTTTTGATTTGGTTTGGATGCTTGGGTATGTGTTGAACCTATCATCTCGAGTTCCTTGGAGTGGATTCATGAAAACTGTTGTGAGGAATGTCGAGTTTCATACCTCCAGAATTGAAACTCTCCCCTTCATCAATCTTGATCCTAGTAACCCCAGCACCATCTACTCTGCACTGTGTTTTGCCCAAGAACAAAGTGAAAAACATGATCTGAAAATCTGTCCTGTAACTTTTGATCAGCCTTTGTTCCAGAAGGCTTCAGAAATAGTTGCTGCTTCCAACGACTTGGACAGAGTGATTGTTCGACTTGGTGGATTTCATCTTCTGATGTCATATCTTGGTAGTATAGGCCACATCATGTCAGGGAGTGGGTTAGCGGAACTGTGGGGAAGAGTGTATGCCAATGGGTCTGTGGTACACATGCTGACTGGCCATGCTTACCCTCGAGCAGTGCGGGCTCACATTCTCTCCTTGTTAGCTCTCATAAGTGTCCTGCTGGAGAAGTCTGACTCGTTAAACCAGACTGACAGAGAACACCTGGCCTGTGTGCACGACAACACTATTCACCAAGATGTAGGCACCGCTAATGTAGAAGAGGACGAAATTGTTACGCAGTTCCACCAACTACTGTTACAACAGCTTGACCAAGCAGCTAGCCATAGTAGAACTGGCAAGCTATGGGTGCAATACGTCCATCAGGTTATCCTGATGCTGAACTTTGTCAGAGCTGAGAGGACAGGTGATTGGAAGCTCCACCTTCACAGTGTAAGGGAGATGATTCCACATTTCCATGCAGCTGGTCATCTTCCTTATGCCAAATCTGCCAGACTCTACCTCCAGCAGATGGAATCCATCAACAAAGTCATGCCACCTGATGAGTATAGTTTGTTCACTGACAAAGGTTACTTCACAATCTGCCGAGCTAATGAATTCTGGGCTGGGAATTTCTCTGATCAAACAATCGAGCAGTTCTTGATGAGGATGCTGAAAATGAGTGGGGGAATGACCCATGGTCGAGGTATTACCGACAGTACCTTGGCAAAATGGGTTCATGCTTTACCTCAATGTGTCCCTGTCTGTGATGATCTGGAGGAGTTCACTGGTGTACACACAACTAACTCGGAACAACATAAGGATCTCCGTTCATCCACCAAAGAAAAATTCAACACGGATCATGGTGTTTTCGTACAGTGGTTGCAGGCGCATCCACCATTTGCTGGTTATCAACGAGACCGTCTGGTGTCAATCGCGACTGGAGTTGTAGCTGATGTCTCAGTCACCTGTGATAATGCAGTGAACGTTGGTCTTACTGCGGCCTCTAGGATAGCCGGCAAATGCTTCACAGAGATCACACTGCACCGCAGCGACAAAGTGAAGACGTTGAATGATAAGCATAATAGCATCAACATCAGGGGGCAAAACACAGTCGTGAATCCTGATCTCTTCTTCAACAAGATAAACGGTGTCTTGAAGACTAGCTCGGACCTGGAAGAGTTTCTGGCATACGAACTTGGCCCTCAACCTTCTTCCCTGTTTCACGATGGCGCCATGCGGAAGACAAACAAGAGTGCCCTAGGTACACTCCTGAAGTCGTTTGTCCCTGCACAGCCGGACATGCCCGACAAGTGTCGCTACGTTGTGGATGGGGGTCATCTGTTGTAGTCGGTGTTCTGGCCACAACCATCGAAGTACAGTGATGTGTGTCATTGTTACGTTTCCTATACTTTGAAACATTATGGAGCAAGCAACACTGTTGTATTTGATGGCTATAACACCAGCTCCACAAAGGCAGTTGAACAACAGCGGCGGGCAAAGAAAGCCACATCCAGTAACATCTTGTTTGACCATAACATGCAAACCACCACTTCCCAAGCTGCATTTCTGGCCAATGGTCACAACAAGGAGCGGCTGATACAGATGCTTAGTGACATTATGCGTCATGAGTCGGGCATTCTGGTGAAGCAAGCTAAGGCTGATGCAGATGCCCTGATAGTCTCAACCGCTCTATCTTTGGCAGAGTCAGGGAACCCTGTGGTTATTGTTGGTACAGACACAGACATACCCGTAATGCTGGTGGCTCAAGCAACCATAAACATGGACGTGTATATGCTATGTCGGAAGAACCCCACAACACTGTACAGGGTTCGGGACATTCAAGATAGCATTGGCGACTGCAGTACATATTTGATGGTGCTCCATGCTATAACTGGTTGCGATACTGTGTCTGCCCTGTACCGCCAGGGGAAGCGCAAAGCATTCAACCTGGTATATAAGGAGAAACACCATGGTTTGCTGAAAAACTTCTCCAGTACTGGGAGCACTCATCAGGAAGTGCAAAAGGCAGGTGAAAGGTTCCTTCTCAAGTTGTATGGAGCTAGCAGCAAATGTGCTTCCCTGGACAAGTTACGATATATTGCCTACAAAAAGGCAATCAGCAGAACCTCCCTTTCATCATCCTTTCAGCTAGCATCGTTACCCCCAACAAGTGCTGCAGCCAAGCAGCATGCTTTCAGAACCTACTTAACGGTTCAGGAGTGGATGGGCAATCCCTTGCAGCCAACAGAGTGGGGATGGAGACTGCAGGATAACAATCTCATTCCCGTTGAAACAGACCAGCCCATTGCCCCTGACACTCTGCTAAACATGGTATCATGCTGCTGCAAAACAGATGGCTGTGGCTCGTCGTGCGGTTGCAGGAAGCTTGGGTTACCTTGCTCCACCTTATGCGTCAAGTGCAATGGCCAGACCTGCAACAATGCTGCACCATTTCCATCACTGCTGGATGAAGATGGAGAAGATGAAGAGACGAGACCAGTTTTTCCTGACAGTGATGAAGACGATGATGATAAAATATAATCTTATAAGTAGTTGAAATTGTTCATAATCGATCGAATGACACATATAAATCCTATAAACTCATAATGTAATCTTTAAAACAATCCTCGTGCTTGAAAACGTGTATTTTGACACCCTGTTTGCATTTCTATCATGTTTTTAGGTGGTAATATGATAAAATGCCAAAATTGCTGCCATTTTGGACGCCATTTTGAATTTCCGTTGAAGCACAAGGGGGATGTCTGGGGACTTTTAGTATGTTATTCAGGACAGTTTTCTGAACATATCCTGAAATTTTCAGCTTTGTTTGAATTTGTTCCGGGTTAAATCTATTATTCCTGGACTAAGAGTTCCTTGGCTGAGATGGGAGAACCTGCCAGAATGCTAACAGTCTCTGCAGCATTTCACCACTCTAGGCTTTATGGGAGAGTGGCCAGATGGAAGTCACTCCTGAGAAAAAGGCACATGACAGCATACCTGGAGTTTGCAAAAAGGCACGTGAAAGATTGAGAGCATGAGGCAAAATATTATATGGTCTGATGAGACGAAAATTTAACTCTTTGACCTGAATACTAAGTGCTACGTCTGGAGGAAACCAAGCACACCTCATCATCCATTTAACACCATCCCTACCATCAAACATGGTGGTGGCAGCATCATGCTATGGGGATGCTTTTCAGTGGCAGAGACTGGGAGACTTGTAAGGATAGAGGGAACAATAAATGGAGCCAAATACAGGTAAATCCATGAGGAGAACCTGCTTCAGAGTGCAAAAGACCTTAGATTGTGGCAAAGATTTATGTTCCAACAGGACAACGACCCCAAGCATACAGCCAAAGCAACACTGGAACGGCTTCTGAACAAGAATGTGAAAATCCTTGAGTGACCCAGCCAAAGCCCAGATTTGAATCCCATTGAGAATCTGTCGAAAGACTTGAAGATCACTGTTCACCAACGCTCCCCATCCAACTTGACAGAACTTGTTCAAATATGCATGGAAAATTGGAGAAACTCCCCAAATCCAGATGTGCAAAGCTGATACAGACATATCCGTTGGTCAAACGGTCTGTCAGTCGGACAGTTGGTCCATCAGTCAGTTGGATGGTTGGTCGGACGGTCTGTCAGTGGGACATTTGGTTGGTTGGTTGGTCGGTCGGTCCGACGGTTGGTAAGACGGTCTATCATGTTGGTCGGTCGGTTGGTTGATGGGACGGTTGGTAAGACGGTCGGTCGGTCGGTTGGTTGGTCGGACAGACGGTCAATTGGATGGTTGGTAGGTCGGATGGTCAGTTGGTCGGACGGTTGGTAAGACGGTCGATTAGGCCGGACGGTCGGATGGTTGGTAAGACGGTCGATCATGTTGGTCGGACGGTTGGTAAGATGGTCGATCATGTTGGTCGGACGGTTGGTAAGATGGTCGGTCGATCGGACGGTTGGTGAGATGGTTGATCATGTTGGTCGGTCGGTTGGTTGATCGGACGGTTGGTAAGATGGTCGGTTGATCGGTCGGTCGATCGGACGGTTGGTGAGATGGTCGATCATGTTGGTCGTTCGGTCGGTTGGTTGGTCGGACGGTTGGTAAGACGGTCGGTTGGTCAGACAGACGGTCAATTGGATGGTCGGTCAGACGGTCAGTTGGTCGGAGCTCATTTTAATGTCCCGGTGTCCGACCTTGTCGGAGGGACGGGGTCAAAAGGTCCTGTCTCAGCTGCTGATAGCTTCGTTTAGCTCGTCCTGGAATCAATGACGTCACTCCACAAGGAACCCTGTCCACAGCACCTACCATAGGTGACCTACGTCCTTATTGAGCTGCATTGCCCAAAACGGAACACGATATTCCAGAAGAGGCCTCATTAAATCACTCTAGGTGGAGGTAACACTACCCCTTGATTAATATAATTTATCGCCCAACGAATGCAACCGAATTAACACAATTGCACGTGACGTGTATATATCGATTATATCCAGTTTATCGCAAACAAACGTGTATTCACTCATTGTTATTTCATTTCTTGCATCTATCTACAGTCACCGAGGGTTCCATTTGCACGCGCAGGTACGTCATCACGCCGAGGGCTCGCGGCTCGGATCGGTCCTGTATGCATTGCACGAGCGTGCCGCGATCCGTGCCGCGATCCGCACCGCGGACGTGCGTGACGTTCTCCGATATATAGTCCTTGAGCCAACCGGCCATATTTTGAAGTGAATGCTCCGGCGGGGGGAGTAATTCTCATTATGATTTTCCATTAGACCAATGTCTCAAGTGTCAGAAAAGGTGTGATGGACATCTGAGAACGGTAGCTTAGTGCCCGGATGGACGCCATCTTTGAAACCACCCAGCTCGAAAATGCCCATTTGGTGGGGTACATTGTTGCACGTGTATCTGGACTTCTATACTAGCTATCGATGTGCGGTTGACGACTAAATATACGTCCGATGTGTACCGTCTAAATAAAAAATAATATGAAGCATTTTGTTTTAGATTAATTATTATAAAAATCAATTATCGAAAAAAAATCATATATTTTTCAATATTTTATTATTAGACTTGTACTTTTTTAGTGAAACAACACTGGTATGATTTTCCAAATTATGCATTGTGCTACACAGTTTATCTGTCTATAAAAATAACTCAAAAACTAAAACATATCATCCACCACGAGTTTACACAAAAAATATATGAAAAGGCATGCACTTTCCACAAACCGAAACTATGTCAGTTGGAATTTCCCGCCGATAATCAACCCACAGAACCCAGTGCCGAAAGTGACGTCAGTCTATTCTATATCTATATTCTATATTCTATATCTCAGTCTGAGATTTGTTGCGGTGACCTGATTAATTTCTGAGGGGGTGGGGGGGGGGGGGGGTGGGTGGCTTAAGAACTAAAAGTGAACATGTTAGATGGCGCCACATACAACTCTATTATAGAGTTGTATTGTGGCGCCATCTAACATGTTCACTGACTTGGATGAGTATGTCTATGTAAGCTGGTGAGCTTTTCGGATATCGGAGTAATCTAACGTCAGTCTTTTTGTTCTTTCAGCTGAGATGGCCGGTGTCGAGGCGAAACGGGCGAAGATTGAACCTGAGTCCGGAACGTGCATCCTGTGCAGCAAGAAGTCGCCACTCTCTGAACTAAGCAAGGCAGCGGGCAACAGTTCTTGGAAGACATTGTGTGACGCAGCCGCAGTTAGAAACTTTTATCCAATTATAAAGCTAGTCCAAGAAGGCGCAGTTGAACTTCCTAATATTCCAATATTATACCATAGGGCTTGTAGATCAGACTTCACTCACAAAAACCACCTAGCTACTTTGACCAATGCAGCTAGAAGTTCTTCAGTTGATACTGGCGATGCGGTGCGACGGCGATCATCACGGGAAGAGACAGGATCAACTTCAACGGTCTACGATGATAAATGCATTTTTTGCCAGCGTGCTTCAAAATTCATAAAAGGCAGTCGTACCCGTGAAACAGTTGTCTTGGCTGTTGAACTTCGAGCAGATAAGACAATAAGAGATGCTGCGACAGCTCGCAATGATGAGAGAGTTTTGGCATTGACTACACGAGATATGGTTGCAGCTGAGGCTCACTACCACTTCTCCTGCTATAGAAACTACACACGGCCCCAAAAACCTCAAGTAGAAACTGACATTGAAGATAATATCGAGAAAAAAGAAATGATACGATGTATATTCAATTTCATTCACACTGACTTGTTCTTGAACCCGAGGATTGTTCCAATAGTTGATGTTGCAACAGATATCCTGTCTTCAGATACATTTTCAGTTGATGTTCGTGACTCCATCAAGAAGAATCTGCAGCGCACATTACAAAGAGAGTTTGGAGAATCGCTCATCTTCTTCAATGTGAAACACCGTGTATACTTGATGCCCGATAATCTGACAAAGCGAGAGATTGCTGCAGAGTGCGTAAACCTGAAAGCAGAAGTGAAAGCATTTGAACGAACGGACGGTGAAAGTAACATTGTGCGTGCAGCTACTTCACTGCGACACCAGATCAAAGATGCTCATTACAATGAATGTTGGCCGCCTCAGCCAGCAGAACTCACTTCAGATTACGTGAAGATACCAGATTCTCTTCGTGTATTTCTGCATACTTTGATTTGCGGGAGTGGGGGTAGCTCTGCGCGTGCCGACACACTGGTATGGTCGATGGCTCAAGATATCATCAATGCTGTACACCGGGGTACCATCAGAACATCGAAGCATGTCCTACTTCCGTGGGTCATGAAAACGCTCACCGGTAATACAGAGGTCATCAGAATATTGAATCGACTCGGGCACGGATGTTCGTACACAGTTCTGGAAGAAATCGAGACAGCGCTATGCATAGACAAATTAGCAAGTGTGGAGAAAGATACAGTACCACTTCCGTCACATGTGCACCCTTCGGTCCCGACTGTATTAGCATTCGATAACATCGACAGGCTAGAGGAATCGCTGAGTGGTGGCGGAACATCGCATCGCGTCAACGGTATCATCGTCCAACCGAAGTCGCAGTCGTGTTTGCTGCCCCAACCTCCATCGGCAGTATCCAAAGCAGATAAGAAGCGATCTATCCCGTCATCCAGCGATTTAGTTCCAATATACAGCGGTGGGAAACGAGAGGGCCCACCTGCAATCAAGCCTGCAGATCTTTCTGACACTCTTGCAGGCGCAACATCCCTTGCGCAGCGCCGAAATCACGTATGGATTATGACTCGCATGCTGGAACCATGCGACCAGACAATCAGTTCGTGGACTGGTTTCAACATCATGACTAGAGATCGTGTTCAGGTGACGGAAGATGTAGTTGGCTACCTACCGACTATAAACGCGCCTGCCACAGATATGGCAACAGTGCAAGAAATCCTCAGAGAAGCTCTGAACATCATGTCATCACTTCAGCTTGAGCGTATACCGGTGGTGCTAGACCAGGCACTATTTGCTAAGGCGACCGAAATAGCATGGAAAGATGTCGATCGATATGGAAGAATCGTGCTCATGATGGGGAACTTCCATACCATCTGTAACTTCATGTCGAGCATTGGGAAAATGTTTGGAGATGCAGGCCTTCGGGATGTAGCTGTTGAGTCAGGAGTAATCGCTGAAGGTTCCATCAACAGGGTTCTGGAAGGCAAGCAATACAACCGTGCTGTGCGACTCCACAAGTTGATGTACGAGGCACTAATGCGCATCATTTGGAAGGGCTTCCAGGTGTGGATAGAAAGCAATCATCCTGACAAGGAACCCCAGATTCGAAGCACTGACCTCAAAATTCGCAGCATCAAGGAGGATGTTTGCCACGAGACTCTCGCTGCTGCTCTCGATGATGATTCATGTGTACAGAGCTTTGACATGTTCGCGAAATACCTACATTTTCTGCGAACCAAACATGGAGACCTGGCTCGCTTCTGGATGATGTATATTGATATGGTAGAGACCCTGCTGGGGTTGATTCGTGCGGATAGAGAAGGCGACTGGATGCTTCACTTGGCTTGTGTCAGAAGAGTGATCCCTTGGTGTTTCGCAATGAACAAGGTGAACTATGCTAGATATCTACCAGTGTACTATGCACAGATGACGCAACTCCACGAAACATGCCCCGAGTTGTACAGGCATTTCAATCAAGGCTACTTCTCCGTACAGCTTAGACCAGGGAATCCATTTGCCAGAATCGCTGTTGATCAGACAACAGAAGAAACAGTAAACAAAGATACGCAAACAGCTGGAGGAACACGAGGTTTTAGTCTTCGACAAGGGGCTGTGTCACGATACTATCTAACTGCAGAAAATCGGGCTACTGCACTGAGGCAACTACGAGAAACTATCCTTGTGAATGGCAGCGACACATCTCACGCCAAGCACCCTGACTTGTCTACTTCTCGCATCAAACGTGATGAGTCTGGCGTCACAGCTATCTGTGATCTACTGGAAAATGACTGGACCAATCCATTCGCCGATGATCCGTCATGTCTTCTCAGTATATCTACCGGAGCGGCTGCGAGGGAGGACGTTTCTAATGACCTACTCAACACCCTGCAAAAGGGGGAAGCGGCGTATCAAAGCTTCCAGAAACGTCTTGAAGAGGGAACAGGCTTTCATGACACATTGAACAAGCTAAACTTGAAGACCTTTGGTAAGATCAAGCAGAAAGTTGTGAAGGGCACAAACAAGGAGATCGTCCTGAGAGCTGACAGACAACTGTTTGCCACCGTGATACTCATCGCCAAGACAAGGAACCTCGACATGCAACTTGTCCTTTGTCACCCACTAGGGCCGTTACCATGGTCTTTGGCAAACGTTGATGGGTCAATGAAAAAAACGAACAAAGCTGCACTTGCGAAACACATGGAAGGTCTTGTGGAACCAGCCGAGAACGTTGACAAGCGAAGTGCAACAATAATTGATGCGATGGCTCTCATACAAAAGATGCATGGCGAGAACGACACATTCGAAGAACTATCTGACCGCATCCTTGCTGCAGCGCTTCACGCTGGTCAAGGCAGTGAGCGCATCGATGTTGTCTTTGACACATACACAGAAGAATCCATCAAAGCAGCTGAGCGTGTGAACCGCGGTTCAAATGAAGGCATCAGTTTCAGCGAGATCAGACCCGCACACAAAATCATGAACTGGCGGCGTCTCCTTGCTTGCAGCCAGACAAAGGAGAAACTGGTTGTGTTTCTGGCGGAGTCGTGGAAACATGAAACAAATCGCGAAAAGCTAGGCAACAGAACACTGTATGTCACCTGTGGTGAAAAATGTCTGGTACTGACCCGCGATAGGTGGAAGTTGGTGCAAGCACTCGAATGTAGCCACGAGGAAGCAGACACGCGTATGTTTCTCCACGCAAAGCACGCCGCTACCCACTACAAGACGATCATCTTAGTGGCAGATGACACCGACGTTCTGATCATCAGTCTTCATCTCAGCAGAACCATCGATAGTCAGCTCTTCATCAGACGAGGAACAAAGGTTCGAGTCAGAATGATCGACGTTGGAAAGTTGGCTGCGGTATTGGGGTCTGGAGTTTGCAGTGCATTGCCAGGGCTTCATGCATGGAGCGGGTGTGACACTGTGAGTGCTCTGGCTAGCCAAGGAAAGATAAAGGCTTTGAAGCTTGTGCAAGCGAATGAGCTGTATCTTCAAGCATTCACAGATCTGGGATCTTCGTGGAATGTACCAACAGACGTCTTCAATAGCATTCAGGCCTTCACGTGTCAGCTGTACGCTAAGAACACGAAGATCGTCGGTGTTAATTCGCTCCGTTATCACATGTTCTGTGCAAAGAAGGGCCAGATCGAATCTGGACAATTGCCGCCTTGTGAAGACTCCTTGATGCAGCATACGCTTAGGGCCAACTATCAGGCGGCTATCTGGCGACGCAGCCTTGAAAACCTACCAGACGTCCCAACACCATCAGCAGGACATGGTTGGGAACTCGATGATGGCGGTTCGCTCACAATCCGATGGATGGCGGGTCTACCAGCTCCAGATGTCGTCTTGAATCTCATCTCATGCACATGCAGAAGGACGTGTCGACCGTCAGATTGCTCTTGCATACTGAATGGGTTGAAGTGCACTGTTGTGTGTAAGCTGCAGGGATGCTCCAACATGGTGCAGGATGATGCTATCGTGGCTCAGGATGCCAATGACTCTGATGGCGACTCTGATGATTAACTTTGTGTGCACTGTATATTGTATAGCATATGTTGTTCTCTATTATAATGCAGGCCAAATTGCCTGAAAATCTTTATAGACAGATAAACGGTTTAGCAAAATGTATAATTTGGAAGATCATACCGGTGTTATTTGACTAAAACATGACATGTTCAATGATACCTCCGCTTGCTTATTAGGAATATACATCGTATGGTGTTAAAATCAGCTCCATACGTCTTTCCAAACTCTAGTAATGAATAATTAATATAATTGGCGGCCATTTTGAAATCCAAGATGGCCACCAAAGTGCAGATTTCCTATGTAACAATTTCCGCCTGCTTATTAGATATCGTATGGTGTTAAAATCCTCTCCGTACGACATTCCTAACTTGCGTTATCGTCAGAATAGATAATGCCAGCGGCGGCCTAAGTCATGTTATGCCTCTTTACATTTATTTGTTGTAAACTCGTGGTGGATGATATGTTTTAGTTTTTGAGTTATTTTTATAGACAGATAAACGGTGTAGCACAATGCATAATTTGGAAAATCATACCAGTGTTGTTTCACTAAAAAAAGTACAAGTCTAATAATAAAATATTGAAAAATATATGATTTTTTTTCGATAATTGATTTTTATAATAATTAATCTAAAACAAAATGCTTCATATTATTTTTTATTTAGACGGTACACATCGGACGTATATTTAGTCGTCAACCGCACATCGATAGCTAGTATAGAAGTCCAGATACACGTGCAACAATGTACCCCACCAAATGGGCATTTTCGAGCTGGGTGGTTTCAAAGATGGCGTCCATCCGGGCACTAAGCTACCGTTCTCAGATGTCCATCACACCTTTTCTGACACTTGAGACATTGGTCTAATGGAAAATCATAATGAGAATTACTCCCCCCGCCGGAGCATTACTTTTGGTCTGGCTCAAGGACTATGGGCAGCGCGATGCTGCGACCCGGCCATCCCAACGTCTCCGCTGCTCTGCGTGTTCCATTCTCCCTTCTGCAGATATTCATCTTATCCAGAGTTCCGCCCCCGTTCTCCCTGTCCCCGCCCCCGTTCTCGCTGTCCCCGCCTCCCGCTCTCGCTGCCCCCGCCTCCTGGCCATCCCCATCCTCCTGCGCTGTGCGAATCGCAGACCTGCGCAGAAAGCCAGACGGACACCGGTGGCGTGAGACACGCAGACGTCGGGAGGGCGGACAGGCAGGGATCGAGCGATAGGAGACGAGAGCACGTGAAGAGGACAATTTAGGAAGGAGCGATTAGAGGAGGAGAGGAAACCCTCAGCATGGTGCTCACGGTTGATTTTGAAGAGTGCCTCAAGGACTCACCTCGTTTCAGGTATGCACGGCACTGGTATACCGCTTCGTCGTATGCATCGATAGCACACACATTGCAGATGTGATGATTGCGCGTTTAAAACTCTCACTCGAGGATTCCATTTTGTGCATCGTGCATTGCTCGTTCCTGCTCTAATCCCGTGCGCGATGTATCATGATCACCTATGCTATAGTTGCCGTTGAGGTAAAGGTAAAGGTGAAGCCCTAGAATAACAGCGCAGAACACTGATCCAGGGCTAGATGAAGGAATGACCTCTGGTACGCGGTATACTCTCTTTGAATACGGCCGAATGCGCGTGAAAATTGCGCGTAGCGCTGGGAAACCGCTTCGCCAATGACGTCACACACGTCGCTGCCGACGTGAGCGCACTGCTTGATGAGCGTCGATACGGCACAAAGAAAGGCTTCGAGTCACCGCGCCCAGACACCGCCGGATACAGGGGGCGGGGGTACGGGAGGATACGGGGCTGGGGAATTGGGGATCAAGGAAACGGGATGTGGGGGCTGGGGGTCTTCAAAATGTGGGGTCGTTGTGGGTGCACCTGGTGATGCTGTGTGCCTGTGTTACACCAGCGCTTCCGCCATTAATTTAATAATTCGATATAAACCCATTTCCCCCCCCATTTGGGTTTGTCAGGATGGCGATGGAACACCGTCAATGAAACAGGTAAATAAACACCTAGCAGGTAGGTGTCAGTCCAGGTGACACTGAATTATTTATTTTTGGCACAGAGAATCTGGCTTCTTACTGTGAATGAAAGATGGATATGAACATGTTGAAAGATTAATATTGCTCAAAACGAACGAATAATTAATTGACTCATTCATTCACTGTTCAAATTTGTGCTGAGACCTCCCCCGGTTAAAGAGAATGGAAGAGGGGATCTTCCAAGTAGGGTGATTCATCATCCATCCCTGTAAGGTGGATTCTCATTTCCATGAAAATGGATCTTTCACCAACCCACGAGTGCAAGCAGGTGAGAAAGCCTGCTTCGCGGATTCAAAGTGCACTTCTGTATATCAGGATTTGAACCTGGAGACAGTAAATGTTGCTGGTTAGAGTTGTACATCACCGTCGAATCGTGCCCGCCAATGGATGCGGAACATGTTTTGAGCGTGACTTCTCCTCCACAACCCAATCTTTGCTTTTGCATTCCTTCGGTAATTATTTTCAAAAAGCTGACCATTTGTTTTGATAAATTATTCTGAAATTACTCCCATTACTCCCACTTCTTCCTCTTCTTCCTCTTCTTCTTCTTCTTCTTCTTCCTGTGCCACAATTATTTCCACGTTTAATTTTGGCTCAAGTCTTTCACGACCCGGCTGACCGGGCTTGATGCTCGGCTAAGTCGTTGTGGCAGGAATTTGTAATTTGTTCAGGATGCCGGCGATAGCTTGCCTGCTATTTGCGAAGGACACCGTGGGATGTTTAACATCCACCAGCTAATGGTGTACAGCGAGTGTCTTTAAAAAATACACTTCCTAATGCTCGCAGACAGGACACTGGGTTTGACGTCTGTCCGAGGAACGGCACATTTTGCGACATGTGAAGGACCAATCCGACAGGATGTTGTCGGGTCGAGGATCAAACTCAGACTAGACAGCTCAAAGGTGAAACCTCTGAACCATGCTGCCAGATATGTCACCTGTTATTACATTTCATTACTACGAGCAACGGTACCCGCCCTATGGGCGGGGCTTCAATTGGGAAGCCGAAATGAAAAGTCAAAATATCAGAAATTGAAGGCTTTTTTTTATTTTAAACGATTCATATAAACATCCGTTGAATCATATCACACGCAAGTCATCAAAATCTAAACAGTACATGGCGCCCATTTTGAAAAAATATTGAATTCTGCAAAACGGAAGCGGCCGCCACACGTCTTTCTCAGTCGCACGTTTATGTGTGAAGAGTGCGCGCCGAATCTGTAACACGGAAGCGGCCGCTACACCTGTTTCTCAGTCGCTTTGCACACGCTGCCGTGCTACTTCGGAGCCGCACGTTTATATAGGAAGAGTTCGTCAGGAGTCGATCTACTCTCTCCTGGTACGTAGAATAAACAGTATTTGTAGAATTTCAACAAAAGCCACATCACTGTTCATATCGGTAAATATTATTCCATCGTGTTTGGAAAAACTGGAAAATTGGAAAATTGGAAAAATTGGGAAAACAATATAGCCTATTTTACTCCCAGGGGTCCCAGGAATACCCACCCAAAATATCGTTGCGATCGGTTGAGCCGTTTTTGCGGTACCTTCGAACGGACGGACGGACATTTGGTGAATTATAGTAAGATATTAATTTCAGTTAAAGTGAAATTAACGACAAGACTCAAGACACATCTGAGTAAGACTGTCAGTTATTGGTTTAGGTTAACGTATGGTTAAGTTGTCACCAGCCCTCCACCCACGCAGCATCACCTGTGAAGGAATGATCTCGTGCCACCGAAACTCTGCACAGGTGTTAGACCTTCTCTATGTGGTTTCCAACCGGTGTCACAACATTCTTCCCAGTGGTGGGTGAGTTTCTTGATGCCGTGAGAAGGAAAGAGGAAACTTTTCACTTCCCCTTGCGCTCTATCCAAGTTTGTGTTTCGCCAAATGTTGGTGGAAAACTGCTGATTATTCGAAATGTAACTGCGTTCCAGCTCATCCCGTACCTTTTTTGTACCTTTTCGACAAGAATCCATCTCAGGTGGTGAATGTCTCATATTGGTACCTGCCTGTAGGTGAAAATTGACTTTTCTCCTTTTTTGTGTCTCTAATAATTGGATCTGCTCTGAGTTTGGGAGATCGGTGTTTCAAACCCCGGCTGAGTCATACCAAAGACTTAAAAATGGAACGTGCTGCTGTCTTGCTTAACGTTCATCATTTAAAAGGTTAAGAGCACGGACAATCTCATTTATCAATCTCACGGAAATTCCTCATTAGGAGTGTGGTGAGAAAAGCGGCGCCATTGTTGTGACGTCGCAGGCACCCAGAGTACCCTGGGAAGTGACGGCACTTCCCCCAAGCTCAGTGACTGTGTTTGTCTCGTCTCACAGTCTTGTGTTTGTTGCATATGTTCGTCTGTATGTCCAGGTGTGTGTGAAAGTACCACTACGAGCCTTAGATCTGTTCAAAGTAGAACGGCACTCAGTAGAGCACACACCTCCACCAGGCTGAACAGTTTATGTTTTGTATTCCACTGATAGGCCGGATCTGGATTCGGACCTGAACCAAAATCTAATCGGCCTGTTCTTGTCACCTAACCAACTCATCCACCTAGTTTTGTCATAACTTGTTCACAATTTTTTGGAAACACCATGATATATATAGTTTTTGGCCCCATCTCTCAACGATGGTGAAGAATCAATTAAAATTTTTAAACTTCTCGGATCCGGATTCGGATCTTCATGAAGATTGAATCGATTTTTCCTGATCACACACACATACAGCCTGGTGTTGGCTTAGCGGTTAGGGTGCTGGCTTGGGATCCTAGGATCCTGAGTTTGAATCCCGGTCGATCGCTAAATTAACACCAGGGGGGTTGACTCAGCCTGTCATCCTTCCAAGGTCGGCAAATTGAGTACCAGCTTGCTGGGATGTATGATCGCAGTGTGTACCCCAATTTAGAATAGGTACACCGTATCCCTGTGCATCGTAAGAGGCGACTAAGGGTTGGCGTCAGGAAGGGCATCCGGCCATAAAAAAAACATTGCCTCAAACAGGGAACCATGATTGTCATGGGGCCTGCAAGGCTAACCCCTGCTCTAATGGGAAAATGGCCTTAAGACGATCATTCATTCATTCACACACACACAACTCATCCACCAAGTTTCGTCCAAATCTGTCCTCATCTTTTTGAGATATCATGCTAAATATCGTTTTTTTTAGCCCTACCACTCAATCGTGAAGAATTACTAAAAAAAATTATTGGATCCAGATCTGGATCTTCAGCAGAATCTAATAATTTCGTCCTTGTCACATGCCCAACCTCTCCACCAAATTTTGGTCGAATCCTTCCACAACTTTGTGAGATATCCTATTTTGACAGACAGACAAACAGACAGGTGTCAAAACGTAACCTCTGCCCACCTTCGATGGCAGGAGGTAATCTATCTATAATTCCATTAATCTCTGTGTGTATGTGTGTATGTGTGTATGTGTGTATGTGTGTATGTGTGTTTGTATGTTTGTCTGTGACCGCTGTTTCTCGACAACCACGGGTCCGATATACTTTAAACTTGCCAGGTATATTGCTGGGGACCCGAGGATGTGCCTTTTCAAGGTTTGAAATTAATCGGACAAGTACTTACCGAGCTATGGCGATTTAGCCGTTCGCCGTTCGCTTTGGCGTTGCGAATGGACCAAACCATTGCATGTAAATAGAGGGGGGGGGGGGGTTCTGTGGTCGTTGCGAATGGACCAAACCATTCATGTAAATAGAGGGGGGGGGGGGGGTTCTGTGGTCGTTACTGCCATGTGGTTTCAAAGTTTTTTTTTGTTGTTGTTGTTTGCACGCATGTTTTTTTGCACCCACGTACGGGCACGCCCTAGGATGTTTACACACACACACCCCTACACAAATTTTTTTTTTTTTTTTTTTTGGCAAGGAACGGGCACCCACGTACGGGCACGTCCTAGCTTATATATAGTACGGGCATGCCCTAGTATAAAACAACAACAACAACATTGCATTGGTTAACATGCTGTTAAGTTAATCATGATCTAAGCCAGGGGTTCCCAACCTTTTTTGTGTTATGGCCTCCTTGGCTCCCAGAGCACATCCCCAGCACCCCCCTCCCTTTCGCGAGGGTCGAGCGGCGGAGCACGTGTAAGCAGGCTAGTGGGTGGTCTGGAGGCATGCCCCCCAGAAAACTTTTGATTTCTACATGCTCTGTGGTGCATTCTGAGAGGTGTTTTTTCCTTTAATTGGCTATTTTGTTTGTATGAGAATTGGTAAATTATTACACAGAAAATGAGGAATTCCAAGTAGCCAACATGAACATTTAGTTCCATAGTTTTTTTCTGTTCCTTATTGGCTCCCAACTACATCGTTTTTGGAAGAAGCAAACAGAGCAACGTCGCTCGAATGATGCATGTTTGATATGAGATTTTAATATTATCATTAGCAACACTATGGACAGCATAAAATAGAACGGTCACACAAGAAAACAGTATGACAAGGTTCCAAGTCAAGAATATGTGAAAACTAAAAACCTCTGTTGTGTCTGTATTTAACGCAGTGTGTTATAATCTCACAAAAAGAAACTCAATTCGACAACAACTCAGGTAATCAAAACTAGGGACGTGGTGCATGCACCGTAAACGTGAAATAAAAACTCAGTGGGATGGCAGAAATTGCATTTTAGCTACCAATTGGGGTATCCGTGGTTGAGTCACAGTCAGGGCACAGCGGAGGTCATCTTCCACATGGAGTCGATTACGCTGTTTCGATTTGATATTCAACAGCGTGGAAAACCCCGCTTCGCAGAGATAGGTAGACAAGAATGGCAGAAGCACCCGGATAGCTATCTGGCTGATATTAGGGTAGTGACCCATTCCCACCCAAAACTCCGTCAAGCTCTTCTCTTCGAATGTGTCTTTGGTAAATGAATTGTTTCGGAGATCCAGGAATTCATCTTGCATTGCCTCCGGCATGCTCTCCACGCAAAGGTTGACGGAAAAAGGATTCCTCACAATTTTTGCCTCATTGTCGTCTAAATCAGGAAAATACTCCAGTGACTGCAGATGCTCAAGAATGTCATTTTTCAGTGTGGGATCAAGCTCTTTTCCCATGCTGTCTTGCAATTCAGACATTCTTTCGAACATAGCAATGTTTCCTGTGTTCACTTTCCTGCGCCAGTTTTGGAGCTTGGCAACAAATCCTCTGAGATGATTGTGGAAAAGAATAATATTAGTCGCTCTTCCTTGGAGCTTGAGGTTCAGCTGGTTCTGCTGCTCGAAAATGTCAGCAAGATAAGCAAGTCGTTCGTTCCACAATTCTTCGTCGTAATGCTGCAGGAGGTCATGTTTCCCTTGAAGATTCAAGAAATGTTTGACTTTCGCACGAAGTTCAAAGACGCGGTTCAGAAGATTCCCTTTCGAAAGCCAGCGTACAGCAGTATAGTACAGCAACGTTTCATGTTCCGCGTTCATGTCTTTGCACAGCTCCTTGAACATTAAAGGTGTTGAGAGCCCCTGCCTTGATGTAGTTAACAATCTTGATTACGACTTCAAGAACTTTCTTCAATGAGAGAGGGGGAGTCTTGCAAGCCAGGGCGTAGCGATGAATCGTACAGTGGGTTCCTTTTGCTTGTGGTGCCAGCATCTTCACTTTTGCTTGGAATCCGGATTTGGAACCAAGCATGGCAGGAACACCGTCAGTACAGACACCGCATACATTCTCCCACTGAATTCCTCCCGCATCAAAGAACAACTTCATTTTTTCCATGACGTCGTTAGCTTTTGTCGTTGTTTCCAGGGCACTGCAGAACAAGAATTCTTCCTTGATATCATCTCCCTTGACATAGCGAACGAATGCCAGTAGCTGGGAGCAGGAACTAACATCGGTCGATTCATCAAGTTGAAAAGAAAACAAGCCGAAAGGTGCCGCCTTAATCTCATTGATGATCTGTTGTTTCACATCTTCCGACATGTCACGGATATGACGCTGCACTGCGTTATTCGATAAAGACACCTGTTCAACTTTGCGAGCCTCTGCCTTGCCGAGAACCTGCTCGACAATGAGGAGGGTCCAAGGCTTGATGTGTTTCCCCAATCGAGTGGGGTTTTTTCTTCTTTGCAATTTCAAGAGAAACTTCATGAGAAGCCTGGACAGTTGCTACATTTTGTTGTTGAAAAACTCCTCCCTCATCCAACTTCTGTTACTTTAAATTTCTTTCATGCCGCTTGAAAAATTCGGGATCCTGTTCTGCATGTTGTGCGTGATTCCTCTTGAGGTGCAACTTCAACTTGGATGGCCTCATGGATTCAGTACTCAAAACCTTGTGACACAGCACACATTGTGGTTTCTCTTGGCCAGACACGGTAATGGACGTGAATCCATGCTTTATGTATTCATCAAGATACTTTCTTTTTTTACTCCCATAAGCCATAACGTCAAATCTGCAATAGGAAAAAGACAAAACAATATAAAAGTGAAAACAATATCAAAAAATAAAAAAAACAATATTTAATGTTTAGTATGGTTCAAATTACCCCATGCCCCCCCCCCCCACCCCGAGAAATACACCATGGCCTCCAGGTTGGGAACCACGGATCTAAGCCATTTTGAGAGCCATTCCTCGAAAAATGTGCATACAGGTACGGTGGATAAATGTTTTTCTTTTACCACCTGCTCTATCTATGTAAAAACATGGCTGCTGAGATTATCTGCACTGCATATACTATATAAGAGAGCCGTTGGTCTGTGTGTGTGTCGCCATTTTTCTCAGTGATGGCTGAATGGATCTTCGTCAAACTTGCAGAGGTTCATCAGTGAGTGCCTGGGAGTGTTTTAGGCAAAAAAAAAAACAAACACAAAAAAAATTCGTTTTGTTGGATTAAAAAAAAAATCGCTCGATAGTGCCTAAGCCTTTTTGATTAATGACGGTTATATACAACTACACATTCGCATAAATAAATACAAAACAATTACCAGACATTTGAACACAAATAATAAAACAATTCCAGAAGCTGTTGAAGTTGGTGATAAGGCTTCTTCTTCTTCCTAAACTTCATCATACTTAACTCAAAAACGTGATCAACGGAACATTCACCAGCATATATTCAACAAAAAGGTGAAATGATGATTTGACATTTGTGATGGATTCTGTGATGGATGAATGTAATTGCTTTTCCATTATACGAGTATTTGTCCTCATTTCAAATATGTTAATGTTTATTTTTCGCTTGAGCAATGCCGGGTACTGCATCTATAAATGCTTTTATACTTTACTCAGGGTACAAATACACACCCAACTTTGTCTGGGGGGGGAACATAGGCTATGTGGCCGCGGCCTCATTCGGGGGTGTGGGGGACTGGGGAGGAGCGTAAATTCTCTATGTAAATGTGTACCGTGTAGCACCACCTGGTGATGGTGGCAGAGGGTATTACAATTTCCTTTTTTACCTGTGCAACACTGAGGTTACGAAGCACTCTCTGCACGGGAAAAAATTTCCTCCTTCCTTTCCACCCCTCCCCCAAAATGAAGCGGCCTATCAAAGCCACCCCCCCCCCCCAAGATGTATATGTAGTATATCTTTCCCCTCCCTCTCCTGTCCCTCTCCCCTCTCCCCTCACCTCCCCATCCCCTCCCCCTTCCACTCCCTCCACTCCCTTCCTCACCCTTCCTCTCCTGCTTCCGCCTCCCACTCCCCCGGCAATGCCGGGTACTCCTGCTAGTTTACAATAAAGCCAACAACATGATGTTGAACGTCATTTTGCGGAAGTTTTGTTTCTCTCAAAACTGCTGTTTTACCCTTTAGTCGTTAGCATTACCTCTCTGGTCTCCATTCGCCTCGATAAACTCGTTCGGGATTTGTGCAAAATGAAAATCAGCAAATCCGCCTCCGTTTTCAGTAATTCTAATTGAATAGCTTGCAGACAAAGATACTTGTGTCTTTCAGAATGTAGTGTAGGGTTAATCGGGTGAATAAGATTGACATGGACAAAGTCTCCAGACGATGACTCTTCAAAGTTAATATAAATATCCATTTAATCTGCGGGCTGACAGAAGATTAAGATGGCGACAAAAATTCTCTCATCTACCTTGGCATCTACATAAGGTTGGTTGGCTTCCTCCAAACTTTGCTGCCATTCGAGGTCATTATCCATCAGTCACACGGCCTCCGCAGCATCCCTAAATGTGAGACGTGACTCTCCATCGATTGGGCATAGGTCCTCAAAAGATGTGGCACCTGCACGATGAAAAGGAGGAAATCTCAAGTTGAATATTTCTGACTGTGAGGGCTGCACTTGGAACATTCGACCAATGATATACTGGAATTTATTTTTATTCATCCAATGGCCTTGCCTCTGAAAAACATTGACATCATGATGCAATTAATGATGGGGCTTAGCACTCCTAGCATTTACATTTAGCCAAGCAGTCAAGAGTTGTTTTCTCATCTCTCTGACAGCTTCCTCTTCTTGCTTTTCTCGATCGCGCAACAAAGGAATTGTCACATTCTCAGGCTGGAAACTGAAGGTTTAACCATCCTCATCTTTATGTTTAGAATACCCATCAATATCCAAGTGGATCTCTTCACAGAGATTCTTTTGAAAGTTCTTCTGGTATTTTCCATCTTTCATGCAAATAGAGTTTGGATTGACATCTCCGCGAGGACCACAAATCATGTGTCTCTTTACCTTTTAATGAAGAGCTGAATCTAGAACAGGTTTGGGAACCTCAGCTGTGACAATATAATCTACATATTCAGGTGTTTGTGGTTTATCTTCATTTGAAAAGAAAATCAGGAGATGTACGTGAGGCAATCCAACTTTTGAATTTCAACTGCATGGACATGGGCAGTAACATTTCTAAGAATGATCATCTTGAAGAGATATTCTTTCAGTTCATTTAGCTTCATATGGAACAGCCTGGAAATAATGTCAGGTAAACCATTTGGAGTTTGCTGTGGAGGCAGCACTGCCAAAATCCACAGGCCTTTGGGATTTGCTGTCATCTCTCGGCTTGATTTGATTTTTTTTTTCCAATAAAATTCAATTCATTTGCATCGATGTTGCAGTAAGAAGCGTAAACCTGATATTGATGGAATAATAGCCTCCCAGAATGAACAGGTGAAAAGCCATTTCTTATCGCATACGTAGTGTTGTAAAGAAGCTAGTTTCACATTCAATCTTTCCTGTTGGTAAATCATCACCCGATCCTCTTTCTCCATGTAAAAAAAAGGATGATACACCAGGGGATCAACATTTGAAGATAGGGAGTTGATGTGCTGAATTGGTTGATCCACAACATTCTCCCGAGTGGCAGCTTTTGCAGGAACTGTCAATTGTTCTTACAAAGGTTGTTGTGAATCGAGTGCATATTCTCTCTTGTCCTTCAGCAGGATCCAAATCGCTTTGCCCGTTGATAGTGACCACCTTGGGAACACGGTCTGGAGGCATTACGATCTCAACATCCCATGATGCCATTGCAAATGCATTATTTAATTACCAATATTAGGTTGAAATATTTTTGCCATGAAACTTAGCCGAGTTTAACGAGATAAACTTACCCAGATTAGATAGATTAAACTTAGTCACAAAAGCCATCAACTACTGAGGCTGAGATATCGTGAAGATTATGAAGGGATACTTTACCTTATGCCGGGGTCACGCTATCACGTAAAGCCTAGCCGTAAGGGCCACGTAGGACCATTTTTTTGATATGGGGTGGGATGTGGCTATCCCGTGGCAGTTCCGGCATCCACGTGGCAGTCACGGGGTCTACGTGGCGCCTACTGCAAGGTAGAGTGGGAATTTCAAAAATTTCAAAATTTTACCATGTAAAATCAGCCTTGTCCACTGCCATGGCGCCTACTTAACGACCACGGGGCTAACCCCGTGAGGGCCATGTAATACGTGGCACTACGTGGCACTGCGTGGCAATTATGGGGGACCCCCTATTGCCACGTAGAGCCACATAATCGCCACATATTGCCACGTATTGGCCCTGTATTGGCCACGTAGAACCCCGCAGCGCCACGTGATTGCCACATGAGGAGCGATCCGGTGACAGAAGCACGTGATCGCCACGTGCTCACCACGTCTTGGCCACGAAGTCGCCTCGTAGAGCCCCGTAGTGCCTCATAGAGCCACTTTACCACCCTGTAGAGCCACGTAGAACCCCGTAGCGCCACGTGTTTTGAACCGGCTGCATATAAATACGGGTCTCATCCCGCGCGGTCAGTTTTCGCGACACTTTCACAGTATTCACAAGTTGTGGAGCTTTTTGAACCAATTCTCAACAATTTTTGAAGCTCTTTCTCAACATTGTCATCATGGTGAGTGGTGCTAGAGGAAGTAGCAGCAGCAGAGGAGGTGGCAACAGAGGTAGGGGATCTCAGAGGGGCAGGGGATCTCAGAGAGGCAGGAGTGTTATGTGGCCACTTCGTTCCACTCCTCTGGTGTCTTGGGACATTTGATCACCTCTTCCATGTACTCAGCAATGATGGCCTCACAAGTCTCAGAGACGATCAGGCTGATGGTGTTGTGAGGACATCTGAACTCGTGGGCCAGGCTGTGGTAGGATATACCAGTGCCAAGGAACCTCAGGGTGATGGCCACTTTGAGACCAGGTGACAGGGCTTTCCTCAAGAATGTGTCTTGTTTCTGGATCCTTGGCCCAACTCTTCTGACTATCTCATGGTACAGGTCAGGTGACACCCTTGCAAAGGACTGGAACTCCTTGGCACTCTCATCTTCTAGCTCCTTCATCAAGGTGTCATAGACACCCATCTCCTGTCTCTTCGAGATCCACCTCCTCACCCAGAGTCTCTTCTTCTTGGCTTTCCTCTGGATCTCTCTTGTCTGCATCTCCTGCAGGACCAGTCCAGCAGCAGCATTGTACAGGGCATGCTAATACCTGAGGACAGCAATCTGCAGTCTCTGTCTTCTTGGTACTCTCATGGTGATGTTGCTTTCTTGAAGGTCAAGATGCTGAATGACTGGAAGGGGCTGGGGACCCCCTTTTTATAGGATTTTTAACGCGACACTTTTACGTGGCTCCCACGTGGCAGTACGTGGCCCATACGTGGCACGTGGCTCTTACGTGGCAACTACGTGGCGTATACCTGGCCGTTACCTGGACATTACATGGCGTTACGTGGCGGATACGGCCAATTTTTACGAGGGTGTGACGTGGCGAGTACGTGACTATCCTGTGGCTCTACGGCAGCTATGTGGCCCCTACGAGGCCCGCAGTTTACAGGGTGTTTACGGCGCCGTAAATTTTTTTTTTAATTGGCCCTACGTGGCCCTTACGGCCAGGCTTTACGTGATAGTGTGACATTAGTGTCACCCGGCATTAGTGGCAGCACTTTGTAAATATTCAAATTCTGATAAAGAATCAGAATTTTGGAAATATACAAATTTCAGAAATCAGAAATATACAAATCAGAAAAGTATCAGAAATGGTTTTCCTCGAAAATATTCTGATAAAGGTTCCATTTGGTCTGCAGAGTGTGTTTCTGGGCGTTGTACTGGTGTAGCTTCTACTAACTCAAGTCTTGCTCCATTTTGTAGTTCTTGATATGGACGTCATCTTCTCCATCTTGTTTTCTGGGCATCAATCGTCCACCATTCTTTATGGCCATGAGTTTCTGAATATATCCTTAGTCTTTTACTTTGTCTTTCTTCTCTCTGCTCCTCAGTTTCTGCAGATAGTCTTAGTCTCATACATTCACCATTCATTGAACCCCTTTTTTGTGCTGATTGTTACCTCCGCTTCCGAAGGTGGATGGAGGTTATGTTTTCACCCCTGTCTGTCTGTTTGTTTGTGAATAGGATATCTTAAACAGTTGGGTGTTTGAAAAGGAGGTTGGGTATGTCACAAGGACGAAATGATTCGATTTTGGTGAAGATCTGGATCTGGATCTGAGAATTTTTTGAATGATTCTTCACCATTGAGTGATCGGGCTAAAACCGATATACATATATCACGTTAGGGACGTCTCAAAAACTTATAGACGGATTTGGAGGAAACTTGGTGGAGAGGTTGGTTGTGTGACAAGGACAAATATATTCGATTTTGGTGAAGATCCGAATCTGGATACGAGAATTTTCAATTTTTAAAAGTGATTCTTCACCAATGGAGTGATAAGGCCAAAAACCATAAATAGCAGGATATTTCAAAAGGTTTTTGATGAGTTATGACAAAACTAGGTGGATGAGTTGGTTAGGTGACAAGAACAAGCCAATTAGATGTTGGTTCAGGTCCGGATCCAGATCCGGCCTATCAGTGGATACAAAACATAAACTGTTCAACCTGGCGGAGGTATGCTCTCCACCGAGTCCCAGTCTAATTGTTTCTGTATCGCTTCTATCCTGGCAAACCTTCCTTTCTTTCATTCCTGTTACGGTTTTTCTTGTATGTTTTGGCATATTTCACACGTGAGGAAAAAATGCCTACTTTGTCATGTTAACAGTCAGCACTGCATGGCAAGTCAGCGAAGGTGGCAGAAAAAAGGGTGTATTGTCTTCACTTGCCAGGAGCCAATCACGGTGCGCCTAGCCTCACCCAGCCAATCATCAGAGTATCCTGATGTAGCCATGCCACATGAAGGATTCACATTTGCTTTGTTTGGGCCTTTATCAATGTGAATAGCCTGGTGTTGGCTTAACTGTTAAGGTGGCTAGCTAAAGATCGTGGGGTCTTGAGTTTGAACCTCTGTCTTGCCGTTGAAATGCAAAATGTCATGAGATGCAAAAATGACACACAGACAGACACGAGATGTTGTTAAGTAGATTTGGACTGTTATGATTATCTCATTCATTTAACCTTTTGAACACCTCGTGCATGTTTGAAAAGACTTTGAGAAATAAGATTGAATCCCACCTGGTGCCCAATAAAAAGATGCATTACTTCGACCTTACTTGCCATGAATATTCAGATGTTTGGAATAGTTGAAGGATGTTTACACCAAATATAATAATAGTACCTACTTTTCAAATAAACATTTTTTTCCTGGTAATGTCATCTGGGAGTTATTTGAGTAACTTGGATGGGATTAGGCAGGATGAGATAGGTTTTGATGTTGCTACAAACAGCACTTAAGCTTTTTCGATTTTGTAACATCTTGTTTTCTTCAAACCTTGCCACAATCACGTAGCACTATCCTTAACTTAGTTGAATCTTCTTCTTCTTTAATGCCCACAATTATCCCACCTTCCTTGTGGGGTTGGCCGGGGGAACCTTGGCCCAAGCCTTCACGAACCAGCTGGCCAGGCCTGACCAGCTAGTTAGGGCAGGAATTTGTAATTTGTTCATGGTGCTGGCAATAGCTCGCCTACTCTCCGCGAAGGGCACCATGGGATCTTTAACGTCCACCGAGTGCGTGCAGACAGGACGCCCGTTTACGGACGCCACACACACTGATGAATAGCCCTTCCTGTGAAACACCGGGTTGGCCGTTTATAGCTAGGTCAGGATTCTAACCCAGGCTAGACAGATTGGTGGTGAGTGTGCTTACCTCTAGGTCCATCCTGCCAACCCTTAACTTCGTTGAATCTCTTCTTTAATCAATGTTCATTGGTCTTTGGGATTTGAAGGCAGTTAAAAAATATTCCAACATCATTTAGCTTTTGGCAAGAACCCCATGTTTATATATTTTTTATAATGGAAAAGCAACTGTTTTATTTATTTGTATAAAACCTTTGGCTGCCTGGCTGCATCACCTTCTGGGGGTACAGCTGTGCTGCTGACGCAATTCCCCCTTACCCGTAAGCTGGTACTCATTTTGCCAACCACAGAAGGATGCCAGGCTGTTTATGACTGATTTCATTAGCTGTGCTTCTTGATACTTTAATCTTCAGCAGTGTCTATACAAGCTAATCTGGAACACTTTTCAATGGAATTTTTCACGTTTGATTCCAAGCTAGAGCAAAGCATGGAAATAAATGTAAGGCAACCTGTCGACATATTTGTGATTGGAAGACAAAGACAGTAGCCGAAGTTTGAAGAAAGCCATGTGTGCATTTTAACTTATTATAAACAAAAATTCTTATGACACGTGTTCATTTTCTTGTTATTTCCACCACGTGAAGGAAGGGTGACGTAATTTGGCAATGCCTTTAAGGTGAGGTTCCAAGAACGACGGCGTGTCTGGAGTAGTTCTTTGAAATGTTCAGTAAAGGAAAGACGCATATATTTGTTTCTAATGCCACAAAATGCGTGTTAATAATTTTTTGCAGTGTGCAGATTTTCATTAATCCGCAAGCCACAAAGTATGATGTGAAACATCACCATTTCAAAGTTTTACCCGATTTCAGCTGAAGAATACATATTTAGTATCCCTTTAATCTCATGTCTGCATATGACGTGCTACACCACGCCATGCTCATGCTTAACTAGCAATTAAGCGTGCCTGTCGGAATGGAAAGTTGGCTTGTGACAGTAATTGCTGGCTATGCCCAGATTGCTTGCAAACGGAGTTGGCAAGGGAGACGGTTGTGCGCGATGAGACCCCATGGCACGAGTTGTGTGTTGGTAAAAGGGAAAGTGTTGGGGGTGTGGTCACGCTTTTATTTTTAGCCAGACAAGGCTTGAGAATTAACTAGATCTCGGCAAGCTGATGCCTTCTTCTGCAGTCTGCGCATGGACTTGTGCAAGGAATCCATCAATGATGCAAACGTAGCAATTGTTGAGTCTTCTTTTGGAATGTATTCATATTCTTCTGGCCCTCTAACTAGGTTTTTGAGTCGGTGATTGATTCTGAAACTGGAGCCTTTTCGATAATCCATAATCTATCCATAACGTCCACTTTTATAACTTACCTAATTCCAACCTGTGTTGAGACAGACTTCTGTCAGTCTCATATTTAATTTTCATGGTAATAATGGCCTTTTACTTACATATGGCAATTATGGTCATGTAAATAACGCAGTTGTTGTTCGACTAGCGCAGGGGTTCGCAAAACAAGGATCGCGACCCAAACTTAAAATCCCCCCTCAAAATCCCACTTTTTTGAGGGGTTTTTCACGTCGAAATAGTTTGCTCCGGCCACTCTTATCGTAGGTACTGGTACCAGGTATGGTACCATTTGGGTCACGAGGTGAATGTGATTTCAAATTTGAGATCGTGGACAAAATGGTTTGGGAACCAATGGTCTAGCATCTTAAATACACGTGGAAGGGCAAAGTATGATGTTATTTTGCTCAGAAATACAATAAAGTGAATGTTTTAGAGGATGAACGGTGAATTAATGATACATGGGTACTACAACAGTGTACTGCAATACTTCTACATTTAAAATAGCTGTGTTCAAATAAGTATAGCTGCAATATATCACCCATGACTTTGACAGACTGAGCTTCAATCAGAGCTGCGTTGGGACTTGGACTTCACACACTCGAATACGTAAAGCGATGGGAAATAGGGGACATTCATAGGGGTTTATAGGTTTTGCAGTCTTTTATTGTTTTACACATATTGATGGTATAAAAAGGCTCATGCTATAGCTTTAGTTATTCTGATTTCCTCTTCCATACTTGTACTCTTTTTTACTCCTCTACCCCCCTTCAGAAACATAAGTTATTCTTGCTTCCTGAATGCCTGCGGCCTTGAACTGGCAATGGATGCTTCGGTAGAAACTCTAAGCATATTTAATTGTAATTTGATATTAAATTTTGAGTGGAGGGAAATTACTATTAACCCCAAAATCCATTTATGATCAAACATTTTAGTATCTATCACAAATCTAAGTCAATAAGTTTATCAATTGCCCAAAATGCAAAGTTCAGGTTTAAAATGGTGAAATTGATTCTCATTTTGCTAAAATGCTATTTTCATGGAGTTATGTGTCATCATAGTAACATTTCATCCCAGCACCATGAGATAGGTACTCACATGGAAGAACCAAACAGGCCAACTGAGAAAGTAAATAATCTCGAAACATTTTGCTCAAACCAAATAAGACATTTCAAAGTCACATTAAGTAAAACTACCTGTTTCATTCTGGGTCATTCATTTTGCTAACTTGCGGGATGAATGACATTAAAGTTTTACGAATGTTAGAATGGTCATCTTACTATAATTCACCAAATGTCTGTCCGTCTGTCTGTCTGTCTGTTCCCAGGTACCGCAAAAACGGCTGAACCGATCGCAACGAAATTTTGGGTGGGTAATCCTGGGAAACCCTGGAGTAAAATAGGCTAGATTGTTTTTCCAATTTTTTCCCCAAATTTTTCCAATTTTCCAGTTTTCCAAACACGATGGAATAATATTTACGGATATGAACAGTGATGTGGCTTTTATTAAAATTCTACAAATACTGTCTAGATTTTGATGATCTGCGTGTGATATGATTTAACGGATGTTTGCATAAATCGTTTAAAATAAAAATAAGCCTTCACTTTCCGATATTTAGCCTTTTCATTTGGGCCTCTCAATTGAAGCCCCGCCCATAGGGCGGGTACCGTTGCTAGTTCTAGAATAATTGGTAAAATAGTTGTTCTCATAGTTGAATACTTCGTATGTTGTGATGTGCCATTCCGTTACGCAGTCAAAAATACAAATTATATAGAAAGTGGTAACTCAGCTACAGATCTTAATACTCCCCAATTCCGATGTCCCAACAGCTAAATCAAACACCGACAGTAATAAGTCAAACACGATGGACAATAAATACCAGGTATAAAACCAATTGATCTCATTCAATTATCTCAACACAAACAAGTTAGTGAATCTTGGGATACGACTCACAACCATGTGTGGCAATGCTTGAAATTACCAGTCACCAGACAGTTAATGTTGAGCAGTTATTGTGGAAAATCCAAGGTTTTTGAAAACCAACAGCACAATTCTCGAATGTCACCAGGGGAGGATGTTGAAGGAAGGAATCCACAAAATATGTCCACAGCAGCAGAACACAAACCACAAGAAGTTCGCAAGAGAGAAAACCTCCAATCCACGGCCTGTGGTAACGCCTCTGGGTAAGTATCTGTAGAAAGGCACTGACAAAAGATCCAGCAAAAGAGAGACAGAGTTATAGCGTCGCCATCGGCAAGGCAAGCTGCACAATAATGAGAGAGAGAGAGAGAGAGAAGAGAAGAGAAGAGAAGAGAAGAGAAGAGAAGAGAAGAGAAGAGAAGAGAAGAGAGAGAAATAGATAGATATAGAGATAGATAATATATATATATATATGGTGCAGCTGGTGCAGCTGGATAACACCACAGGGCATGATGCACGTCTGCGAGGCACACGCACCGCGAGGCACGTCCTTTGAAGCACAGCCCAGATTCCTGCAACCTCTTTTCCGTGGCCTCCTTGAGGTCACCAATCCATCCACTCTCATTTCTCCCGTTTTCCCAAAGGTTTACAGTCGACCGCATGTGATTTCATTCTCTCCACTGCTGAGGTCGACATCTCATTTCAGGGGAAGACAAATGGGATGACGAAACGGTCTGTTTGGTAAAACACCGAACCACCACCAGTTCACCACACCTGTTTCACTCACAGGTCTATATTCCTCAATCCATCAGCACAATCTGTTGTTAACCAATCCTTCCTGTCCAAGTCCAGGTTCGCCACCCAAGCCTGACTTCTCTTTCAACGTTTCCCCTCAATGGAAAATTCTTCATTTTATAATCCACATCATGTGACCTCAATGAGGGGACTGCACATGCCATATAGGTCAGCCAATCAACATTAACCTAACCACAAATAAGTTCATAACACATTGTATGTGCGATCCGAACACACTTTCTATACAGTGCATTCGGAAAGTATTTAGACCCCTTCACTTTTTTCACATTTTATTATGTTGCAGCCTTATGCTGAAATCGTTTAAATTCATTTTTTCCCTCATCAATCTGCACTCAATACCCCATAATGACAAAGAGAAAACAGGATTTTAGAAAGTTTTGCAAATTTATTAAAAAGAAAAAACTGAAATATCACATTGACAAAAGTATTCATACCCTTTGCTATGACACTTGAAATTTAGCTCAGGTGCCTCCCATTTCTCTTGATCATCTTTGAGATGTTTCTACACCTTGATTGGAGTCCACCTGTGGTAAATTCAATTGATTGGACATGATTTGGAAAGGCACACACCTGTCTATATAAGGTCTCACAGCTGACAATGCATATCAGAGCAAAAACCAAGCCATGAGGTCGAAGGAACTGCCTGCAGAGCTCAGAGACAGGATTGTGTCGAGGCACAGATCTGGGGAGGCCGACAAAAAAAAATTCTGCTGCATTGAAGGTTCCCAAGATCACAGTGGCCTCCATAATTCTGAAATAGAAGAAGTTTGGAACAACCAGGACTCTTCCGAGAGCTGGCCGCCTGGCCAAACTGAGCAATCGGGGGAGAAGGGCCTTGGTAATAGAGGTGACCAAGAACCCGATGGTCACTCTGGCTGAGCTCCAGAGATCCTGTGTGGAGATGGGAGAAACTTCCAGAAGGACAACCATCACTGCAACACTCCACCGATCTGGGCTTTATGGCAGAGTGGCCAGACAGAAGCCTCTCCTCAGTGAAAGACACATGAAAGCCCACTTGGATTTTGCAAAAAAGCACCTAAAGGACTCTCAGACTGTGAGAAACAAGATTCTGTGGTCTGATGAAACCAAGATTGAACTATTTGGCTTCCATTTGGCCACTCTGCCATAAAACCCAGATCGGTGGAGTGTTGCAGTGATAGTTGTCCTTCTGGAAGTTTCTCCCATCTCCACACAGGATCTCTGGATCTCAGCCAGTGACCATCGGGTTCTTGGTCACCTCTCTTACCAAGGCCCTTTTCCCCCGATTGCTCAGTTTGGCCGGGCGGCTAGCTCTCAGAAGAGTCCTGGTTGTTCCAAACTTCTTCCATTTAAGAATTATGGAGGCCACTGTGATCTTGGGAACCTTCAATGCAGCAGCGATTTTTTTTTTGTAGGCTTCCCCAGATCTGTGCCTCGACACAATCCTGTCTCTGAGCTCTGCAGGCATTTCCTTCGACCTCATGGCTTGGTTTTTGCTCTGATATGCATCGTCAGCTGTGAGACCTTATATAGACAGGTGTGTGCCTTTCCAAATCATGTCCAATCAATTGAATTTACCACAGTTGGACTCCAATCAAGGTGTGGAAACATCTCAAAGATGATCAAGAGAAATGGGAGGCACCTGAGCTAAATTTCATGTGTCATAGCAAAGGGTATGAATACTTCTGTAAATCGTAAATATGATATTGAAGGAGCTGCGCTCCAACGCGAGTCGAAAGAATTGATGCGACCAAAGACGGAATTCGTCCGAATTGCTTTATTGAAACAAAACAGCTCAGGTATTCTGAAAAGCCCGTTTATCGGGCAGCAATATATATACACACATTTATGCCGGGGCGTTTGCCCGGGAAAACCGAGACCGGGCATGCCCGGGTGTCAAGGGCGAGTCCTGGAAAGGCTAGTCTGGACATGCCCGGGCGTCCTGGACGCGGCCTGGCAAGTCGAGGCTGGGCGTGCCCGAGTGCTCTGGGCGAGCCCTGGAAAAGCGAGAGCGGGCATGCCCGGACGCTCTGGGCGAGCCCTGGAAAGGCGAGTCTGGACATGCCTGGGCGTCCTGGACGCGGCCTGGCAAGTCGAGGCTGGGCGTGCCCGGGCGCTCTGGGCGAGCCCTGGAAAGGCGAGAGTGGGCATGCCCGGGAAAGACGAGACCGGGCGTGCCCGGGAGGTTCGGGCGTGCCCGGGAACAGCGAGTCCGGGCATGCCCAGGAGAGGCGCGTCTGGGCCCGTCCGGACGAGCCCAGCATGGCGATCGCGCCCTGGCCGCGTCCTGGCAGATGCAAGGCGATTGTGTACATTCAGCGGGAACCGCTACACACGCCCCTCCAGAATCGACCTGCACCAGCAGGGTCAATTTACGGGGGGTCCGGATGACCAGGCAGAAGCGACCCCTGGAGGGTCGTGGGGGGGGGGGGGGGGTCCGATCCGGTGGTGGGTGGTCGAGCGGGGGGAACTGTAGACGGGGGGGCGGCCTCGCCGCGGAGGAAGGGCCAACCGTGGTGGTCGGTCGACGTCCACGTGCGCCGGTTTGAGGCGGTCCACAGAGATCCGGTCCGACCAGCCGCCGACGTCGACGACGAAGGACTTGTCGCCCCGTCGGAGGACCCGGAAGGGCCCGTCGTACGGCGGCCGGAGTGGCCCCCGGTGCGCTTCATGACGCACAAAGACGTACTCTGCTGTGCGAAGCGCCGGGGGGACGTAGGACTGGGGGCCACCGTGGCGGGACGTTGGCACGGGGGCAAATCGTCGGGCGGCCTCCTGGAGGTCCGAGCGCTGGTGTGCGGCGGACCAGGGACTTGTAGCATCGGCACGAACTCGCCCGGGACGCGGAGCGGCTGGCCGTAGACGAGCTCGGCGGCGGACGCCCGGAGGTCCTCCTTGGGGGCCGTGCGGAGGCCCAAAAGGACCCACGGCAGCCGGTCGGTCTAACCGTCGTCCTGAAGGCCGGCCATGAGTGCGGCCTTCATGGAGTGGTGAAACCGCTCGCACAACCCGTTGGCTTGGGGGTGGTAGGCCGTGGTGCGGTGCAGCGTGACCCCCAACGAGCGGGCGACCGCGCCCCAACGTTCGGACGTAAACTGTGGGCCGCGGTCGGACGAGATGTCCGCCGGTGCGCCGAAGCGCGCGACCCAGGTGGCGATGAACGCCTGCGCCACGTCGGCGGTGGTGGTGGAGGTGAGGGGCACGGCCTCCGGCCACCTGGTGGTCCTGTCCACCATGGTGAGCAGGTGGGTGAACCCCCGCGATGGGGGCAGGGGACCCACCAGGTCCACGTGGACGTGGTCGAAACGCCGTGCAGGCACGGTGAAAGGTGCTAGCGGGGCCTGGGTGTGGCGGTGGACCTTGGCCCGCTGGCAGGCCGTGCAGGCGTTGGCCCAGTCGCGGATGTTCCGTCGAAGGCCATGCCAGACGAAACGCGCCGGCACCAGCTTCTGAGAAGCTTTCCGGCCCGGGTGAGAAAGGCCGTGGATGGAGGCGAAGATGTGGCGCTGCCAGGAAACGGGCACGATGGGGCGAGGCTGGCCCTGGGAGACGTCGCAGAGCAGGACGGTGCCCGCGAAGGGGATGTCGGCCAGGTGGAGGCCCGTGTCTGCCACCCGGAGGGCCTGCACCGAAGTGTCGGTGGTCTGGTCGGCCGCCATGAGCGCGAAGTCCACGCCGAGGTGGACCGCGTTCGCGCTGGCCCGAGAAAGACAGTCGGCCACGGCGTTGTCTTTGCCGGCGACGTGCCGGATGTCCGTGGTGAATTCCGACACGGCGGAGAGGTGGCGCTGCTGGCGGGCCGACCACGGCTCCGTGACTTTGGCCATTGCGTAGACCAACGGCTTGTGGTCGACGAAAGCCGTGAACGGGCGGCCCTCCAGGAGGTGTCGGAAATGGCGAACGGCCAGGAATAGACCGAGCAGCTCGCGGTCGAACGTGCTGTATTTTAACTCGTTCGGCCGGAGCTGCCGGCTGAAAAAAGCGAGTGGCTGCCAAACCCCGTCCACCCATTGTTCATGTACGGCGCCCACCGCGTAGTTGGAGGCGTCCGTAGTGAGGGCGATGGGCTCGTTGAGCACCGGGTGAGCCAGCAGCGTTGCGTCGGCGAGGGCCCGTTTTGCGCTCGCGAAGGCCGCGTCCATGGCCGCGGACCAAACGATGTCATGCTTGGCCGGCTTGCCCCGGAGGGCCTCGTAAAGGGGCAGCATGAGCTGAGCAGCGCGGGGCACGAATCGGTGATAAAAATTCACCATGCCGAGGAACTCTTGTAGGGCCTTGATGGAACGGGGACGCGGGAACGTGGTGATGGCCTCGACCTTGGTCGGCAGCGTCACGGCCCCGGTCTTGGTGATGCGGTGGCCCAAAAAGTCAACGGTCGTCGTGCCGAAGTGGCATTTGGCCGGGTTGACAATTAAGCCGTGCTCGCTGCGGCGACCGAACAGTGTTCAGAGGTGGAGGAGGTGCTCGGCGCGGGACGTGCTGGCGACGAGGATGTCGTCCAGATAGACGAAAAGAAATGGCAGGTCGCGCAGCACGCCGTCCATTAAGCGCTGGAATGCCTGGGCCGCGTTCTTGAGGCCAAACGGCATCCTCAAAAATTCGAACAGGCCGAACGGCGTGATGACGGCCATCTTCGGGACGTCGGCCGCCCGGAAAGGTACCTGGTGGTATCCCCGTATCAGGTCAATTTTGGAAAATATGACCCGTCCCGCCAAACGGGCGGAAAAGTCCTGGATGTGCGGGATCGGGTACCTGTCGGGGGTGGTAGCGTCGTTGAGGCGGCGGTAGTCGCCACACGGGTGCCATCCGCCCCCCAGCTTTGGCACGATGTGCAGTGGTGAGGCCCACGCGCTATTGGAGCGCCGCACGATGCCGAGGTGCTCCAACGCGTCGAACTCGGCCTTTGCCACGGCGAGCTTGGCCGGGTCGAGGCGGCGGGCCCTGGCGTAGACCAGTGGGCCTGTAGTGGGTATGTGGTGCTCGATCCCATGCCGCACTGCGACGGCCGAAAACGTCGGCCGCGTGAGGGCCGGGAATTCCGCGAGCAGGCGAGCGAACTCGTTCGCCGTCGGGAGGGCGCACGCCAGTTCGGTCGGCACGGAGCTGCTCATCGTGCACGCCAGGGAGCTGAAGGTCTCGGCGTTGACAAGGCGACGACGTTTGACGTCGACCAGCAGCCCGTGCGCGCAGAGGAAGTCGGCGCCCAGCAAGGCCATGGGGACGCAGGCGGTCACAAAGGTCCACTGAAAGCGCTGGCTGCCGAAGCAGAGGGTGACGTCGCGCGGGCCGAAAGTGCGTATGGCCGAGCCATTAGCAGCGACCAAAGAGGGGCCGCAAACGGCGTCCCGCCTGTCCTGCTCGGAGGCGGGTATGATGCTCAGTTGGGCGCCGGTGTCACAAAGGAAACGCCGCCCGGACGCTTTGTCCCGAATAAAAAGCAAGTTGCCCGAGTGGCCGGCGCTCATGGCTGGGAATGAACGCCGGCCCGGCCGTTTCCCGACTTGCCGAAAGTGCACGGGGGTCGGCACGTCCGAGCCTTGTGTCCGAACCTGGCATGGTAATAACACCACGCCTGGTCAGGTGGAGGCCCCGGCCGTCGTGTCGGAAGCGGTCGGCGCGGCGTGGCGGCCACCAGTTGCACCGGCAGTTCGGCCTCCAACCGCGCAGGGCGCTCGGGCGTCGTGGGCGTCGCCTCGGATGGCGGCAGGCTCCAGGTAGCCGCGCCGATGTGTTGGCCCACCGAGGAGATCTTATCGGCTTCCCTGGCGAGGGCGTGGGGATCGGTGATCGACGTGCCAGCCAGGGCGAGGCGTACCCGGTGAGGCAGCTGGCGAAGGAACAGCTCGCGGAACAGAAAATCCGAAGAGTGCTCACCGAGCAATGAGAGCATATAGTCCATGCGCTCGGACGGGCGCATGTCGCCGAGCTCGGGCAGGTCGAGCAGGTGCCGTGCGTGTGCCGCCGGTGAGAGGGCGAAAGCGTCGAGGAGGAGCGTTTTCAGCGCGTCATACTTGTCGGCAGCCGGCGGGTGCTCGAGGAGGCTCAGGGCGCGGGCCGCGGTGGCGGAACCGAGCGCTGCCACGACGTGGTGGAAGCGGGTGTCGTCCGCGGTGATGCCTCGCAGGGCGAACTGGGAGTCCGCCTGGGTGAACCAAACAGCCGCGTGAGCCTCCCAGAAGGTAGGCAGTTTAAGAGTCACTGCCGTGTCCATGTCGGTAGGTCACCAGTGAAGGAGCTGCGCTCCAACGCGAGTCGAAAGAATTGACGCGACCAAAGATGGAATTCGTCCGAGTTGCTTTATTGAAACAAAACAGCTCAGGTATTCTGAAAAGCCCGTTTATCGGGCAGCAATATATATACACATTTATGCCGGGGCGTTTGCCCGGGAAAACCGAGACCGGGCATGCCCGGGTGTCAAGGGCGAGTCCTGGAAAGGCGAGTCTGGACATGCCCGGGCGTCCTGGACGCGGCCTGGCAAGTTGAGGCTGGGCATGCCCGAGCGCTCTGGGCGAGCCCTGGAAAGGCGAGAGCGGGCATGCCCGGACGCTCTGGGCGAGCCCTGGAAAGGCGAGTCTGGACATGCCCGGGCGTCCTGGACGCGGCCTGGCAAGTCGAGGCTGGGCGTGCCCGGGCGCTCTGGGCGAGCCCTGGAAAGGCGAGAGCGGGCATGCCCGGGAAAGACGAGACCGGGCGTGCCCGGGAGGTTCGGGCGTGCCCGGGAACAGCGAGTCCGGGCATGCCCGGGAGAGGCGCGTCTGGGCCCGTCCGGACGAGCCCGGCATGGCGATCGCGCCCTGGCCGCGTCCTGGCAGGTGCAAGGCGATTTTGTACATTCAGTGGGAACCGCTACAATATTTCAGTTTTTTCTTTTTAATAAATCTGCAAAACTTTCTAAAATCCTGTTTTCTCTTTGTCATTATGGGGTATTGAGTGTAGATTAATGAGGGGAAAATGAATTTAAACGATTTCAGCATAAGGCTGCAACATAACAAAATGTGAAAAAAGTGAAGGGGTCTGAATACTTCCTGAATGCACTGTATACTTTGTTCATAACACCATAAACAATTTATTGGTGTGTCGTTCTGACAAGGCCATAATAAGGGTGAAATCTGGTATATGTATGGACATACACACATATACTGTGTATATGTACATATATATATATATATATATATATATATATATATATATATATATATATATATATATATATATATATATATTTATATGCGAAAAAAATGCAGTCTTGGACTATTGTGAACACTTAATTTGTAGAATATTTTGAACACTGCAGAACACATGTATTTGATAGGCATACCATGCTACTACTCAATATAATTATGTGGATGATGTCAGGCCAATAGTTAAATGACTAACGTGTATAATTACAATTTTTGAGTCATTCGTCATGACTTGCACTGTTTGGCCGGTTTTTTATCAGAAATGTCAATGCATAATTACACTTTAACTACTGGGCAGATGGCCTCTTAAACCAATATACGTTTAAGCTAAACACTGGTAATGGCGGAAGGAAGCTAAGATTAAAATCCCATACCATTTGTTTTCTAATGATATTGTTCGTCACGTATCATGTAATACCCACTCAAGATTTGCACTTGTTCCTTTCCTTTCATACAAAACTGGTGGAATATCTTTGTAAAAAAAAATGTTGCCTGATTTGTATAAAGGTTATTTTTTATTATTGATTTCTGTGTGGGCAGGTACGATAGCTTGGAGTTGTGCACGCGTGCCTTTGGGCTGTCTATCCTGGTTTTGAATATCTACCCATCTAGAAACTGCCACCCTGTTTTCACATCCATGACGATGCATCAGTGTGGTGGATGTTCAAGCACCCATGGTGTCTTTCACGCAGAGAGTAGGCAAGTTATTGCTGGCATCCTGGACAAATTCCAAATTCCGGCAAACTTCTGTTGAACTTCAATCCTGGCCACCTGGTTCCTCACAGACCTGGGCCAAAAATGTTCCCCAGTCGATCTTAGAAGAAGGTGGGAATAATTGAGGCCGTTACCTTATTTGTGCTTGAATTTGTGCCCATCTTCAGTTGAGAATAGCATGTGTAACATATCATTGAAGTCATTATGAACCATTGAAGCACTTTACTTAAAAAATAGTCTGAAAGGCATGACAAAGAAACAGTTAAAAAGCCTGTCCATGGCCATTTGTATTTTGGACGTCATCTTCTTCGTCCATAATCTAAATATGATGAAAACAGTTAATTTACAAAATGAAAATTGACGATTTTATGCAGCCTTGACCTTTGAGCTTTTGATGCAAAATAAATAATCAGGTTCTAGCTTTTGATTGGTTAACTAATTATGTGACGCGATATGCAAATTCTTTAAATTTCAGGTCAATTGGGTGAAAATTGGCTATTTTATGTAACGCTGACCATTGACATTTTGACCTTTTTACAAATTATGAATTTGCCTTGTCCATATTATCATAATAAAGCTAGCTTTGGTGAAAATTTGATGACAAAACTGAAATGGTAAAAAAGTTATGGCCCGGACGGACAGACACACACACACACACACACACACACACACACACACACACACACACACACAGACAGACAGACAGACATGTACACACAGACAGACACACATACGTGGTTGCAAAACCCCGTCTCCTGCGTGGGGGATGGGCTACAAAAACCTATAGGTAGACCAATGAGAGAACAATCGAGAGACCACACCAATGAACTTCTCTATATGACAACAGAGTTCTGTGACAGGCAAGGAACAATACCATCATTTCTTGGTGTGTAAAAAATAAATTAACAAATCAAAGAGTAATTTTGAATTTCAAAGAAGTAAGCTGAAAGCAAGCCAAGTCATTCCATATATAATTAGAGGGAGGAAACTATGGGACTTTCCAACAGGCTGGGACTTCTGCATCAACTGTTGTTTGCCTCAATATCAGTCATGTCAGTGCCCCGCACTCTATAAAACATCTGAAGCTGAAATACATACAGGTGTACACAAATTTGACACTACCTGTGCACAGGTTGAGATTCGCCTACATGATACCTGACGAGCACACCTGCCGCATATATGCATGTGGTTAATTCACGAGGATTTTTTTGGACATTAGGGATGATTATTTAAATTTTGCTTTCATCGACTTCTTTGATGTGTCCCACATGAGCACCCAGCTCTTGATGCCGCAACCCAAGGTTTAAATCCCAAATAGCGTGTTTGTTTGTTTGTTTTCCATTCTCTCCTAATGCCCTTGTCGTCCATGCAAAATTACACGGATGCCGAGTAGAATGAAGAAGTGGTCTTTCTGGTGAAGGCTCTTCTCAATATGCATCGGCAGACAGGTAGAATAATAATAGATGATGTCAACAAAACGTTGATTGATGTATGTTAACACCCGTGGGAAGCAAAAAGAAGCTGACATTTTGGGCGTTAACAATTTGTTGGGGCATACATCAATCAACGTTTTGTTGACATCATCTATTCTTCCCACACTTGTGCTTTCTTGTGGATTTTCCTTATGTATGAGGATATGTATTTATCTTGTGGACATGTACAAACTCCTCCACAAGCCACATATCCTTTTAAATCAAATTAAAATGAGTACAAATACATTCAAAGTACACCACCCCGTGCCAAGTAAATAAATAACATATCCATCAGTGATTTTGCCATGCAGCACATAGAGACGGTATTGGGAGGGAGAGGTGTACAATAATTCATTGGTTAATTGCGTAATTAAAATAAATAAATAATAATCGTAAAATAATTAATTTCTTAATCAATTGGCTAATGGCATACCTAAACCATCAGAGTTTCATCTGAAGCTGTACCATTTTGAAAGTTAATTAAATAGTTAATTAATCGAAAAAATTGAATACTTGATTAATCAATAAATAAATTAATCAACAAATCGAAAATATCCTTTATATCCAAATCACTTGGTCATTGTCGTGTCCAAATATCAGCTTCCGAGCTCAACAGGTGCCTGAGATATTGCTCAGATGAGAAAGAAAATATATACTGTAAGTACTTAATATATCGATAATAATTAAGTAATTAATAAATCAATTGAATAATCAAACAATAAAAAATACAGTTTTTGTCAAAGCTCGTGCTCACTATTGTGCCGAAATTTCAGCTTCCTAGCTCAAAGGATGACTGAGATATCACCCAGACAAACAAACAAACAAACAAACAAGAAAGAAAACAAGAAAGAAAAGCAACAAACAAACAAACCAGAGTGAAAAGTGAGTACTCCCTTTCAGCACGCATCATTGCCGGGCCCCCTTCGGTGCCCGGCAATGACGTCATGCAGCGCCTGGAGATAATAGGAGAGGAGTGGAGTACAATAGGCTAATAACACACATTTCTTTGTGCAGAAATATACACAAGGGCAAAAAAAAGTTTGCCAAGTTTGTCTGCAATCTTTGTTGTTTTGGCAGCAATAAAGTTTGTTTGTCAAATACGTTTGTCGGCAATAAATTTGGCTGCTCTTTGATAAGATTCATACTGCGAAGCACAGGTGAGTCACTTGTACCGTCATTAAAATGCAATGATTTATTTCCAAACTTGTAGAAAATGTTTTTCCTCACCAAAGTTATTTTTTTGAACAGTGGTTTAAAGGATAATTATAGAGCAGTTGACAGACATTTTGTTTTGCTCAAAATTAGTCATCAGTGCAGGAAAGAAACGAAACGGATTAAGAGAAGCATGGGAAAGTAGTGAGGTTGCCATCTCTCCACCCTCCCCTTTGGTTTAATGCTGGCCAGTGGCCACACACCCATGAGTGTTATGTTCTCGGGCCGATTGTAAGTTTGTAAGCTGGGAACGTGTACACTGTACACTTTACATTCACAAAGTTGTTCATTATTTTACAGGAGAATATGCATTCGTTTTGCAACCATATAACATGCACTATCTCATGTATCTGGCAATCTGGAGTTTTCAGAGGATGTTAAAATTAGCGCAAAGTGACATGATAAACATAGATAATGCTGCCGGGGAAGGGAAGGAAGTGAGGCCTGTGGTTGAGAGACGTGTGGGGGCAGGTGCTTTGCATCATGTGTGGGCAGGATATCAAGCTGGCAGGTGAGATTTTGAAACTCCTTTGACTGTGCGACAATGCAATGCAAAAGCTGGAATACCCAAAGCAGAATGTGTAGATACATCGAATGCCTATTTCTCTCTGACGGGCCCTGCTCAATTGCTTCCTGTTGAGTTTTGTTGCAAAAAGGAAGAATAAATTATTTCTGCAGACATTTGATCCACCACCTTCAGTTGGCTCTGAACACCACTGCAAGTATTACTGAAGCACGAAAGAGAGAGAGAGAGAGAGAGATAGATAGATAGAAAGAGAGAGAGAGATAGAGATATAGATAGAGAGAGAGAGAGAGAGATGGAGATGGAGATGGAGATGGAGATAGAGAGAGAGAAAAAAAAAAAACCCACCTTTAGAGGCCATTTTTTCCCCCGCAAAGCGGGGGTTGGCCTTTTTCGGGAACCGTGGTTGTTGTTGTTGTTTCGGTCCCCTTTTTGAAGCAATGTTTTACGGCCGGATGCCCTTCCTAAAGCCAACCCTTTTTGCCGCCTTTAACGACAAACAGGGAATTACCAGTGAACTGGTACTCAATTAGCCGACCTCGGAAGGATGACAGGCTGAGTCAACCCCCCTGGCGTTAATTCAGCGATCGACTGGGATTCGAACCCAGGATCCTAGGATCCTAAGCCGGCACCCTAGCCGTTAGCCCAACACCAGGGTATGCCCAACACCAGGGTATTAAAACACCTTTAGAGGCCATTTTTCCCCGCAAGCGGGGGTTGGCCTTTTTCGGGGACCGTGGTTGTTGTTGTTTTTTGGTCCCCTTTTTGAAGCAATGTTTTACGGCCCGATGCCCTTCCTGCCGCCAACCCTTTTTGTCGCCTTTTTACGACAAACAGGGAATTACCAGTGAACTGGTACTCAATTAGCCGACCTCGGAAGGATGACAGGCTGAGTCAACCCCCCTGGCATTAATTCAGCAATCGACCGGGATTCGAACCCAGGATCCTAGGATCCTAAGCTGGCACCCTAGCCGCTAGCCCAACACCAGGCTCAGAGATAGAGATAGAGATCACATAACTCCAACACTCTTTTAATTATATCCATGAAATTTTCCTATTTCTTTGAAATTTCCTTTTTTTTAATCAGAGAGACCTTACGCTGGAACTTCTGCATATATCTAATATATTGTTGCAGATTCGGGGCGGTAGCGATCACAAGGGGAGTTCCAGAATCCACTATCTGGCCGATGATCCTGTAAGCTGACGAACCGCAGATAATTCATCGGTGTGGCAGGTTGCTAAGCAACCACGGGCACCATCTAAGATGTTTAATTCAGGCAGGTTCCAGCATCTGAACCCGCTTTACCTTTCCGGCGAATTAAACTCCCCCAGAGAGAGGACCGTGCTCTCACCGTCCCACTGTGATTTATCAGCTAGCCGAGCGATGCCATAAGTGGAAACATTGGCTAATGTCTACTCACAAACGCCAGGGGGGGAGGGGGGGGGGGTGAACTCCCTGTTATACACAAGATGTTTCACAAATGGAAATGACAATCGGACAGGTTGGGAAATGGTTTATATTGCTTTAAGAAAAGGCACGTATTTACAAGGCAGTGTCAGAAATAAAAAGTTATTTTCCCTAGCACAGAAGCCCTTCTTATTCAGTTACTTAGCCACAGTTCTACAACACAGGTGTCCCAGTCATTCTGGGGAAGCAATGTCAAGAAGTGGGATAGAGAGAAAGAGAGAAAAGTACGAGGTGCATTTGTGGCTTCTCGTTCACCGGACGTAAGCCAGCGGGCTTACATTTGATTCTAACAAAAGAGGGAGGGGAAGAAAGTAGAGGAGAGTAGGTGGTGTAATGTGACATGTGCGGAGGTAACTGTGTGCGGCTTAGAAGAAATAGCATGGGGTGCCAGTCAGTGTGTTCTTAAAAGTGCTGTGTCCAAAGTGAATGTAGTTGATTTAGGGAAAGATAGTGCGAGTCAGTATGTATGTGGCCAATTTGTCTGGGAATTATCCGCTAGCTGGGCTTGTTCCCTTCTCGGAACCTTGCTCGCTCACACTCTCCACCAGCCCTCCGCTGCACTGCGGTAACCTCTATGCATATTGTATGTGCTTCCCTGGGGTCTCCGAAAACCGTCACAATATAAAGCTCTTTCTTACCATTGACTCTCCCACTCAATCATTGATATAAATGTTTCGTAACTTCTAGGTGGACTAGAAAGCTGAAATTTTGCATACCAATGTAACTAGAAGCCAATATCACAGGGAAAAAAAACAACATTGGAAAATATCCAATAAATGAAAATATCCTTAAATAAAACTAGGCTGGTGCAGACTCAATCTGATCATTGCAGGTCACGTGACCCAAGACAATAGAGCTTGCACTCAAACTTGTTGCTAGGCAACGCTAGCACAAGCCTCTTCCACATCTTATTTTATAACTTTTGCCGTATTTACATAAAAAAATACAATATCAGTAAATTGATCAATACAACAACAACATGCATTTTAAAAGGCCATTTTCCCTACTAGAGCGGGGGTTAGCCTTGCGGTCCCCATGACAATCTTCTCCATGTTGCCCTATTTTCTGCATCTCTCCTTGTTAACCCCCTTGCCCGCATTTCTTCTTCCACCATCTTTAGCCAAGTCTTTCTCAGTCTTCCCCGTCCTCTACTTCCTTCTACATTCATTTCCATCACTCTTCTCAACCAGTCACTTTCATCCTTACTCAACACATGACCAAACCATCTCAACCTGTTCCTCTTCACAGCATCAATCACAGGCTCTATTCCCATCATCTTTCGCAATTCATCATTTGTCTTCCTCTCTCTCAACGATACTCTTCACATCCGTCGAACCATTCGCATTTCCACCCTTTCCAACCTTCGTTGCTGCTCTACGTTCATTACCCATGTCTCGCTCCCATAAATCATAACACTTCTCACACATGCAGCATACACCTTTCCCTTCAGCTTCAACGACACTCCCCTCATCATCAGCATGCCACTCAGTTCCCGAAACTTCTTCCATGCACATCTCACTCGATCAACCGTTGCCGAGTCTGATCCACCTTCTCCATTCAGCATGTCTCTGAGGTAGCAAAATGTTAATTTGTAAATTCATTAAATAGTAAATTGTAAATAGTAAATTGTAAATCAAAGTAAATTGATCAATAAATAGCTTATTCGATTCACTCATTCTTGATTTACTTGAGTTATTTAGCTGTTTGCAGAATGCAAGCACAATGGGCTTTTAAAACAATCGGAGACCGGAATTTATACATTCAAAAGGAAGCAATACATTCAAAAGTGATTCTCATGTCTATGTCTCTGATCTATGATGAGCTCAAGTATTGATAGGTTTTATATATTGCAAATTACGAAGTAATTTTAGAAATCAGCAATTTGTTGATGACTATGTAATCATAGTAATGATATCACACTTCAAATATTGCATATTTAATTATATTGCATTTTTCGGTCCCATGACTTGCCATTTTTTTTGGTTATCGTTTGATTAATTAAGTTAATTATGAATATGCAAATTTTTAAATTTGTCTTTTAGCTTGCATATCATTGGAACCTCGTGCTCTTGAATATATATATATATATATATATATATACAGACTTGGCATTTAATATGGAATATTTTTTTTGTGGGGGTGAACTTACTTTTCAAGATGTCTTAGAACCAAAAGTTCATTGGAATTATGTTGAAATTATTCTAGATTTTGTTAATGTGACCTTTAAAAGAAACAAAAACCACATTTGACATTTCGAAACAAATAAATTGATCCTTGAAAGTGATGTAAACTGATATCGAACTCAATTCATGGACAGTACTGTGTTAAACTTCTGTACGTTTTCCAGAAGTATCTCTTTATTTTGCACATTAGCCAAATTTTTTTTGAACAAAAACAAAAGTTAAATTACGACTGGGATTACGGACAGTAAAATTACAGTTCAGTACTTTGTGTAACCCCCACGAGCATTCAGGAGAGCACGTACATATTGAGGCATGCTGTTCACGAGATTTGCCAAGGTTTGGACAGGAATCGCTTGCCATGCAGTGACAATAGCCTGCTGCAATTCACGCACAGAGGTCGGCTGCTGGTCCAAGTGGTCGATTTGACGTGTTAATTCTGCCCACAAGTTCTCTATCGGAATCATATCTGGGGACATGGCAGGCCACTCCATATGCTCTACACCACGGTCAGCAAGAAAGTGTTGGATCATGCGAGCACGATGAGGCCGTGCATTGTCATCTTGGAAGACAAAGTTTCCTCGAAAGGCTGCACGGGCAAATGGAATCAATGTTTCTTCCAGAATGGCCCTGTACTTGAACTGGTTTAGGTTTCCATTCAGAACAACCAGGTCAGTTTTGCCCCCTGCATGAAAAGCAGCCCAAACGGTCACCCCACCACCTCCAGCTTGGACTCTTGGCACTATGCAATCTTTGTTGTAGGCTTCATGCACTTGTCTGCACACTCGGACGTGGCCATCTTGAGGATAGGCCAGAAATCTAGACTCGTCACTGAAGATCACGTGATTCCAGTGTCCTGGCTGCCATTGACGGTGCTCTCTGGCCCACTGCAATCGGCGTTGGCGGTGTTGTCTGGTCAGGCGTGGCTTTCTCAGGGGATGCCTGGCACGATAGCCTGCTTGAACCAGTCGTTGGTTGACTAGCCTTCTGGATACAGGCACATTTGTCAGTTGCTGCCGCTCAGCCCAAAGCCGATTAGCTGACTTGGTACGGCCATTGCGGACTAACCGGTGCAGCTGGCGATCATCCCTCCTTGTGGTTCTGCGGGGACGTCCTGGCCTTGGTATTGGAGTAGGGACACCCCTCTGAGCATTTCGTTTCAGGATATTTGACACCTGACCTTGAGTGATGCCATACTGCCCAGCAATAGCACGCTGTTTCATGCCAGCATTTCGTAAAGCCACCACTCCATGACAAACAGCATTGTCGAGTTGACAGACTATCTCCAGAGGAAGCGGCATTAACTTTTGGAGACGTGCAGCAGTTGTTTTCCACTAATACAGAACGCAACAACCCTTGTATACCCGACTGTGAAGCCAATCGTCAAATGCACCTGTCCATACATTTTGCCACGCCACCTGTGATATAATCCTGTTGTTGACTTATTGCTGCGACAGGCAATCAGTGACGTGGTTCTTTTAACAAATAAATCACCAAAGTGTAAAAGAAACTCACCATATTGATATACCAAGTTAAGAGAGTAAACCCAAGTCAAGAAAAAAAAAAATTCCATATTAAATGCCAAGTCTGTATATATATGTCTCACAATCCACATCATCAAATATATAAAGCTTATATTTATTATGGCTGCACATAGGATGCACCCAAGTAGTTGCTTGCAGTGTGTAAGTATGCCCACAAGTTAGTATATAAAACTCTTTCTATCCATTCGCTCACTAACTCGCTCACTGACTGGCCTCATTTCATATACTCATTTCTCACACGAGCAAGACTTATTGAATAACAATTTAAAGATGTTCAGCTCAGAGTTCTTGCGAATGAAGTCCTCATGGAGGAGGATGTTACCAAAGTCCCAGTTTGTTACTCCAAGAAAGATGTCGTCTTAATGAGGAAAGGGAGACCACCTGATGTACCAGCTGATGAATGGAAAGTACATAATCAAATGGTGGTTCCACAACTACAACACAATGAGATCTTGAGTTTGGCGCACGAGACACTATTGGCAGGACACCTAGGAGTGAACAAAACCTGACAAAATTTTGACGTTTCTATTGGCTGGGTTTTTTTGGTTTTGTTTGTATACAAATCGAGGCTCGTGTAAGAGCTAACGTTAATCACAAAAAGACAAACTGACACATAAAACATAAGATAAAGGGAGCGGGAGACAAGATGGGGAGAGAGAGGGAAGCACACACGTACAACATTTAGGAGCAGGGACACCGGGAGATCTGTGGGAGGGAGAGGGCTTGGGGGGTTAAATTACGACTGGGATTACGGGAAGGGGGGGGGGGGGGGCGGTGGGAGAGGTATAAAACACATGGACACTGCTAGGACTTCCAGGAAAGAAGTCGGTATTTCAAAAAAGTGGATCTGGGGGTGAATTAGCGGGGGTAGAAAAGATAAAGGTTTTGGATGGGGGAAGATAGGAGATGGTGGTGAACAGCTGTTTTAAAGACCTGGAGGGAGGAGTGGGATTGAAGAGAGTGAGGGAGTTTGTTCCAGAGGTGGGAGAAAAGAGGAATGAAGGAGTGAAGGTGAGCAGAGAGTCTTGATTTTGGCAGTTTAACCCTAAGAGGGTTGCTGGCAGATCTTGTGCGACCTGTAGGAATATTTGGGGGACAGAACACAGACAGAGCTGGGGGAGCAAGGCCGGAGAGGAGTCGGTAGAAAACAGAATGACCAACTACCTGCCTGCGGTGAGTGAGTCAAAGGCCCTCGGAGTTCGCTTCATCGCGGGAGATTCCATTGATTCTGAAAGCTTTGGTTTCAACAGCGTGAAGCCGAGCGAGGTGATGTGATGCGATGTGGTGTGGCGGAGTTTTGTAAATCCTGTCACTCATGCCAGATAGTAGGGAAACCCAATCAAAAAATCCTTCAGTGCTGTTAAATTCCATTCCAGCTTTTGATGAACCCGAACCAACTGATGTTAATTCAACAGCATGAACAGGAGCTTGAACTCAGGACCCTGAGATCTCAAGCCAGCCACCTTAACCGTTAAACCAACACCAGGCTTACACACACATATAGAGATATATATTCTGTTCCGAGAAACTTCAACGCGGGAGGAAGCGATGAGACCCACAAAGCGTGTGCTGGTATTGCCAACCTATGGTTGTTTGTCTATGCCCTACCCGTTTTGAAGACTCAGCATCAAGCAAGGAAGCAGCACGTACCAATTTAAAAAGTCATTTTTTTGACTCGGGCCAAGGGTTGGAACCACCTCCCAGACTCCGAAGATACTCTCACGTCTAACCATTACACCACCAAGGTTGATTCACTCCTTAACAGTGCAGACACTTGTTTGAGCTTACGGAGCATGGAGGACGACAGATTAAGACACTTCAGCACAATAAATTCTCACTTCTTAAGTGCTCCGGTCACGAACTAACAGTTCACAGCAGGATTTTAAGCACAAGGCCTAATAACTCAGGAACAGGCAATAATAAAGGAACGTCTTCCGTTGTCCACAACTAACTTTTACAAAGGATTTGAAAAACACTCCTGACTAATTGAGGGGCTCTGCTTGAAGGGCCGTCACTTGACTGATGAAGGGAATGACGTTGGACCAGCACACAAGAATGAACAAACATGGCCACTCACTGGAATTGCTGGAAACGAACCTTAAAGTTGACGATCGTCCTTTGTAAAGTCGAGACTGTTTCGGTTCCTGGGTATTTATTTTTGCAAAGCTTGACAATAGCTTGATGTATGACTTCCCATGCGCACCGTTTCATGTGGGGCGTCTCATGCACAGCGTGGGTGTGATTTTCCACAGATCACTCCAAAGAGGTTTCTACTTTGCCCAAACATGCAAAACCAAACAAAGTTCGTTTGAACAACAGGTTTTCTATGCATTACATCAGCGATTACTGTACGTGGAATATTGCTCCTTCTGTGGATGCCAAGATGCCTTCTGTAGGATTACTAACCTATAATTAGGGGAAATGGCTCATGTGCAGGGAATTTGGGCCATTTACTTATTACCTTCGCCTGAAGAGATGGTATTGCATCTGAGTCCGTTTATGTTTGTTTGTCTATTTGTCTGTCTGTTTGATTGTCTGTCTGTTTGTTTGTCCGCACAGAATAAATATGATTTTCTCTGCAACCGATGGTCCGATTGACAGGAAATTTTCACAATAGGTCCAACTCCAACTGTATACTTTTTTAATGTGAATTATGATGTCATAGGTCACGTGGTTCGGGCGCCATCTTGGAAAAACCTAAAAATTGCCACCTCTATATCTCCGAAAGCGCTGAATAGAAAAAATTCAGACATGGCTCATTGTAAAGAACTCTCCATGGGGAATAAAATATGTTAATGATGATGTCATAGGTGCCTCAATTATGATGTCATAATTCGACAAGTACCAAACTTCATCCTATCAAGATGAAATTTATTGAGCGTCATGTAAGCATAAATTGGTGTAGAATTTTGTTTTTTAATGATGACGTCTTCGGTCACGTGGTTCGGCCGCCATCTTGGATAAACTGAAAAACTTTGCACCTCACCTCGATATCTCCTAAAACGTTCCACAGAAAAAATTGAGACTTGGCTCATTGTAAAGAACTCTCCATGTGGAATAAAAGATGTTAATGATGATGCCATAGGCGCCTCCATTATGACGTCATAATTCGACAAGTACAAAACTTCATCCGATCAAGATTAAATTTATTGAGCATCATCTCGGGATAAATTGTTGGAGAAACAAAATATGATGATGTCATTGGTCACGTGGTTCTGCCGCCATATTTGTTTTAACACAAAAGCCTTAAAAACCACTGAAAATACGTCCTGGCGAGGGTCTGCAATCTCTGATTGCTCTTTCTTGTTTGCTTATCGGAAAGGTAGAAAGGGTCAGCACTCAGCAAGTGTAATTTGAGAGAAAAATTTCTGATGGTGTCTCAGTTTCAGGTACATATCGTGCTCATGGTTTACATTAATGATCTTTCACCCCCTCAAAAAAAAAAACTATTACCGTGCAGACGACTTCATTCTGTACCAGAAAGTCCTTCACAACAATGACAGAGACTGCACTGACATGTCGAAAATTATGCTGGTCAATCACCTGGCATATGCTACTCTGTTCCTCCAAGTCACATACACACTCACTCTGTCTCGACATAAGACCCTGTGGTTAAAGGAAAACCCAAACACAAATGTTTTTTCCCTTAAAACCTGAAATTAAAAGTCGAATTATTAAAACAATATCCTTAAAACAATATCCTGTATGTTACATATTGTTTTTTTTTGGCCAATGACAAAGTGTCCAAAAAGCCCTAAAGTGTCAATTTTCTATTTCACCAGTGACGTCACATGATGAACTCATCTTTTACAAATGGCAGCTTACATAGAAAACAGTGTATTTTGAGCTCGGATTCCGATACTGATTCCTCTGTCATTAGCAACCTTACAGGTTTGCAGTATGTTGAAACTGATCAGTGGGACTTTGAACAAACTATTCAAAACGAAATTAGTGATGGAAACGCTTTTGGGGGAATTGTGGAGCCATATTGTTTCCAGCCTTATGAGAGCAATTCAGATGAAGATGGTGTTGCTGAAGATGGCGGTGTTAGTGGTGCAGATGAAAACGCTGGTTGCATCTCACTACAGGTTGATAGGTTTTGTTTTTTCCGTTGAATTAACGGTTTACCAGCGATTTTGTATTATTTGATGAATCAGTTATATTATTCCAGAAGAAGTACGGCATGACACAGCACGGGCATGTCACAGCAAGGAAATGACAAAGCACAGATATGACACAGCACGGACAAAGCATGGGCACCATCCAGGCACACTCGGACACTGCCAGTGCCCATGCACACTTGGACTCCGCAAACCAATGGGTGACAAATTTGTCCCATTGTAGCAGACTGACCCAATATCCTGTATGTTACATGATCATCCCGTTTCATACTTTCCTTGTTGCTGTTTGTGTCTGTGGTCATGCTGTGTCGACATACCGCCCCAGTGGAGGGGGACCGAGGTCTGGTGGCGAGGTGAGATCGGTCACCGGCAGGCCAACACAAGTGTTTGATTCACCACTCAAATCGCCCATGTACATGTGCTGGTAGCTTGGGAGAGATGGTGTTACAGTTTTGAACGATAGCTATTTCTTCTGCTTAATCATGTTTCTTCCGCGTCCTCTTTCATCTGTGGCAGATAACCACAAGATCGAGCCATCTATATTGTTTCATAGCAGTGCTCTCTGTGTGAAATGTTCCGAGCACAAAACCGAATAATATGTAGGGCCAATCCACACTCAGTATTTCGGACAAACATTGTCCAATTTCTGGCAACCCTCAGATCTTTCGGCCATTGAAGTAGAATAAAACCATCTCGGGTTGTATTACTACAAACACCAAGGACTCATTGACCCTGCATATTTGGAGAAATTTGAAAATTATTCGCCGTTTGAGTTCTATCATACCACGATGAAACCTGTAGATAGTATGGATATGGCGGTCGACTTCCTGGTGCAACGTCATGGCAAATCATGGCAGAAGAATAATTCGACTTTTAATCGCACATTTACCCACTTTTTAAATCGGAAATCGAAAAAAGACACTTCATATCTATTTTTTAGGGTATCAAGGGATATATTAGTGTCGAGTTGGTGTGAGTGTTTGTGTTCCCCTTTAACCCTCCGATTTACTTACTCATTCAGTCAACCATTGGTAGCATTGCAGTCTTGGGAGTTTCTCTAACAATCTGCCATGATATTTCCATAGCTGATCACATATCTCGGATTACGTTTATCATAAGATCATTGGCATCCTGGGCAGGGAGGCACCTTGGAATTCTCTGCCGTGCTAAGGTATTTCTTGGACACCTCGTCCTAACAGTGTACAAGGATTTTATCCATAACTGGGTCCATAACTGGATCCATAACATCCTTATACAGTGTACAAGTGTATAAGGATGCCATGAAGTATAGCTATTCTATGTTGGCTGGTGCCGCAAAGTCTCACCTTGTGCCATTACCAGTAGTGGAATCCAAGGTCCGGAAGGTAAATGTCGACTCTCAAGAAGAGGCAGACATGCAATGTCTGCTTTCTCCTACTACGGACAGGCTGTTGGCCTAGCAGTTTTATATCACCTCATATCTTGTCTTGCCTCCCTAATCACTCAGCCATTCCTCCCTCACGAGCATCATTCGCTCAGCCAGCAACCCTCCCCAGATATAAGGCTAACTGCCCTCACTTATTTTGCCCTCTTATGATTTTAGAATCATGGTGTTGGTGTTGCCTGGCTTAGCGGTTATTTGCCTGGAGTTGGCTTAGCGATTAGGGTGCCGGCTTGGGATCCTAGGATCCTGGGTTCGAATCCCGGTCGATCGCTGAATTAACGCCAGGGGGGTTGACTCAGCCTGTCATCCTTCCGAGGTCGGCAAATTGAGTACCAGCTTGCTGGGATGAATGATCACGGTGTGTACCCCGATTTAGAATAGGTACACCGTATCCCTGCGCATCGTAAGAGGCGACCAAGGGTTGGCGTCAGGAAGGGCATCCGGCCATAAAAACATTGCCTCAAACAGGGAACCATGATTGTCATGGGGCCCGCAAGGCTAACCCCCGCTCTAGCGGGAAAAATGGCCTTAAAACGATCATTCATATATTCATATTCATGATTTTAGAATCACCTCTCCTATTCTATCATCAAAATGGCAAGCCGTCGCCATCTTGTGATATACCCTCTATCTCTGGTCTTTTATATTCACTCTGCCTCTCCTCGAAGTATATTGTTTTCCATGCTTGCATATATAATATGTCGATAGTTTATTCCATGATCACTACAAATAGATTTAATAGAAGCTAAAACCGACAAATGCTACTGTCTCATTTGGTTAATTTCCACTCCGGAATTCGATTTTCACAACACATGCACAATATTGATAATTATGGGCAAGGATATAGGAAATTGCATTTATTTATTTGCTATTTTTTTAAATTTTTCTCTCTTCCAAAAAAGACAAGTAACAGCAAAGTGGATAAATTACCAACACAGTGCAGGCGGTCAGACAAAGTTTAGGTATTTGTTCTCTTCTTTTAACCAACTAGGGCATGCCCGTACTATATATATATCTAAAAGTATATCCCCCCCCCTCTATTTACATGCAATGGTTTGGTCCAAAGCGAACGGCTTGCGAGTACGGTGACAATCCCCCCCCTCTATTTACATGAAATGGTTTGGTCCAAAGCGAACGGCTTGCGAGTACGGTGACAATCCCCCCCCTCTATTTACATGAAATGGTTTGGTCCAAAGCGAACGGCTTGCGAGTACGGTGACAATCCCCCCCCTCTATTTACATGAAATGGTTTGGTCCAAAGCGAACGGCTTGCGAGTACGGTGACAATCCCCCCCCTCTATTTACATGAAATGGTTTGGTCCAAAGCTAACGGCTTGGCGCTTGCGGAGTTTGGTAATACTAGGGCATGCCCGTACTATATATAAGCTAGGACGTGCCCGTACGTGGGTGCCCGTTCCTTGCCAAAAAAAAAAAAAAAAAAAAATTTGTGTAGGGGTGTGTGTGTGTAAACATCCTAGGGCGTGCCCGTACGTGGGTGCAAAAAAACATGCGTGCAAACAACAACAACAAAAAAAAACTTTGAAACCACGTGGCAGTAACGACCACAGAACCCCCCCCCCCTCTATTTACATGAATGGTTTGGTCCATTCGCAACGACCACAGAACCCCCCCCTCTATTTACATGCAATGGTTTGGTCCATTCGCAACGCCAAAGCGAACGGCGAACGGCTAAATCGCCATAGCTCGGTAAGTACTTGTCCGATTAATTTCAAACCTTGAAAAGGCACATCCTCGGGTCCCCAGCAATATACCTGGCAAGTTTAAAGTATATCGGACCCGTGGTTGTCGAGAAACAGCGGTCACAGACAAACACACACACACACAGACACACACACACACACACACACACACACACACACACACACACACACACACACACACACACACACAGAGATTAGTGGAATTATAGATAGATAAAGAAATCGCCATCGCGTGCACAAATGCGCAGGAAAGCGAATGAATCGCAAATTAGTTTTAATTAGTTTTAAAACATCGTTTAACGCCAACATAGCGCCAACATAGTTTGCCGACGGGAAATAAATGAATACGCTCTCAAATGTGCCGTCCGAGGCAGAGTGTGTTCGCCACGTTCGGCACACGTGATAGCTCGCTGCTCTGATTGGTTGAATCGTTTTTTGGACATAGCTCGGTAAGTAATTGTCCGATTAATATGAAACCTTGAAAAGGCACATCCTCGGGTCCCCAGCAATATACCTGGCAAGTTTCAAGTATATCGGACCGGTAGTTGTCGAGAAACAGCGGTCACAGACAAACAAACAAACAAACAAACATACACACAGAGATTAGTGGAATTATAGATAGATAATTCTGCCCCATGGTCCCCTATTTATACATTTAATTTATTCTTATATTATTTATTATATATTATTTATAATTTATTATTATAATTTCATAAATTTAATTCTTAGCTCCCAACCAGGAATTCAGCCCGACTGGGGGCTTATATTTTGGGTTTCGTCATTTCCGTCCTTTCGCAGCATCAACTCAAAAATGACGATGCATTTCTTTCGCATTGGGCTAACGTGTGCAATAATTGAGTATGATGCACGTCAAATTATTTTGGGATCGGAACCAAAAGTCATGGGACACAATTTTATTTCCAAATGTTGGCAACTTTAAAATACAATTTTACAGGAGTCAATAGCACAGGATTGTACTGTATATGCTTTTGGGAACCATTATTTATTTATATACACTTTACCATCTGCACTACTAACACATAACCTTGAATTAATAATTTTTTTATATGTACTTTACCATCACGACTGCCTATATAGCACCTTGAATTATATATTTATTATATACACTTTACAATATCCACTACCAACACGCAAGATTTATTTATTTATTTATATACGCTTTAACATCACCTCAATGACATACCTGCTTGAGCTATTTATTTATTTATTTATTTGTATACCTTTTGCCATTCTACTACCTGCATATCACCATTAATTATTTATTTAGATACCTTTTACCATTATACTGCACTATTTATTTATTTGTATACCTTTTGCCATTCTTCTACCTGCATATCACCATTAATTATTTATTTAGATACCTTTTACCATTATACTGCACTATTTAGTGAGGCCTCATCTGGAGCATTGTGTGCAGTTTTTGTCACCACATCTGAGGAAATACATAGCTGCCATGGAGAGGGTTCAGTGTAGGGCTACGAGATTGATCCCAGGGCGAGTTAGACTAAGCTATGAGGAGCGGCTTGAGGAGACAGGACTTAATACATTAGAAAGGAGGAGGTTATGAAGGGTTCTGATGGAGATGTTGAAGCTAATGAAGGGTTGTTGCTAAAAGAAAAAAGAAAAAAAAAGTGCAGCAATTTTTCAGCAGAATAGACAGTTGTTGTTGCTGTGGTTTCGTATGCAGCCTGTGGCTGCTGGTTGCATCATTTTTCTGGAAGTGCGTTTGTGCCACTGATGCAGTGCCCCAATTACCAGTGAGCTGGTACTCAATTTTCCGACCTCGGAAGGGCGACAGGCTGAGTAGATCCCCATGGCGTTAATTCAACGATCGACCAGGATTCAAACTCGGGATCCTGGGATCCCAAGCCGGCACCCTAACCGTTAAGCCAACGCCAGGCTAGAACAGACAGTGATCAATGGCGATAGGCTGAAAGTAAAGATGAGAGTTAAAACGGTAGTAAGGCAGGGAGGGGTCTTTCACTCAGAGAGAAGTTTTTGCATGAAATAGTTTCACTGGAAAGGTAGTGGCAGCAGAAACAATGGATAGGTTTAAATTGGAATTAGATAGCTACCTGGAAGCATTACAGATAGGTGGGTACAGGGATATTGGCAGGATTTGTCGGCAGCTTGTGTGTGGATCGGTGATGTTTTCTGGGGTTGGTGCAGCACAGGCATCATGGGCTAAGCTGCCATCTCCTGTGCCAAAGTTCCTCGTATATCAACATTTCACCTTCAATTATTTATTTATTTATATACTCTTTACAGTACTGTCTCCACTACCTACACATTAATTTATTTATTTATTTATTTAAATCTAAAATTTACACATCCCATTTAAGGTGCAGTTTGGGGCTGTCGTTGATGAAGACTTAAATCCTTGTTCAAATAATTGGATTTAAGTAAAATAAATGGAGACTTTCCATGGACCATCTTTATTGTTGTTGATTCGTATGCAGACTGTGGCTGCTGGTTGCATCATTGCTGGGAGCGTGGCTGTGCCGCTGATGCAGTGCCCCTGTTTCTGTAAGCTTGTACTCATTTTGCCGACGTCAGAAGGATGACAGGCTGAGTCAACCCACCTGGTGTTATTTCATTGGCATGACAGGGGCTTAAACTCAAGACCCTAATAAGGTCTTATCGAGCCACTTTAACCGTTAAGCCAACACCAGGCTTCATCTTCATTAATATTTGTCTTCACTGGTTTGGAATAAATTTTATTGATATTTTTTATATGAGATGTTTTTTTTTTTTACCAATAGTAGGTTGTCTCATACTTAAACCTCATAATTCCACAAAATGAAAAAAAAGACGTGAGAATTGTGGAGGGAGAATGTTGACTTGTCGCCTTTCCGACAACAACTGACTTTGGCTTATCTGTCCCGGCAGCATTGGCATAGCGGAGCTGTGATAGATGCCTTCCTGATGACTGGAAGTCAGAGGCCGATCTCTCTTTTTGTGCCATGGACTTGAAACAAAAATAACATTACATGAAAAAGTAGACATTTATCTTAATGAGACTCTGGTCAAGTTAGAATGGAATTTTTTTTTTCAAGTTAGAATGATAAAAGGAAAATTAAATCTGACCATTTCATATGTAAATTGAGCAAAGTCTCATTGAGATAAATTTTGAGCAAAGTCTCCTTAAGATATATCTATTAATCCCCACCCCACCCAAAAATTTGCTTCTGTATCCATCTTGTCCAACCATACCCCTCATCGTTACCTGTTTGTCCGTTTCCGTGTATTTTCTCCCTCCGCCCGCTGTTGGCGTTTCCCCCTTCTCCTGCTGTTCCTTTTGTTATGTTATGTCCTGATCCTTATTGTGTTCTAGCTCTTCCACGAGCCTTCGCGGTGTATACAAAAAACATGATTTTAAAATGATTTTTGATAAAATAATAATATAAAGCAATACCATAGACAGTATTGTCTCATGTGGTTCTAGAAAGTAGGGTAAAAACATGCTTCCGGTATTTAACGGATTGTAATACTATGTTTTTTGTGACCCTGATGTTTTTGTGGAACTCTTGGAAGTCCATCATGTGGGACCCTGAATACAGGAGTTTCCATTATAGGCTAATACGCTGTGTTAATACTTAATAGTCTGCATTGTTTAAGTGTAGAATGGTTGCTCATTAAGACTATGCGAATCAATAATATTGTTGCGGCTCTCCGCGCCGGCCTGTTCCCCTTACCAAGGGGGGATTAGTCCCCTTGTCTTTGACTGACCGACAGGACCCGAGGCCTATGACATCCTTTCCGGGCAGCGTTAAATAGGGTTGTAGGACCAGATTCGCTATTACCTAAGTACTAACGCTACCCTGAAATGAGGAGACAAGCCTCGCCGAATCACGGGTGTAGGTGGATACGCCGAGCGGTAGCGAACCCGTGACCCGAGCCGTTATCAAGGACTAGATCCCGATCCGAGCAGTTCTTATTCGTGCCACGCTTACCCAATGGCGGAAATCACTGAAATGGTCGAATTTGGAAGAAAGGAAAAACACGATTTATTTACACTTTGTACAATAATCAGAAGAAGAAAACACAGTGCAGCCCTAAACAGTCTTATACTTGTTGCCTGGACAAACGGGCCCCTTCACTCTCAGACACACTCACACGGGGTTTGCAGTTGACCAGGTCAGCACGTCCAGGAATGGCGTCCAGGCAGCTCGCTCTCCGGGCCCCAACTCGCGCCGTGAAGTGGATGAACAGACGGCAAGAGCTCTCCACGTGTCGTTGGTGCGCACGGGATTATTACAGGGCGAACAGTAGGCTGGGCTTTGGCGGGTACACTTGCGGCTGCGGCTGCGTACGTAATAAGCGAACAGTTCAATATGCGCTCACAATGCGCTCCTCAATTCCCCAAAACTGCCGTGTGCACGCCGGTCCTCTCAATGCAGTTCTCTTGCATAAGTTCTCACAAGCGCCTCTCCCTTCTCCACTCAGGTCAGTCCTCTACAATGCGCGATTCCTTTCAGTCCTCTTCAAGGGCTTTGTGCACACGCTTATATAGCCTTGCCCAGCGAACCTTCCAGCACTTGCTAGATGCCTCTTACCACTCCCTATCACGCCATGCCCTCGGAGCCCTGGTTGGCTGATGGCTCTTAACGTCATCACTTCTGACGTGCTGCTTGTCGTGGCCACACCTCGACCCTCGCGCTCCTCCCTCCTCTTAGGCCTACCTCGTGTTACCCGACTAGTTTCGAGCAAAACCAAGGGCAGCGAACGCTGCTGGCAGCCAAAGCGAAACAAACTTGAGGGATGCCAAATGGGGTGCGGGATCGATTATGCCCATAGATGAATATGAAGGGTGGCCGCAAAATGAAAAGGACCTAAGCTCATTTCTTTACACAACGCAGATGTCACTAGGGACATGGCCTACTCTTACACATACTATGACATAACTAATTCTAAGTGGGCCTATGTGTTGCTTGTGGACTAACTATGGGGGCAAACCTTTAACCTTTAATGATGTCATATGTACACTTTTTTGAAATACCAACTTCTGTCCTGGAAGTCCTTGGTGTCCTTGTGTTTGATACTTCTGCCACCCCCCTCCCCCCAAGCCCTCTCCCTCCCACACATCTCCCTGCTCTTAAATGTTGTGTGCCCTCAAGTGTTTGTGTGCTTCCCCTTCTCTTGTCTTCCGCTCCCTCTTTTTATATATTTTGTTTGTCTGGTTGATTTGTTTGTGAAGTAAATGTCAGCTCTTTCACGAGCCTCGATTCAGTATACAAAAAAAAAAAAAAAAAAAAAAAAATCTCAAAACCGCAACAATATTATGGACATCTAAAGAAAGTTCGTATTCATCTGGACAACTACTATGAAAGCAGTGGATCTTGAGGACTTGAATTGTAAACCAGAAATGTTGGAAAGGAAGCTCGGTGGGAAAGAGGGAAGAGGTGGTGAGTGTGCGGTTATAATGAGTAGTGTCAAGATGGTACGGTGTAATAATTTATTTTAAAAGAGTTCTGAACTATGTATCTTGATTGTTGAACAAGTGTTTATATTCATGTATTGCTGCAAATTTGGTTTTCGTTTCAAAAAGAGATTTTGAAATATTGTTAACTTTTTTTTCCTAATACTGCTATTATTACTTATCATAACGGCCCAAATTATTTCCACCTGCACCTGGGGTCAGCTGGAAAACGTGTTTGGCCCAAGTTTTCTAGGAACTAGCTGGCCACGACTAATGGTGATTTGGGCAAGAATTTGTAATTTGTCCAGTGCTCCGGCAATTACTTACCTACTCTTTGCAAATAACGTCATGGAATTTTTACACATGCTGGCAGACAGGTCCTCTGGATTAATGCTTACCGGAAGGATGGCATGCATGTTGATGCCTCACCCTACATGTGAAACACGAGGGTAACAGTGTATCGCTGGATCGAGGTTCAAACCCAGGCTTACTTACTATACAGCTCAAAGAAGAGTGTGCATACCTCTACGCTATCCTGCCTAAGCTCACCTTTTATCAGAGGCCTTTTATTAACATTTTTGTCAAAAAATATGAAGAAAATCTTTATTCCAATTTAATGATAGCATCAATGATGTTATGTAGTCGAATCCGAGACAAAAATGTTTTTGTGAGTTTAATCGCCAGTTTTTTTTTATTTTAAATAATTCGAATTTGGCCATATGCAACCTCTCAGCTAAATGTCAAGGTCTGAACTGAACAAGCCTGGCCAATGGTCCTGGGAAACAGCTTTGAACATGCGGTGAAGCCCCCAGCTGCCGGGCCCGGGGTATGATGTTTGAGTCGGCGTGGGTGTAAAAGTTTTATAACCTTTACTAGCAGAAGTACCCGGCATTGCCGGGCGGGGGACGGGAGGGGGATGGGGAGGGGGGGGGGGAGAGAACGGCGGGGGGGGGGGGGGGGAGCGAGCCCCTTGGCAAAGCGAGCGATTTTTTTTTTCATAGCGTCATAGCGTTCATAGCGTTTCATAGCGTCATAGCGATTTTTTTTTTTCATAGCGTCATAGCGATTTTTTTTTTTCATAGCGTCATAGCGTTCATAGCGTCATATCATTCATAGCGTCATAACGTTCATAGCATCATAGCGTTCATAGCGTTTCATAGCGTCATAGCGATTTTTTTTTTCATAGCGTCATAGCGTTCACAGCGTTCATATCATTCATAGCGTCATAGCGTTCATAGTGTCATAGTGTTCATAGCGTTTCATAGCGTCATAGCGATTTTTTTTTCATAGCGTCATAGCGTCATAGCGTTCATAGCGTCATATCGTTCATAGCGTTCATAGCGTTCATAGCGTTCATAGCGTCATATCGTTCATAGCGTTCATAGTGTCATAGCGTTCATAGCGTTTCATAGCGTCATAGCGATTTTTTTTTTCATAGCGTCATAGCGTCATAGCGTTCATAGCATCATAGCGTTCATAGCGTTCATAGCGTTCATAGTGTCATAGCGTTCATAGCGTTCATAGCATTCATAGCATCATAGCGTTCATAGCGTTCATAGTGTCATAGCATTCATAGCGTTTCATAGCATCATAGCGATTTTTTTTTCATAGCGTCATAGCGTCATAGCGTTCATAGCATCATAGCGTTCATAGCGTTTCATAGCGTCATAGCGATTTTTTTTTTCATAGCGTCATAGCGTCATAGCGTTCATAGCGTTCATAGCGTCATATCGTTCATAGCGTTCATAGTGTCATAGCGTTTCATAGCGTTTCATAGCGTCATAGCGTTCATAGCGTTTCATAGCGTCATAGCGATTTTTTTTTTTCATAGCTTCCGTTTCCGGTCTTGCTGGCGACAGTTCGTTTTTTCGCAGGTCTCCACGCTCTCCATCGAAATCGAAGTTAAGTCATTGTTCCAATTTGTATTTTCGTTATAACTGTATTTCTTTTATGGTGTATGTACGTTTATTGTCCCGTCAAAGATTTTCGGTGCAAATCTTTCATACCTGTATTGAAAATCGCATTAATTCGTGTCGTCTCGAGGTCTTGTACAGTGTACACTGTACAACCTTGAGGCTTTGTTTTTCTCTCAGCGCCTGTCGTTTGTGATCCAATAACTTTCGTTCTCTGTTTTCGCAGTCTTTCCACCCCAAAGCCTACTTCCTTATGTACATCTCAACTAAAAAAAAAACAAAAAAAAAAGACTACCTTCTCTGTGCTCATTCGTTTATTCATTCTTATTCGTTCGTTCGTTCTTCGACCACGTGTTTCTCCCCCATTTCCCCAGATAGATTGTCAAATTTCAATTCGTTATTTTATCGTCCATGTGATATTGTTTGATTACAGTTAGTTTTGGTTTGAATTTCCTGTAACTCGTAATTAATTAATCGTTTTCTGCCCTTGTGTGTGGCCTTGTAGTTGTACCCCCGTCGGTGTTTTGTTAACTTAAGTGTGTTTTGCTTGGCTCTTGGTTTTTTCCCTTCTACCCCGAACATAATACTGTCTAACGTTCTAATTCCCCACCCCCCCCCCCCCCAAAAAAAAAAAAAAAAAAAAAAAAAAAACTTATTTTCTTTTCTCCACGTGTACTGTTGTCTCATCCTGTATTTTCTGTCCAGGTGTGCTGTTCGCCCCACCCCCATTATCTCCTTGCCATCCACCGTTTGCCCTGTTCACGTGACTTGTGGTGGTCCCTCTCGGCTCTCCCCCCGTTGGTATTTTTGTGCATATAAGATTGTTCATAGTTCTGTTTAAATATTTTTAAATATGTTTAACCTTTCCCCTTCTGTTTTTTATTCAGTGGTATATTACAACACGCTGTTTTTCTTCCTATTTAAAAGGCTTTTCTCAATTTCCTCTCCAACTCATTCCACTTCAAAAAAAAGAAATTCAATATCTTATACGTCTCCCTCACTACATGGTCTAAATTCACATTCATTCCATCCCTCCTCCATCATCCTGAACCGGATTGCTAACTTGAAAATCACAACAAACCCAATTTGTTATCAATGTTCGTCTTTCATTAATCATCCACTTTCTAAACTCCCCTCTTGCCCCTCCCATCCAAATCCCCCCCCTTACACCTACACTCCAAAACTTCCCCCTTGCCCCTCCACTCTTAAACTCCCCCCTTGCCCCTCCACTCCTGAACTCCCCCCTTGCCCTTCCCCTCCTAAACTTCCCCTTTGCCCCTCCCCTCCTAATCCCCCCCCTTGCCCCTCCACTCCTGATCTCCCCCCTTTCCCCTTCCCTCCAAAACTCCCCCCTATCCCCTCCCCTCCTAAACTCCCCCCTCACTCCTCCCCTTCAAAACTCCCCCTTAACCCCTCCCATTCAATTCTCCCCCCATACCATTCCTCTCCAATTCTCTCTCCTCCCCCCTCCTCCTCCAAGCTGCCTCCTCCCCACTTCGTCTCCCTTCTATCTCATACCTCCACCCCCCCAAACCTTCTACTTTCCTCTGCCCCCCCTCAAACAACCCCTCACTGTGCCGCATCCCTTCACCAGCAAACCTTTCATCCTCCTCATCCTTCCCTTTCTTGGAACTCTTCTGCAACATCTGAAACACTATCAACTGCTCTCCCTACCTCCCCCTCTCATCCTTCATCTTACCCTACTCCTCCCCTCCCCTGTCCTGTACCCGATGCTCCCCCTCTCTCTTCATTAACGGTATGGACCTCAAACATCCGGGGCCTTCGCTCAAACCTGACTGATCTCTCCATACAGGTTGCTTCTGACAATCCAGACTTGATCTGCTTAACAGAGACTTTCCTCCTTCAAGATGTCTCTGATTCCTTAATATCTCTTCCTGGTTACTCCCTCCTCCGGTATGATAGACCTGAGCCTCGGCCTGGTGGTGGGGTGGCTATCTTTGTCAAAAACTCTCTTCCTCACTCTCCTTGCACTGCTCTCTTTCCTCCTCACCCGCAGGAGTACCTCTGGTTACGGCTTCCTCTCCGCTCCCACCTTTTGTTCATATGTGTTCTGTACCATCCCCCAAACAGTGATGACTCCATCTACATTTCAATGTCTGACAACATGGACCAACTTCTATCCACTCATCCCAACTCTCTCTTCCTCATATGTGGTGACTTCAACTGTCATCATGCCACCTGGTTGGGTGTGGGTTCCTCTCTCACTAGTCATGGCACCTCAGCAAAGGACTTCTGTGACTCACTGGGATTGACACAATCTGTCAATTTCCCGACCCGGATCTCAGCCAATGGAGTATCTTCTCTTCTAGACTTGGTTATGACAAACTTCCCTGCTAATGTCTGCTGCTCTTCTTCTGCTCCAATCGGTTCTTCTGATCATGTGCTTGTCAAAGTGGACATCTCTCTGGCCATTCTCAGAGAGCCTCCTCAGCGTCGACGAGTCTGGCATTTCACTCAGGCCGACTGGGACGGTCTTCAAGCAGCCATCAATCGTCTGGATTGGTCTCCCATCTCCACTGCCTCTGACATCAATTCTTCCTGGGAATTCTTCCAAAGCAAACTGATCTCTCTCATGCACAGATTTATCCCATCTCGCCTTCAATTGTCTTACCCTTCCTCCCGTCCATGGTACACTGAATCTTGTGGTGAGGCAGTTGCCCTGAAACAACTTGCCTTTGCCTCTTGGAAGGCAAATCCAACTGAAGGAAATCTCAGTTCCTTCCACCAAGCTCGGAACAAGTGTGTGTCTACCCTCAGGAGTGCCAGGAAGCACTATCTCTCCTCACTCAAGAATGAACTCTCAAACCTGTCTCCTTCCTCCAAATCCTGGTGGCGTCTGGTCAAATCCGTTTCTGGTGTTTGTTCCCCCTCCATCCCCTCCCTTACCTCAAATGGCCACACAGTTGACATCGCACGTGACAAAGCCGAATGCCTCAACTCTGTGTTCGCCTCGAAATCCTTAGTCCCAAACCCATCTCTCTCTGTTCCCACCTTTCCCAGTCGAACCCAAATGCTCCTGGACTCTGTGTCCTTCTCTCCTGACAAGGTGGAGGAGTTTTTGTCAAACCTCGACTCTGATTCTGCAACTGGACCAGACGGCATCAGCCCACGGGTCCTAAAATCCTGCTCTGCCGCTCTATCTCACCCTCTCTCTGTTCTTTTCACCCTATCTTTTGCTCAAGGTCATCTGCCAGCATCCTGGAAATCAGCTAACATTACCGCTTTACACAAAAAAGGTGCAAAAACAGATCCTTGCAACTACAGACCAATCAGCCTGCTCCCAATTATCAGCAAAGTCATGGAATCCATCATTGCTTCGGATATGAAATCTTTCCTCTTCTCCAATGGCTTGATCTCTGATCATCAATTTGGTTTCAGACCAGGTCACTCTACTCTGGACATGCTGCTTCTGCTGTCTCAACAATGGATGGAGGTCCTGAATGCCAAACAGGAAATCAGAGCTGTCTCCCTTGACATATCAAGGGCCTTTGATACGGTCTGGCACCCAGCTCTGCTCACCAAACTCTCCTCCTATGGTATCCATGGAAATCTCCATGCATGGCTTGCGGACTTCCTCTCTGGTCGTAGTCAACGTGTGGCCCTGAATGGATTTCTCTCATCTCCCCTTCCTGTTCAGGCTGGAGTTCCCCAAGGAAGTGTGCTGGGCCCTGTGCTTTTTCTGGTCTTTATCAATGATCTCTCTGACTCTCTGGAAAATCCTCTCTATCTCTTTGCTGATGACTCCACTCTCTGCCGCTCCATTCCTCTTCCCTCAGATAGGCAGTCTGCAGCCTCCTCACTCTCTGAAGACCTGGACAAAATCACAGACTGGTCAAACAAGTGGAACATGTCTTTCAATCCTGCCAAATCTCACTCTCTTACTATGTCTCTCCGAAAAGATCGACTGGACAACCCTCCCATCTACTTTCTCAACAATCCTCTCCAAGAAGTTCTGTCACTCAAGCTTTTGGGTCTCACTATCTGCCATGATCTTTCTTGGGAAAACCACATTTCCAAGCTGGCCTCCAAAGCCAGTCGCCGACTGGGCATCCTCCGTCGTGCGAAGTCCTTCCTCGGCACACCTGAGCTCCTCACCACATACAAGGCTTTCATCCGCAGCTCAATGGAATACTGTTCTCCCCTATGGGCTGGTGCTCCTGCCTCACACCTGGCTCGGCTTCACGCTGTTGAATCCAAAGCTTTCAAAATCATTGGAATCTCCCGCGATGAAGCTATCTCTGAGGGCCTTTCACTCACTCACCGCAGGCAGGTAGGTGGTCTTTCTGTCTTCTACCGACTCCTCTCCGGCCTTGCTCCCCCAGCTCTCTCCGTGCTCTGTCCCCCAAATATTCCTACAGGTCGCACAAGATCTGCCAGCAAGCCTCTGATGGTTAAACTGCCGAAATCTCGGCTCTCTGCTCACCTTCACTCTTTCATTCCTCTATTCTCCCGCCTGTGGAACACACTCCCACACTCCCTTCAATCCCTCTCCTCCCTCCAGGTCTTTAAAACAGCTGTTCACCACCATCTCTTATCTTCCCCCATCCATAACCTTGATCTTTTCTACCCCCACTAATTCACCCCAGATCCACCTTGTTTGAAATTCCAACTTATTTCCTGGAAATCCTGGCAGTGTCCATATGTTTATACCTCTCCCACCCCCCCCCCCTTCACATGCCTCCCCCCCTTCACATGCCTCCCCCCTTCACATGCCTCCCCCCCAAAGCCCTCTCCCTCCCACAGATCTCTCGATGTCTCCATGTCTCTCGGTCCCTGCTCTCAAATGTTGTGTTTGTGTCCTTCCCCCTCTCTCCCCATCTTGTCTACCGCTCCCGATGTTATTTGTTTTATGTGTCTGTTTGTCTTTCTGTGTGATTAATTTTCGCTCCTTCACGAGCCTCGATCTTGTATACAAAAAAAAAAAAAAAAAAAAAAAAAAAAAAAATAGCGTCATAGCGTTCATAGCGTCATAGCGTTCATAGCGTTCATAGCGTTCATAGCGTCATAGCATTCATAGCGTCATAGCGTTCATAGCGTCATAGCGTTCATAGCATCATAGCGTTCATAGCGTTTCATAGCGTCATAGCGATTTTTTTTTTTTTCATAGCGTCATAGCGTTCATAGCGTCATATCGTTCATAGCGTCATAGCGTTCATAGCGTCATAGCGTTCATAGCGTTTCATAGCGTCATAGCGATTTTTTTTTCATAGCGTCATAGCGTTCATATCGTCATAGCGTTCATATCGTCATAGCGTTCATAGCGTCATATCGTTCATAGCGTTCATAGTTTCATAGCGTTCATAGCGTTTCATAGCGTCATAGCGATTTTTTTTTTCATAGCGTCATAGCGTCATAGCGTTCATAGCGTCATATCGTTCATAGCGTCATAGCGTCATCACATGATCGCTCTGAGCGAATCAGCACCCACCTGATCTGATTCCGTTGATTCCGTGCGCTGAAATGCGCTGAGGTAAATATGAATAAAAAATATGGATCGTCAAATATTTTGAGTTCGGCCATATTCGTCCCAGGCTCAATGGCCATGTCGATGCCAAATATCAAACACTTAAGCCTCTCCGTTTAGGAGTCTATCGGTAACATTACACACACACACACACACACACACACACACACACACACACACACACACACACACACACACACACACACACACACACACACACACACACACACACACACACACACGCACACACACACACACACACAAACTGTGTTTTATATAACCTTTATTGAAGTGTTTTACCTGGATGTCCTGGATTGTTCTCCCAAACATAAAACCCACAGGTTAGGATTTGGAGTCAGACCTTTTTTGGGAGATGTTTACAACTGTATTTGATGTGTGTGCCAGATATTTCAACTATCCTGCCTTAATACAAGTTTTCGCTGGAAAACTATACAATGACCTAATAATTGTATGTTTAAATGGAATGGAGAAATAAATTGTACAGAATATATGAAGAAGAAGGAGGATGTGAATGCATAATTTAGTGTCCAAAACAATAAAAGTTTTTATTCGCTCTTATTTATTCAGTTTAAAGGCAAGATGACACAGGATGGAGGGATTTCCTATTGACGATGTGGAAATGTGGACATGGAATAGTGGGTAGGAAGAAATAAGATGTTGAGATTAGCAGAGGTAGAAAGTTGCAGGTGATATTATATTTCGGTAAACCACCACCAGCAGTGGAGGGAAGAGCAAGCTTCTTTTTTGGATACAGAGTAAAGGTTCTCGAAAGAGCCGGTACACTGAAGGATCAGAACATAACAGGACAAAAGGAACATAAGAGACAGGGTGGGGTTGTGGGGAGAGGACACCAGCAGCAGAGTTTAAGGACAAAGTAGAATAAGATTGGACAAACAATGGGTGTGGGGAGGAGTAGGGGACAGGAAAGGACACATGGGGTGCACAGGATGGATGCAGAAGGAACTCATGAGGGGGATAAAACTGGAAGTTTGTAAGGAGGATGGATTGGGGTTGGGTGGGAGGTGGGGTTAACGAGGGTAGAAAAGATCATGGCTTTGGATTGGGGAAGATCTGAGATCTGAGTTGGTATAGTTAATATAGATAATTAATGATCAGATCTACTATAACCTATATACCATGGCTAAAGTCTCCATTGTTAAATGCTCAGTCCTGTTGTTATTGTGAACAAATGAAATGTCATAATTAAATTGTTGGCCTGGCAAAATAGTCTCGAAGAATGTGACTCATCTCTGAACTGTCTAGCCTGGGTTCAAATCTTGACCCACCGATAAACCGTCACCTTGGTGTTTCGTATGCAGGGCGAGGCATCAATGTGTGTGCCATCCCTCGCATGGACGTTAAATTAGGCGTCCCATCTGCCAGCGTTAGTTGGTGGATGTTAGAGATCCCATGGTGTCCTTCACGAAGAGTAAAGGAGTTATCGCTGGTACCCTGGCCAAATTTCAATTTCCTGGTCTAACCTACAAGTGGCATCAGTGGCACAGCTGCACCCCCAGAAATTATAAACCTGCAGTCACCTGCTGCATATGAAATAATACAATAGAATAGAATATGATTGATCAGGGACATATAAATTATAGGACCAGTAAGTGTCTTTCTTGGTGGCTTGTTCTATCATGCATATTTTGTCAAATTTAAATTTCAAACAGGAAAACTAGACACTAGATAGCCAAGGGCATTGTGCCAGAAGTGGCATTTGATCAGTTTTGGCAGGCAATTTGGCCATTACAGAGCTGCGGCTTTGGTGTTAATACACGTAGTTAATTTGTTCATTTGATGAGAGGCCAGAACTTGACCAAGCATTACTTTCAAAACTTTAATACTCATAATAGATGATCTTGTGCACTTCATATACTTTTGACACATTATTAAAAGACTTTAGTTTCAAACTTGTGCAATTTATTTCATATGGAACAGTTCATCTAATTGGGCTGCCTCTGGTGAGCGCACATTTTTGGATAGTTGATTCACCAAGAATGGGACACGTCCCTGCCGTGAGATGAGCATGCTGTAACCTTGAGGCTGTTTGGAAGTTGACTTGGGGACACTTTCCTGCAGTGAGATGAGCATGCTGTAACCTTGAGGCTGTTTGGAAGTTGACTTGGGGACACTTTCCTTCAGTGAGATGAGCATGCTGTAACTTTGAGGCTGTTTGGAAGTTGACTTGGGGACACTTTCCTGCAGTGAGATGAGCATGCTGTAACCTTGAGGCTGTTTGGAAGTTGACTTGGGGACACTTTCCTTCAGTGAGATGAGCATGCTGTAACCTTGAGGCTGTTTGGAAGTTGACTTGGGGACACTTTCCTGCAGTGAGATGAGCATGCTGTAACCTTGAGGCTGTTTGGAAGTTGACTTGGGGACACTTTCCTGCAGTGAGATGAGCATGATGTAACCTTGAGGCTGTTTGGAAGTTGACTTGGGGACACTTTCCTGCAGTGAGATGAGCAGGCTGTAACCTTGAGGCTGTTTGGAAGTTGACTTGGGGACACTTTCCTTCAGTGAGATGAGCATGCTGTAACCTTGAGGCTGTTTGGAAGTTGACTTGGGGACACTTTCCTGCAGTGAGATGAGCATGCTGTAACCTTGAGGCTGTTTGGAAGTTGACTTGGGGACACTTTCCTGCAGTGAGATGAGCATGATGTAACCTTGAGGCTGTTTGGAAGTTGACTTGGGGACACTTTCCTGCAGTGAGATGAGCAGGCTGTAACCTTGAGGCTGTTTGGAAGTTGACTTGGGGACACTTTCCTGCAGTGAGATGAGCATGCTGTAACTTTGAGGCTTTTTGGAAGTTGACTTGGGGACACTTTCCTGCAGTGAGATGAGCAGGCTGTAACCTTGAGGCTGTTTGCAAGTTGACTTGTTCAATGGAAGTACACCTTCTTGAGGGCAAACAGGAAGCCGATTTAACTTTTGCATGTGCTCTTGTACATTGAGTTGGCAGTCTTGTATTCTCATTACCTTCGCAAAAGCGGAAGGTTATGTTTTGATCGCTGTGTATTTATTTGTATGTCTGTGTGTGTGTGTGTATGTTATTCGCATAACTCAAAAAGTATTCAACCGAATTGCATGAAATTTGGTGGGATGATTGGTTATTATACGGGACACATTTGATTAGATTTTGGGAGCGATCGGGTCAAAGGTCAAGGTCAAGGTCACGAAAAGGTCAAAATCGTATTTTTACCAAGTACAGAACAGTAGCTGCGGCGAAGGTATGCGCTCTACCGAGTGCCCGTTCTAGTTATTGTTGTGCTTAAATGTTATCATTCATTGCCTCATGCAGTGGTATTTATGCATACTGCTCACATCATTTCACACAATTGGATGTGTTTCTTCTTGGGATCTCTTACCACCCAAACAAGCAGCAAATATTATTGCATGGAGTGCAGATGCAATCCTTCGTTGTTTGGCCTGACGCCTTCGTTTCAGTTTCGTGGCAAGTGCTGCAGGATTTGTTTTTTTTTCTGGAAGTTGCTATAATCAGCAAACCTCATTGCCCAAGAGCAATCCTTGTTGAAATCGGATCTCATATGCTGTATTCGTTTGGTTGTTTTATTTAAGGCCAAAAATAATTACATTACTGGCTTTTGACAGGCCTTAATGTCTTGCCGTGACTCCGATGCTGGTGATCCAGATGGTTCTGACCCACAATGGATCCTAGCACGATGAGATCACACTGCTTCATCAGCCGGTTCTGTCTTTAGAGCATCTGTTTCAAGATAAAATATTCTCGAGTGAGAAATAAGTGGGCTAAAGATGTCTACCCCTATCCATCTCCGTCCCCCACAGACACCCCATCACCTGCCACCTTCTTCTTACGTGTAATATGGACTCGATGCCACAATTAAAATGACGGATAAACGGCATTAGAAGGGGAGGGTATAGGGCTTCGGAAGTGAATGAAGGACAACAACGATGTGTTTTTAATAAAGTGGGGCAGGATTCACTGGAAGGTAATGTTGAGTAATATCAACGTCTTCTCTCTCCTACCCCTCATTCTCCCTCACCCACTCCTCCACAGTCGTTGTATTCCGTATACTGACTATCTTTCATTTGAAATTGCCTGTGATAGCACCTGGCATGTCACCTGTTTGTGGACATGCAAGAGGCTGAACATGTGATCAAGACTTGAGGAGGGAGGTTGGGGTCATCTTGCCGCACCTTACCACACAGTTCTGCTTTGTGTTAACACTCTTTCCATACGGAAAGGCAGAAATAGAAGCGATTCCCCAATGAACGGCATGAAAATGTGTGAAAGTCATGTGGCCAAGATAGTAAGTTTAAAAATGATCGCAGATCTAGAAGGGATGTAGGTAGGTGGAGAGGGAGGGTAAAATAGTGAGAGTGGGGATATTGAGGTTATAAGGGGGAAATCTGGACATAACTGCCAGAATCTGGTCATCCACAATGGGTTCTGGACATTTTGTTTACTTTCTCTGATTCCAGCTGTAACACGAATACGCTTGTGCGGTCGCTGCGCATGTTAGTGCTAATTTATTTTATTTTACCAACTCTTTCTCAAAATCAAATCGTCCTTGTACATTCCTAACAGACCATATCATTCGCTGTTTGAAAATCGGAAAATATTTTTGGCTCAAAGTTATTTTTCACGGAATGTTCGACAAAATACCTCGAACTTTCCCTTTTCTAGAAAACAAATAAAAGCAGCTCTCTTACCACCAGCGTAGATTGTTTTTTATTTTTATTTTTTAATTATTACCTCCGCCCCTGAAGGTGGATGGAGGTTATGTTTACAAACCCTGTCTGTCTGTTTGTTTGATATCTCAAAAAGTTGTGGACGGATTTGGACGAAACCTGGTGGACAGGTTGTGTGTGTGACAAGGACGAATCGATTTGATTTTGGTGAAGATCAGAATATGGTTTCGGATACGATAATTATTATTTAATTTTTAAGTGATTCCTCACCTTTGAGAGACGAGGCTGAAACCGATACATAGCAGGATATCTCAAAAGGTTATGGGCGGATTTGGACAAAACTTGGTGGACAGTTTGTGTGTGTGACAAGACTGAATCGCTTCGATTTTGGTGAAGATCTGAATATGGATTCGGATGTGAGAATTATTTAATTTATGAAGTGATTTTTCACCATTGAGTGATAGGGCCAAGACCGATACATGGCATGATATCTCAAAAGGTTATGGGCGTATTTGGAGCATACTTGGTGGACAGATTGGGTATGTCACAAGAACAAGCCGATTCGATTTTGGTTCAGGTCCGAATCCAGATTCAGCCTATCAGTCAGTGGGATAGAAACCATAAACTGTTCAGCCTGGTGCCGTTCTAGTTTATATAATTTATTAGTCCCCTACCGGTGTACACCGGAGGGGACTATAGGTTCGCACTCCGTCCCTCCCTCCGTCTGTCAGTCTGTCTGTCTGTCTGTCAGTCTGTCTGTCTGTCAGTCTGTCCGTCCGTCACGCAAAGAACAGTTTTCCGGACTTTTTTTTTCTAAACTCTTAACGCTAATGGTTTCAAACTTGGTACATGATTTCCTCATGATAAGTTACAGATCAAGTTCGAACTTCACGACGTTTCGATCATTTTTGACAAAGTAATGGCACTTTGAACTTTGGTAATTTCCCCAACGGTTTTCCGGACGACAGACTGCCGGTAGGGGACATGTATTGCAGCGCAATACTCAGAATGCTTGTTGCTAATAATCTTTCTTCCAGCTAGTACTATTATGTCACCTGCTGTGTGATAGAACAATTTAATGTAGGGCGTTAATGGTGGTGCTGTGTAATGCATGCCTGCTGTTTTGTTAGAATAGACTGTTTCCTCACTGGCATTCCTTTTTAAAATCTAACCTTCAGAGCAGCATCTGATTTTACTGGGATATGACATGAACATGATAATCTGTCATGCAAATCGAAAATCCTGATGTTTGGACTATGGATGTCACCATGCCACAAAGCTGAGCACATCTGCTACTCGGGCTTGTTATTATTGGAAACTTCCTTCAGCTTCACAATATGCTGCAGCTTGAGTAGTGAGAGAAGGATGTACGTGCATAAAGCTGTAAATCATGTTCAGCAGAACAGGCTGCAAAGCATTTAGGCCAAAAGCCTCTGCACATAAGCCTCGATGCCTGATTGAACTAGTTTGTACAGCGTTGGGCCTGTTGCATAGTTACCTTAACCACCAAAGATAGACGGAGGCTATGTATATGTCTGCTTGTCTGTCGGTCTGTCTGTCTGTTTGTCTGTCTATCTCTTCGTCTGTCTGTGAGCAGGATATCTCAAAAGGTTATTGGTGGATTTGGATGAAACTTGGTGAACACGTTGGATGTGTCCCAAAGACGAATTGATTAGATTGTGGTTAAGATGTGGAGTCGGATATCCCACTGATAGGCTATGACATGAACATGAGAATCTGTCATGCAAATCGAAAATCCTGATGTTTGGACCATGGCTGTCACCATGCCACAAAGCTGAGCACAGCTGCTCCTAGAGCTTATTATTGGAAACATCAATAAAATTTTAACGGAAATTTATTACGACTAGTACACCCGCTCACTATGGGAGTGGCATGAAGGGTAATTCCTCTTTGGGGTATATAGATTACAGTCTCTCTATGGTGGGGTCTCAATAACATTGGGTGTGTTCATTTGCCAAGTTTCTTGTGGAGAGATCGCCATTTGGTTGAAGCATTCGAGCAAGCACTCCATTCAAAACCGTTAAGGAACGGCTGGCTTGGCAAGCGCTAGCTAGCTGCTTGGTAAATGAACACAACCTGGTCTTCCTCCCTTTCAGTTTCGTATTAAACAGCAGGAGCGAGTTTCAAAAGTTCACTACGAAAAATGCCACGGTAGCGGCAGAAAGGGCCATGTTATTAACCCAAAATTTGTGGGTTATATAGAGTACCGTAGATCTTCGCTCAGTTCTGCAAGCAAATCTGACTTCACGGATGTCGGGATTTCTCCAAATTTCTTCATTTTGTGTTATAAAGAGCATTAGCGACTGTTTAAAAACCTAATCATACGTGTTTGTGGTTTATAATATTTTTACTTCCTGTTAAAGCCGTTGCTCCCACGGAAACGCCATTTTAACTATAAGCTGTTTATACACGTTATCACTGCAGGAAAAACGCCTTGGGGGAAGTGGGACATTATTAGTATTTATATTGTTTTGTAATAACATTAATAATATGTGATTATCATTAATTTTGTTATTTAAAGCGTCTTTGGAAAAACGCCACGATAATGCTAACCTAATATGGATATACACCTCAACATGCAACCCCATTGACGGCAATGGCGGGGAAAACCCGCTCGGGGGGGGAGAAAACCCCCTTGGGGAGAGGGGCAAATGAATGCGCTACAGCCTTCATTGTGTAACCCTTCGTCCTCCTGTTAAGTTTGGTTGAGATTGGATAAGTAACAACGGAATGTTTTGGGGTCAAAAATTCATCAGACAGACACCAAATGGCGTATTTTAGTATTGTGGCGGTTACCTTATGTGCAGGTAACCGCATGTGGCGGTTACCTTATGTGATTACCTTATTTGGGCATAATACACGTGCACGGGCCTGTTGGACTTGTGGTTGTGCGGACGTGACGCACGCGCGGTTGCCGGAGCCACGCCCTCCGAAGAGGGCTTTTGGCTTTATATAAGCGTGCCGAATTCCGTTCGAGTTTAGTGTGCTGGATCTTGCTGTTACAATAAACCATCTTCGAACCCTACGAATGGCCTCGTTCTCTCGCCTTCCGCGACTCCTAAACTGGTGACCCTGACGTGATGTTCCTCGGTTTCCTCGGTTGGCTCACCCCGCTTTTCGCGTGCACCGCCCGAGCCTTCTCGGCACTGCACCCGCGACCTGCAACCTCGGGCGGGGGGGGGGGGGGGGGGGGGGGGGACGTATGTGGCGGTTACCTTATGTGCAGGTAACCGCATGTGGCGGTTACCTCGTGGTTACCTTCCTCGATCAGAAGGTTGCGTGTTCAGATCACGTCGGGGTCACCAGTTTAGGAGTCGCGAAAGGCGAGAGAACGAGGCCATTCGTAGGGTTCGAAGATGGTTTATTGTAACAGCAAGATCCAGCACACTAAACTCGAACGGAAGTCGGCACGCTTGTATAAAGCCAAAAGCCCTCTTCGGAGGGCGTGGCTCCGGCAACCGCGCGTGCGTCACGTCCGCACAACCACAAGTCCAACAGGCCCGTGCACGTGTATTATGCCCAAATAAGGTAATCACATAAGGTAACCGCCACATGCGGTTACCTGCACATAAGGTAACCGCCACAACCTTATGTATTATGCCCAAATAAGGTAATCACATAAGGTAACCGCCACATGCGGTTACCTGCACATAAGGTAACCGCCACAGTATGATGATAAATCTTTTAATTTTTATAGTGATTCTTCACCATTGAGAGATAGGGCCAACAACAACATATGGTATGATATTTCAAAAAGTTGGAACGAGTTATGACAAAACATGGTTGGTGAGTTGGGTAGGTGACAAGAACAAGCTGATTCAATTTTCGTTAAGCTTCGGATGCAGATTTGGCCTATCGGTGGGATACAACACGGAAAACTGTTCAGCCTGGTTGTTGATGGGTTTGGCCTGTTGCATATTTTTCACAATGACTTAATAACCGTTTTACTTCTTCGAGTAAGGTGAATAAATTATTTTGGTCATATAATGATGGTCACACAAGACAATTATTGTGTAATGAATGGATATAGACAAGTGTCATTGGCAATGCTTTCAACCTGAGGATATGACAATCCACTTCAACTGTGGATGTATGATGATTAAAGAACATATTCCTCGAGAATTTTAGTTGGCAGCATCTTGGTTTTGTGTTTATAACTGCAGAAATCTTTGCATTTGTGACGAGGCATAACTGCCATTATGTCATAATGGGAATGTTGAAGGTGAAGGAACCGCGCTCCAACGCGAGTCGAAAGAATTGACGCGACCAAAGACGGAATTCGTCCGAGTTGCTTTATTGAAACAAAACAGCTCAGGTATTCTGACAAGCCCGTTTATCGGGCAGCAATATATATACACATTTATGTCGGGAAGTTTGCCCGGCAAAAGCTATACCGGGCATGCCCGGGTGTCAAGGGCGAGCCTTGGAAAGGTGAGTCTGGACCTGCCCGGGCGTGTTTGGCTGCGGCCTGGCAAGTCGAGGCTGGGCGTGCCCGGGCGCTCTGGACGAGCACTGGAAAGGCGATAGCGGGCATGCCCGGACGCTCTGGGCGAGCCCTGGAAAGGCGATAGCGGGCATGCCCGGACGCTCTGGGCGAGCCCTGGAAAGGCGATAGCGGGCATGCCCGGACGCTCTGGGCGAGCCCTGAAAAGGCGATAGCGGGCATGCCCGGACGCTCTGGGCGAGCCCTGGAAAGGCGATAGCGGGCATGCCCGGACGCTCTGGGCGAGCCCTGGAAAGGCGATAGCGGGCATGCCCGGACGCTCTGGGCGAGCCCTGGAAAGGCGATAGCGGGCATGCCCGGACGCTCTGGGCGAGCCCTGAAAAGGCGATAGCGGGCATGCCCGGACGCTCTGGGCGAGCCCTGGAAAGGCGATAGCGGGCATGCCCGGACGCTCTGGGCGAGCCCTGGAAAGGCGAGAACGGGCATGCCCGGGAAAGACGAGACCGGGCGTGCCCGGGAGGTTCGGGCGTGCCCGGGAACAGTGAGTCCGGGCATGCCCGGGAGAGGCGCGTCTGGCCGTGTTCTGGCCGGTGCAAGGCGATTGTGTGCATCCAGCGGTAACCGCTACAAAGGCTTTATTTTTTCTTTTTATAACCTAAAACATTTGAAGCCAAAATAAGTGCATATCCTGCTTTCTCCAACATATGAGATATATGTGTTAATCTACTGTAATATTCGCCGCCTCTTATGTTTATTGTGCAATACAGTATGATCCAATGCAAATATACTTGTGAGACATGATTTATTTATTATGTTGAAGCGCGGTGCTACGCACGCAACTTGTTTGCCAAAAAAGGTAAGCCACAACGCGTAGGATCAAAAGAGTCTTTATTGTAAAGCTCAAACTGTAGCACTGACTTGCTCGGGGCTGCGAGCCCCGTGTATATCCCGAGGCCGCGCCTACCCCTCGGGCGTGGCCGACACCCCATTGGTGCGCGGAATGATGTCACCGCGCCAGCGAGCCATCGTGTCCACCACACGCGCCCCCCCAGAATTCCCGCGCACCTGAAGGGTCAGTTTGCGGGGCAAACGGATGACCCGGCCGAAGCGCCCTCTGGCGGCTGGCGGCGTTTGGGATGCCGGGATGCCATCTGGGATGCCTCTGGCGGCATCTGGGATGGGTGCAGGACAGGGGGGTGGCGTGCCGGCGGGGCTGGGCGGTGCCGGGGGTCCGCCTGCTGGGGGGCGGGCCCGACGCGAGGCCCGAGCCGCTTGCGGGGGGTGGTCCACGTCGAGGTGGGCTGGCTTGAGGCGGTCCACGGAAACGCGGTCAGGAGTACCGCCGATGTCCAGGGTGAAATGCTTCGCCCCGGTCTCCAGCACGCGGAAGGGCCCGTCGTACGGGGGTCGCAGCGGTGTCCGGTGGGCGTCGTGGCGGACGAAAACGTACTCCGTCGTACGAAGCTCCGGGGCGACGTGCATTGGCGGGCACCCGTGGTGCGCCGTCGGCACCGGGGCGAAACTCCGGGCGGTCTCCTGCAGTGCGGAGCGCTGCTGCGCCGCGGACCATGGTGCCGTGGAGTCGGGGAGGAACTCGCCCGGCACCGCAGAGGTTGTCCGAGACCAACTCCGCCGCTGATGCGCGCAGGTCGTCCTTGGGCGCCGTCCTGAGGCCCAGCAGGACCCAGGGGAGCCTGTCGACCCAGCCGCCGTCGCGGAGGGTGGCCCGGAGCGCGGCCTTTACGGAGCGATGGAAGCGCTCGCACAGGCCGTTGGCCTGGGGGTGGTAGGCCTTGGTGCGCTGCAGCTGGACGCCGAGCCCCCGCGCTACCGCCCCCCAGAGCTCTGAGGTGAACTGGGGGCCGCGGTCGGACGAGATGTCCGAGGGGGCGCCGAACCGGGCAACCCAGGTGGCGATGAACGCCTGCGCGACGTCCGCCGCCATCGTCGCCGCCAAAGGCACGGCCTCCGGCCACCGGGTGGTGCGGTCCACCATGGTGAGGACGTGGGTGAAACCCCGCGAGGGGGGGCAGAGGTCCCACCAAGTCCACATGAACGTGGTCGAACTGACATTCGGGCACAGTAAACGGGGCCAACGGGGCCTGGGTGTGGCGGTGCACCTTCGCGCGCTGGCACGCGAGGCACGTCCTGGCCCAATCGCGGACGGCCTTCCGGAGGCCATGCCAGATGAACTTGTCAGCGACCAGCCTCTGGGAGGCCTTCGTGCCCGGGTGGGACAGGCCGTGGATGGCGTCAAAAACCCGGCGCTGCCAGCCCGCGGGCACGATGGGGCGAGGCCGGCCGAGGGAGACGTCGCACAAGAGGGCCGCACCATCGAACGGCACCTCGGTGACGCGGAGGCCCGTGACGGCGGTCCGCAAGGCCTGGACATCGGGGTCGGTGGTCCGGTCCGCCGCCATCCGGGCATAGTCGATCCCGAGGTGGACAGCGTGGGCGACGGACCGGGAAAGGCAATCCGCCACCGGGTTGTCCTTCACCGCGACTTGCCGGATGTCCGTCGTGTACTCTGACACGGCCGAGAGGTGACGCTGCTGCCGGGCCGACCACGGCTCGGCGACCTTGGCCATCGCGAAGTGGTCGACTGGGTGCCTTGTGGTTGACGAAGGCCGTGAACGAACGGCCCTCGAGCAGATGGTGGAAATGCCGGACCGCCAGGTGAAGCCCGAGGAGCTCGCGGTCGAAGGTACTGTACCGCCGTTCGTGCGGGCGGAGCTGCCGGCTAAAAGACGCCAGCGGCTGCCAAGCTCCCTTCACCCATTGCTCGTGCACCGCACCCACCGCGTAGTCCGACGCGTCGGTGGTGAGGGCGATCGGTTAATCGGGCGCCGGGTGCGCGAGCATGGTGGCGTTAGCCAAGGCAAGCTTCGCGCCTGCGAACGCCGCATCCATCGGCTCGGTCCAAGCAACGTCACCTTTGCCCGGCTTCCCCCGGAGGGCCTCGTGCAGGGGGCGAAGGAGCTGGGCGACGCGGGGCAGGAAACGGTGGTAAAAGTTCACCATGCCCAGGAACTCCTGGAGCCCCTTGATCGTGCGGGGGTGCGGAAACCCCCTGACCGCCTCCACCTTGGCCGGTAAGGGGATGGCCCCGTGCCTGGTGACGCGGTGCCCCAAAAAGTCGATTTCGGCGACCCCGAACCGGCACTTGGCGGGGTTGATGATCAGGCCATGCCGGCCCAGGCGTTCGAAGAGCGTGCGGAGATGGCGGATGTGCTCCTCACGGGACGCGCTTGCGACGAGGATGTCGTCCAGGTAGACGTAAACGAAGTCCAAGTCGCGCAAGACGCTGTCCATCAGCCGTTGGAACGCCTGAGCTGCATTCTTCAACCCGAAGGGCATCCGCAGAAACTCGAAGAGGCCGAATGGTGTAATGACGGCCGTCTTCGGTATGTCCTCCGGCCTGACGGGGGCCTGGTGGTATCCGCGGATGAGGTCCACCTTGGAGAAGAGGGACATTTTCGCCAACCGGGCGGAAAAGTCTTGGATGTGAGGGACCGGGTAGCGGTCGGGGGTGGTAGCATCGTTGAGGCGGCGGTAGTCTCCGCACGGCCGCCATCCCCCACCGGGCTTCGGCACGATGTGCATCGGCGATGCCCAAGCGCTCTTGGAGCGGCCGTACGATGCCCAGCCGCTCCAGCGTAGCGAACACCGCTTTCGCCACCGCGAGCTTCGTCGGCTCGAGGCGGCGTGCCCGGGCGTAGACCGGTGGCCCGACGGTGGGGATGTGATGCTCCACCCCGTGCTTGACGGCCACCACCGAGAAGGTGGGCCGCGTGAGGGCCGGGAAACTGGCGAGGAGGCGGTTAAAGTCATCCGCTGCCGGAAGCGTACAAACCAAACTCGCCGGGACGGAACCGTTTAGCAAGCCGCTTGGTGAGCCGCTCAGTGAGCTGCTCAACGAGCTGCTCAGTGAACAAGCGAGCGAGCTAAAGGTTTCGGCCTGGACGAGCCATCTGTGCTTCACGTCCACCAACAACCCATTTGCACATAGGAAGTCCGCACCGAGCAATGCCATGGGCACGCTGGCGGTTACGAACGACCATTGAAAGCATTGCCCTCCGAACCGCAGGGAGAGGCAGCGCTTCCCGAATGTGCGTATGGGTGTACCGTTGGCTGCAAGCAACGCGGGGCCCCGGCCCGCGGTTCGCTTGTCGGACGTGTGGGCTGGGATGACGCTTACCTGCGCTCCTGTATCGCAGAGGAAACGGCGCCCGGACAAGGTGTCCGTGATGAATAAGAGGCTGCCGGAATTGCCGACGCTCAGGGCCGCTACCAAGCGCCGGCTTGGTCATTTCCCGACTTGCCAAATGAGCACGGCGAGCTTCATTTCTTAGCCTTGTGGCCGAACCTGGCATGGAAACGGCACCAGGCTTGCGGCGGAGGCCACGGCTTTCGCAGCTGCGGTGGTGGTGGGCGGGGCGTGGCGGCGGCCACGAGGTGTGCATCAGCCTCGGGATCCACGAGGTGTGCAGCCGCATCAGCCTCGGGATCCACGACGGCCGCACCGAAGCTAGCCCGCGTGTCACAAGCAGCAAAAAACTTGTCGGCCTCGACGGCCAGAGCGCGGGGTTCCCCTATTTTGGAACCGGCCAACGCGAGGCGTACCTGTGCCGGTAGCTGGCGTAGAAAAAGCGCCCGGAATAAAAAATCCGGGGCTTTGTCACCCAGCAGCGACAGCATGTAATCCATCCGCACCGATGGTCGTGTGTCGCCGAGTTCGGGAAGGTCCAGGAGGCGGTCCGCCCGTTCGAACTTCGTATTTAACTCCGTGAGGCCGAATGTGGCGATGAGGAGACGTTTGAGCGCCTTGTACTTGTGCTCTGCCGGTGGGTGCCGCAGGATGGACATGACTCGGTCGGCTGTGCCGGGCCCGAGGGTGGCGATCACGTGGTAGTAACGCGTCTCGTCTGCCGTTGTTCCTCGAAGCTGGAACTGTGCTTCGGCCTGCACGAACCATACCTCGGCCTGTGCTTCCCAAAACTCAGGGAGCTTTACCGCGACCGCGTTGCTGGCCATGGCGCGTTCTGTGGTCAGCGACGGCTGAACCAACCAGGGTCACCAGTGAAGCGCGGTGCTACGCACGCAACTTGTTTGCCAAAAAAGGTAAGCCACAACGCGTAGGATCAAAAGAGTCTTTATTGTAAAGCTCAAACTGTAGCACTGACTTGCTCGGGGCTGCGAGCCCCGTGTATATCCCGAGGCCGCGCCTACCCCTCGGGCGTGGCCGACACCCCATTGGTGCGCGGAATGATGTCACCATGCCAGCGAGCCATCGTGTCCGCCACAATGTACTACCCGGCTTTGCTCAGGGAAATTCGATGAAATATGTATTTAAATATTTCCTTCACTCCAAATTGCTGAATGTTGACCTTATGGTTTCATATTAATTTCCAATCTTAGGTGTTGCAAAATGCGCTTGGACTGCTTTCACTTCTTTTAACTTATTTTTTATTAATTTTATTTATTTATTATATTTATTCAAGGCTTTGTAATAAAACAAATTTCACTGCAAGCTATGTCTTTTTAACAACAGGCACACGTGTAAACACTATAACAATTAAATTTGTGTTGTGGACAACAAATCACTACAACCTCAACATACTGTTACGGTGCTTGGAGCGGAATCTCACTCCCGGCACCAATGCGTGTTACGGTCGTCAGACAGGAATACCACTCTTGAACACCGAATGTGTTACGGCCCGGGGTTCGGGTTTACTATGAGGGGGTTAACCTCCGTTCCCTCCCGAACTCACAGGACCTGCTGCTGTTGTGCACGAATAACTTAGTACTTAGCAGGTTGTGAATCAGCAACTACGAACACCGATTGGTCTCTCACACATTGGTCCTATAGCTTACCTGTACCACGTGATGGTCCCAATCGAAGAACGCACCGTACGTACCCTCCGGCGGTTTCCTTTGTTCCTTGATGGAAATTTAGACGGCCGAGCGAAAACCGTTGGTAATCGCCTGGGTAATGCTAAAGCCGTTATGGTCGATGTTAACCTGGACGTGGACAATGGCGGATCAATGAAGGAAAAGACATTCACGGACAGAGAGAAAAGGAAAACGTTTTAACAATTTGATGTATTAATGTTATTTAGAATGTGATTATTTCAATTGCAAAGAAAAAGGGATGAAAAGCAGAAACTTAGCTTATTCTACGCCGTATAACGATTACTACGGATAAACATCACATAGGCCCAGCACACTTTCATGGGGAGGGGATGAAAATGGGGAGGGGAGGGAAACCACCAACGAACACAGGGAACCTGATAGTACAAAGGCTACGATGCTCCAGATACATCTCCTCGCGGCACTAACCGTCCCGTTGTCACCACTGAGAAGCACGAGGAAGTAACAACGATCCCAACACGGACAAGCAGAGTGAGGTCGATCGTCAGCATGGCAGAGTGATCCAAGCCAAGAGAGGAGCACACGTGCCAGGCCAACAGTCCAGGCCCCTAGGAGCGGAGCACATGTGCTCAGTGAACCCAGCAGAGTCAGACAGGCCTGGACTGTAGCAATGCAGGTGTAGAGGCCTGCGAGCGGGAGCCCAGCCTAGAGCACAAATGTCCACGTGCTCAGAAGGGCGAGAGAGACCGGTCAGAGACAGACTCAATCCAGGCATGTGTTAGGTCCACAAGGTCCAAGAGCCAGCACAACTGCGACTGCCTGTGACTAAGAGCCTGACCCAAGAAAGAGAATCAACCTCTTCAAAATCCCTTTGTTCACCCTCCAAAGGGGATTGGAGAATCTTGGAGGTCTCCTGGCTCCCGATTGGTGGAGCCTGTTACTCCACTCACAAGCTCCCCCACAGTAACTTTCACCCTGATTGGTCGATTTCTGAACCTGGACACCATGGTATCCCCTGGAGCCTGGGACAATACCTGGTAAATTATCCCTTATGAATGGAGGACCTGTCTTTCCTTTCCCCAACGCATAAAGACATACGGACTCGAAATAAGGGAAAGGGGCTAAGATAATGGTCTGCTATGAAATAACTATTCTAAGGGACCTGTATGGTGGTTGCCATTACTTTTTGGTGTTTTCCCAAAACCGCAACAATATGATCTTCACAAAACATATTACTCGATCACTCCCAGGAAAATCCCAATCAGTGTATGAGCACAATACCCGATCGAGGCCTGAAGGTCAATTACCGTGTTTTATCTGGGGTGAATTTTTTTTATCCAAATGAAACGGAAAACCAAATACTGCATTGGAGTCATCAGAAGGAACCAGAAGAAGTAAAGAGCAAAGATGGAGTCATCCGGGGAACCTGGATAGGATTCGGGTTTCAGCTGCTATTCCTCTACCCTCAAATCCATCCACGCACAGACAAGTGAACCTTCCAGAACATTTTCTGCAAGAATTCACTTCTAAGACAGATAGCTAAAGAAAGAGAGGAATAAAGAAGAAGTAAGAATTCGAATGAATAAAGAGAAATATGAAAAAGTAGAGAGAAATGTGAAAGGAACAAAGATGTTGGGAAGAACCTGGATAGATCGATTTCAGCAGTTCTTCCTCAGGCCAAAACGCAGCCACAGTTAACATAGCCATCATAGCCAATGAAACATAGCTATCAACTTTCCTCTGGATGAAAGAGAAGGCCAGGCGAAGTTTGGTTGCACTGGCTCCTACAGGGTCCGAATACATAAACAAAAAAAAACTTTCTTCTTTATATATACAGTATTAGATGTATGGACCAGGCACACACAAATATAAAAAAATTGAAATATTGAAAGTGAAAAGAATGGAGTGTGGGGGGAGGGGGGGTGGTAATTGGCAGGAAAGATGAAGAATGGTAGAAGATTGGTGTGGAGGGAAGGGGAAGGTATGGAGGATATGGTCAAGAAGGGAAGGGAGGGGGAGACAAAATTCCACCATATCTGTTTATGTAAGAAATACTTGGGTAAATGCTGTTATGATACGGTAGGGAACTGCGCTGTCACGGACTCTGCACTGTTTACCGAGTTTGTATTGAATATTGTTTTATTTACATGACTTGCTGTGCTGTTTGAGCATTGACAAATAGTGTCTCTGTCTTTGTCTTCTTGTCTGTTTTAACCCTTTGAGGATGAAATTTGACCACTGGCATAAAGTAAAGTGTGTTGGACATAATAAGTGAACCGACCTGCCAAGATTTCTGCATTATTTACTCCAATCTAGATTTCCAAATACCTAAACATGGAATGGGAAACAAAGATCTGCAACAAAGCTTCCAGGCATCAATTAGAGGCATGTTAGAATGGTCCTAGTGCCTAGTTGTGTGCGAGAGGGTGATCCGGGATGGCAGGATTGTCTAGATGTAGGCACACTCCCCTTTAAGCTGTCTAGCCTGGGTTCGAATCCCGACCCACCCATAAGCTGTCATCCCGGTGTTTCACAGGCAGGGTGATTCATCAGTGTGTGTGCCATCCCTCAGATGGACGTTAAACCCATGGCGCCTCATCTCTCGGCATTAGTTGGTGGACGTTGAAGATCTCACTGTGACTTTCGCAAAGAGTAGGCAAATTATCGTCTACTTTGACCAAATTACAAATTCCTGCTCTAACTTACAAAGGGCATTGAATAATTGCAGCTGAGGGCATGGCTGTGCCCCTGATGTAAACCCATGGCCTTGTGCTTCATACAAAAGGAATATGAAGAGGGTGATCTTTCAAGTTTCTTGTCTGCCACCCAGACAGCTGAGAGAAGATCTAAGTGGAGGAGAAGCATTGAGTGTGTATTCTGTCGGATTATATAAAGGTCAATGGAGTTTATGGATGTTGTGCTGATTGTCCTAGTGGACCTAGCATCTGTGGTGAGTGGCCACTGCTGGAGAGCAATTTGTGATACCCAAGCACCACTGGGCTGTGTCCTGTATGGGCACCTCGTTCAAGGTCGCTTTGTGCACGGTGTGTTGCTGCTGTGTGCACGTTCTTGCTTGGCCGCATGCTGAGTCTGGGATGAGATTCCTCTTTCGCGAACTTGTAGACACACGTGCCTCGGGGTTAGCACACTGCCGAGTTTGTGAGTGATGTTGCTGTCCCACAGTCTTTAACCAATTTCAGAACATACTCGTCTGGACTCCGGACAAACCCTGAGACATAAAATCTGAATCCTTGCTCACCCTTTCCCACGCAGAAGTCCTTTGCAGGCGTTACATATCCTTACGGTGCCGCAAACTATCCTCACTTAACAAAACAAAAGAACCTTTACCAGACCCAGTGGCAGAATTGCTTAAAGCGCCCGCTCGTAGTCTGGGAGGGCAGGGGTTTCAGCCCCGACCAAGTCATACCAAATATTACAACAACAAAAAAGGTTCGTGCTGCTTCCTTGCTTGACGCTCAGCATTTAAAAGGATAAAACACGGCCTGACAAATTTCAAGTTGACAATACTAACAGAGGCTGTGAATGGCCTATAATATCCTCCGTCTGCATTGAAGTTCCTTGTAAGAGAACGAAAACAAACAAAACCAAAAAAACACATTCAAACTGATTCCACTTTTTGTGCTCCTCTGTGTTTGTGTAATTACACCCACTAGAGAGTAATGCATTCGATCGTGTCCGTGTGTGTGTGCGTGTGTGTGTTCGTGTGTTTGTGAACAAGATATCTGGAAAAGTTCTGAACGGATTTGGATGAAAGTTGGTGGGATGATTGCCCTTGGGATAAGGAAGAATTGTTTAGTTTTTGGTGAAGCTCAGGATATTATTCCGGATCCAGGAATTTTTGTGAAGGATTGTTTACCATTGGAAGATAGGGCTCATTTTTTTTTAACATTATCTTCTATATATTCTATATTTAACATTGTAATATGAAAATAGTTTTCATATTTGTTGTAAATGTAGTTTAAACTCGTGGTTATGCGTTAGAGCGGTGTATTTTGTTAGGAGCGTCGTATTCAAGGTTCTTTTTTTTTTTCTTCTAATATAGACATATTCTGTCATTTTAAAACCACCAAAGTGTGTATTCGGTTTCCCGTTTCATAAAATGTATCGTTTGATACGTATAATGCTTTAAAACCTTTTTTTTTTTTTTTTTTACCTTACAAGAGACATCAACATTTACCTCAGCGAATGTCAATCGCGGTGTCAGTATTTGATCAACTTATAAAGACTTAGGTGAGTTATAAGTGTGACAAGCATGTGCACGGGATTCTTCCCAGAAGAATGAGTGGTCGCATTAGCTTGTACGACTTAAAATGAGCGAGTTTTGTTTTGACGTTTGGGCCAGTTTTACATGTTGTATCCCTAAGGAATGAAACGAACGTTTTTTCCTGGCTTACAATTTTATTTGAAGTCACACATGCCTCAAAATACACTCACTTATATACAGTCACGCGAAAAAGTAGCTACACCCCATGTAAAGTTTTGACTTTTTCAACATATTTGAACATACAGCTATTTGATCTTCATTTCAACAATATTGACAGATAAAGGTGATATAATATAACAAATATCATGAAACATTTACATTTTGTAGTCCATTGTGTAATTTAAATGAACATAAATGCAAATTTCGCATGTGGAAAAAGTAAGTACACCCTTGGCTCCAATAGGTGGTATTGCCCCCTTTGGCAGAAACAACTTCAAGTAGGCGTTTCTTATAACTGTCATCATGCCAGCTGGCTGGGTGTGGGTTCCTCTCTCACCAGTCATGGCACCTCAGCAAAGGACTTCTGTGACTCACTGGGATTGACACAATCTGTCAATTTCCCGACCCGGATCTCAGCCAATGGAGTACCTTCTCTTCGAGACTTGGTTATGACAAACTTCCCTGCAAATGTCTGCTGCTCTTCTTCTGCTCCAATCAGTTCTTCTGATCATGTGCTTGTCAAAGTGGACATCTCTCTGGCCATTCTCAGAGAGCCTCCTCAGCATCGACGAGTCTGGCATTTCACTCAGGCCGACTGGGACGGTCTGCAAGCAGCCATCAATCATCTGGACTGGTCTCCCATCTCTACTGCCTCTGACATCAATTCTTCCTGGGAATTCTTCCAAAGGAAACTGCTCTCTATCATGCACAGATTTATCCCATCTCGTCTTCAGTTGTCTTACCCTTCCTCCCGTCCATGGTACACTGAATCTTGTGGTGAGGCAGTTGCCCTGAAACAACTTGCCTTTGCCTCTTGGAAGGCTAATCCAACTGAAGGCAATCTCAGTTCCTTCCACCAAGCTCGGAACAAGTGTGTGTCTACCCTCAGGAGTGCCAGGAAGCACTATCTCTCCACACTCAAGAATGAACTCTCAAACCTGTCTCCTTCCTCCAAATCCTGGTGGCATCTGGTCAAATCCGTTTCTGGTGTTTGTTCCTCCTCCATCCCTTCCCTTACCTCAAATGGCTACACAGTTGACACCGCACGTGACAAAGCCGAATGCCTCAACTCTGTGTTTGCCTCAAAATCTTGTGTCCCAAACCCATCTCTCTCTGTTCCCACCTTACCCAGTCGAACCCAACTGCTCCTGGACTCTGTGTCCTTCTCTCCTGACAAGGTGGAGAAGTTTTTGTCAAACGTCGACTATGATTCTGCAACTGGACCAGACGGCATCAGCCCACAGGTCCTAAAATCCTGCTCTTCTGCTCCATCTCACCCTCTCTCTGTCCTTTTCACCGTATCTTTTGCTCAAGGTAATCTGCCATCTGTTTGGAAATCAGCAAACATTACCGCCGTACACAAAAAGGCTCCAAAAACAGATCATTGCAACTTCAGACCAATCAGCCTGCTCCCAATTATCAGCAAAGTCATGGAATCCATCATTGCTTCGGATATCAATTCCTTCCTCTACTCCAATGGCTTGATCTCTGATCATCAATTTGGATTCAGACCAGGTCATTCTACTCTGGACATGTTGCTTCTGCTGTCTCAACAATGGATGAAGGTCCTCAATGCCAAACAGGAAATCAGAGCTGTCTCCCTTGACATATCACGTGCCTTCGATACAGTCTGGCACCCAGCTCTGCTCACCAAACTCTCCTCCTATGGTATCCATGGAAATCTCCACGCATGGCTTGCGGACTTCCTCTCTGGTCATAGTCAACGTGTGGCCCTGAATGGATTTCTCTCATCTCCCCTTCCTGTTCAGGCTGGAGTTCCCCAAGGCATTGTTCTGCGCCCTGTGCTTTTTTTGGTCTTTATCAATGATCTCTCCGACTCTCTGGAAAATCCTCTCTATCTCTTTGCTGATGACTCCACTCTCTGCCGCTCCATTCCTCTTCCCTCAGATCGGCAGTCTGCAGCGTCCTCACTCTCTGAAGACCTGGAGAAAATCACAGACTGGTCAAACAAGTGGAACATCTCTTTCAATCCTGACAAATCTCACACTCTTACTATGTCTCTCCGTAAAGACCGACTGGGCAACCCTCCCATCTACTTTCTCAACAATCCTCTCCAAGAAGTTCTGTCGCTCAAGCTTTTGGGTCTCACTATCTGCCATGATCTTTCTTGGGAAAACCACATTTCCAAGCTGGCCTGCAAAGCTAGTCGCCGACTGTGCATCCTCCGTCGTGCGAAGTCTTTCCTTGAGCACCACACCTGAGCTCCTCACCACATACAAGGCTTTCATCTGCAGCTCAATGGAATACTGTTCTCCCATATGGGCAGGTGCTCCTGCCTCACACCTCGCTCGGCTTCACTCTGTTGAAACCAAAGTTTCAGAATCATTGGAATCTCCCGCGATGAAACTATCTCCGAGGGCCTTTCACTCACTCACCGCAGGCAGGTAGGTGGTCTTTCTGTCTTCTACCGACTCCTCTCAGGCCTTGCTCCCACAGCTCTCTCTGTGCTTTGTCCCCCAAATATTCCTACAGGTCGCACAAGATCTGCCAGCAACCCTCTGATGGTTAAACTGCCGAAATATAGGCTCTCTGCTCCCCTTCACTCTTTCATTCCACTTTTCTCCCGCCTCTGGAACAAACTCCCACACTCCCTTCAATCCCACTCCTCCCTCCAGTTCTTTAAAACAGCTGTTCACCACCATCTCTTATCTTCCCCCATCCAAAACCTTGATCTTTTCTACCCCCGCTAAATTCACCCCAGATCCACTTTGTTTGAAATTCCAACTTCTTGCCTGGAAGTCCTTGCAGTGTGCATATGTTTTATACCTCTCCCACCCCCCTTTCCCATGCCTCCCCCCCCAAACCCTACCAAAACCCTCTCTCTCCGACAGATCTCTCGATGTCTTTGCTCTCAAATGTTGTTTGTTTCCTTCCCCCTCTCTCCCCATCTTGTCTACCGCTCCCCATGTGATATGTTTTATGTGTTGGTTTGTCTTTCTGTGTGATTAATGTTAGCTCTTTCACGAGCCTCGATCTTGTATACAAAAAAAACAACAACAAACTGTCTACCAGTCTCTGACATCGACTGGGAGAAATTTTTGCCCACTCCTCCATGCAGAATTCTTTCAGCTGTGCGATGTTTGAGGGGTTTCTTGCATGCACAGCTCGTTTCAAATCCCCCCACAACATCTCAATGGGATTTAGATCCGGGCTTTGACTTGGCCATTCCAGAACCCTCCATTTCTTTCTTTTCAGCCATTCCTTGGTGGATTTCCTGGTATGTTTAGGGTCATTGTCATGTTGCAAGGTCCACCTTCAGTTGAGCTTCAACTCTCCGACAGATGGCCTCACATTATCCTCAAGCACCCTCTGGTACAATGAAGAATTCATAGTGGATTCTATGATGGTGAGCTGCCCAGGCCCTGATGCAGCAAAGCTGCCCAAAACCATAATATTTCCACCACCATGCTTTACAGTTGGTATCAGGTTCTTGTGGTCAAATGCTGTCTTTGGTTTTCGCCAAACATGTCTTCTGGTACTGTGGCCAAATAGCTCTACCTTTGACTCATCTGTCCAGAGCACATTGTTCCAGAAGTGCTGGTCTTTGCCTAGGTGTTCATTGGCAAACTTTAGTCTTGCCCTGATGTTCTTTCTGGACAGCAAAGGTTTCCTCCTGGCACACCTCCCATGTAGATCAAATTTGTGCAGCCTCTTTCTCATGATAGACTCGTGCACTTTGACATCAACAGTGGCAAGAGCTACCTGTAGGTCCCGTGATGACATTCTGGGGTTCTTAGAGACTTCTTTCAGCATCTTGCGGTCTGCTCTCGGGCTGAACTTGCTGGGGCGGCCTGGCCTGAACAAGTTGGCAGTTGTTTGGAATCTTCTCCACTTGTCGATGATCTTCTGGACAGTCGAATGATTGATTTCAAATTGTTTGGAAATCTTTTTAAATCCCTTCCCAGACTCGTAGGCATCTATAACCTTCTTTCTGAAGGCCTCAGAGAGCTCTTTTGAACTAGGCATGGTGACGCCACACACTTCAACAACAAAGAGCGAACCAAACTAAATGTCTGAGGTTTAAATAAGACAGGCTTCCTCCAAGATCCTCTCTAACGATGTTCTAATCATTTGCACCTGAGCTGGTGCACCTGATTCTAATTTTAGGTGTTTGAAGTAGTGATAAATGCAGGGTGTACTTACTTTTTCCACATGCGAAGTTTGCATTTATGTTTATTTAAATTATACAATGGACTACAAAATGTAAATGTTTCATGATATTTGTTATATTATATCACCTTTATCTATCAATATTGTTGAAATGAAGATCAAATAGCTGTAAGTTGAAATATGTTGAAAAAGTCAAAACTTTACATGGGGTGTACTTACTTTTTCACGTGACTGTAGAATTGAACGCTGAATCCAAAAATGTAAGTGAAATTGCCTTGTTTTTTTTTTAACATTATCTTCTATATATTCTAAATGTATATCTGTGCAGTGTCTGTCTTGTGTTGTCTTGTCTTGTGTTGTCACTGAACTACTCCCTCAAACTTTTGTGAAATCGTACTATTCCAAATTGACCCACGGCGGGAGTATGCGCTCTACTGAGTGGCGTTCTAGTTGTGTATATGGTTATGTGTTACATGGTTATGTGCAGAACTGCGCTGCACTTGTTAAGCTGTGTGTGTGTGTGTGTGTGTGTGTGTGTGTGTTTGTGTGTGTGCGTTTATGTATATATTGATTAAGATTGTTCATTTAGTTGAACAATAAACTTAAGATTTATATTTGGTGAAATTGGCTCAACCCTTCCTATTTTGACTCATGGCCATCCCACATCTAAAGACTGCTCACCTTGATCTGTAAACCACCTTTGGCTTATCTTACTACAATTCACCAAATGTCTGTCCGTCTGTCTGAATATGTCTGTCTGTCTGTCTGTCTGTTGCCAGGTACCGCAAAAACGGCTGAACCGATCGCAACGAAATTTTGGGTGGTTAATCCTGGGACCCCTTGGAGTAAAATAGGCTATATTGTTTTTCCAATTTTTTTTCCAATTTTTCCAAACACGATGGAATAATATTTACATATATGAACAGTGATGTGGCTTTTGTTGAAATTCTACAAATACTGTTTAGATTTTGATGATTTGCGTGTGATATGATTTAACGGATGTTTGCATAAATCGTTTAAAATAAAAAAAGCCTTCAATTTCTGATATTTTACCTTTTCATTTGGGCCTCCCAATTGAAGCCCCGCCCATAGGGCAGGTACCGTTGCTAGTTCTGATAATAATTGAAAGACCTGGTGTTTGGTTAACGGTTAAGGTGGCTGGCTTAATATCTTATGGAGTTTGAGCCTCTGTCGCACCGTTGAATTAACCACAGGTGGGTAGATTCAACCTGTCGTCCTACCGAGGTCAGCAAAATAAGTACAAGATGACTGGTTATCGAGAGGCACTGCATCAGCGGCAGCCGCACTCCCAGCAAATTATGCAATCTGCAGAGACATGCTGCACGCAAACCACCACAAACCAAATTGTGTTCAGCAGGATTAATAACAGGAGCACCGCTCAATCGGTGTAACAACATTTGATGTCGATTGTAGGAGAATGAGTTAATTGTGTTTGCTCTTCCACGAAAAATATAATCACAACGCATCTTTAACATGCGTCAGGCAGTTGAGTTTTCTTAATCTCCCTCAGGCATGCGATTCCTTTTCTGTTTGTGCCAAGGCAAGTCAAAGCTATGACTTATGTCTGCTTGTCGAAAGAAGAATTTGCCGGATTTCTGCTACCTCCATTTACTAATTCCATTGGGCTTTTTGTTACCACCTTGAGCCTTCCAAGAGAATATATATTTGGACATTCTCCGATTTCTTCTGTTTAGAGGTTCTGGGAAATGATGCAGAACGTGCGTCCAAAAGGCTGATTGATGACTATGTCAAAGCTTCATGACTGAAGATGTATATTTTTTGTTTATACCTTTCTAGCTCTCACAGTTGTTGTTTCTTCAGTGTATTTATAAAGAATGGCAATGCTGAGTGATTGTAAAGTCTCACCGAGCAAATAGGTACCGGTAATCTTGCAACATTCTTTCTTGGACTAATAATAATGATAATCTACTTCCTCCTCATGACATTTCAGACTTGAAATTTACCTGAACTACAACCTCGTTAAAATCCCAGAATCCAGCCTCACTGCCGACTTTCACTCCTTTGTTCTCTTCTCTCATTTCTGAAACTGCCTTAACCACAATATTCCCTCCAGGGCTTCAAGAAAGTGGTGCACCACATCTCATCTCATCTGTGCCCACTCCTCCCCCACCTGCAGTCTTTGCTACCTCAATTAATCCTACCCATCCTAACACAACCCTCTTACTTGCAGGTTGCTGCGTTTCCTCCCCTCCTCTCTCTCCTCTTTTCCTGTTTGTTCTCTACCTTCCTTGTTGCATTCAACTGCAGACCGACTGCCCCAATATGAGTGCATTGTCATTCTGACTTCTGCCTCCTCCATCTTCCATGAGTCGAGATTTTGTATACGAAAACAAAAATTAAAATACATGGAAGGTGATGTCATTTGTATTAGGAGGAATATCCATCTATGGAAAGGGATGCACCATCTTTTCAACCTGTTTACTTTAAATCGTTAATTTTTTGCAATTGTTGTGCCATTGTATTTACGTATATAGTTCCTTGAGGTCCCGCCTTAAGATAACAGATCAATTGTTTGTAAGTGAGAAGTCTCCCTATTCTATCCACTCACCTAGCGACCATGTTTGTGAGTTATCAAATAGATCAGCAAAGTAATTTTTGACATTTGGAAGCTATTAAGGGAAAAATATCCTAAAAGAGATATGACCTATGGCAAGCTTCAGACAGGTCACAGCTGGCTGGGACTGGTAGCCATTAAAGTAGTCCTTCGGGTGTTTGAGCCAAGGTGATGTCAACCTGTTTTGTGTATTCACCATGCCATCTGCCCCATTGTATTTCGCAAAGCTTCCTACAAATGGACCTTACGGAATCCCCGTCTCCTCTTGAGACATCCACCTGCACTCTTTGTTGTTTCATTTCTTTCTTTCTCTTTATTTTGGAAAGCCTATTTACAGCCTGTGTTCCAGTCTGATATTTGAATTCCTTGTAATCTGGCAGCTTTTGTCATTTCCAGTATGATTAAAACTTCCAGATGCAATAGGCCAAAAAAGTACCAGATTACCATTTTACTCCATTATTAATCCTCATTTTCTTTGGAACAGGTGTTTTTGGCAAATCAGACTATCGTTCGTTGGCCTGTTTTAGTGTTTGCATGATCTGGGCACATGATGCTCAAATGCCAGGTTCACAATCCCAGATACTGTTATTTTGTCCGTTGTCAGCATTGTCAGATGTGGCATAATTCTCCCACGAGAAAGTCAATCAACTCACACTTGTTTTTAAGGAGGTGGAAAACGCTGTCTCAGGCATCATTACATAACATCCCATAAATGCTCGATTGGGTTCAGACCTTGTGACTGAGAAGGCCATGCCATATGGATGACATCAGTGTCATGCTCATCAAACCATTGGCGACCACACATGCTCTGTGGATGGGGCATTGGCAAGATAGAAGACTCCCCTCTCGGTCAAGAAAGCTGCAACATGGGTTAAAGATGATCACTCGGCCAATTTGTCATTGACCTTGCCTTCGAAGGGAATGCCTGCACCCCAACCATGCCAGGAAAATGCACCTTACAACATTACAGAACCACCAGAACCCTTCACTTTTGGAACCAAGCACTCTGGGTTGTAGAGTTCTTCAGGTTGGTGCCACACGTGCACTCGTGCGTTTGTCGAGAACATGGTGAAGGATGATTCCTCTGACCATGTCACATTTCTCCACTGCTCGGTAGTCCATTGCCTGTGCGCTTTGCACCACTGGATTCACAAACATGCATTATCAGGTGAGATGAGCGGTTTATGCACTGCAAGCTGTCTATGGTACCCGTTCTGTGGAGTTCTCAGCGGACCTTTTTTGATGAAACTGGCTGCTCGTACTCCCAGGTTGAAATTTACAGTAAATTGATCTGCAGTTGCTCGCCTGCTTTGCCTTGCCCTTCACATTAATGCACGTATATCATGATCCTGGTGTGTGCGCCCCCGCCCACTGTTGCCCTTTGCTGATGATGCCTTTCCGTGGGAGTTCTATGCCAACATCACCCGAGACACCGCTGTTCATGAAACATCAGCAAGTTGAGCTGTCTTTCGTCACTGAAGCTCCTAACAAATGCGCCCCAATAATCAACCCTCTTTCAAAGTCACTGAGGTCTCATGCTAGCCATAATTACAGGCAACGAGGCCCGTGCAGCATTTTTATACATGGCCCTAAGCATGCTGGAATGTTATTTGCTTAATTAACACATGAGCCTCACCTGTGTAAGCCGTTGCTTCAATATACTTGGTATCCCTCGTTTCCCCAGGTGTTTCCTTTTTTTTGTCCACTACCTAAATGTAGAAGTTCCTCATTGCGATCACTTGAAAAATAAATGTTCTCAATTAAGGTGGTTACACTCCGAGAAAAGGTTTTCAGATGATTGAATCGTCAAGTTAATGCCTTTGAAAATAAAGAATTATAAGGAAATCCTAAAACTAAAGCTAAGGTTGATTCACTTTTCTGACTTGTTGTTCTGATTGGTCTTTAGTGCCTTTGATAAAATGCTCGGCAAGTCGAGACAGGCCATGGAGTTTTGTTTGCTAATTATTCTCATTGGGCATTACACCTCAGCCTGTGTTTAGTGTTCCTAGCTTAACCTGTGTTACGTGCTTTAAGGATGTGGCTTTCCATGGTCATATCACAATTGAAACCACTTTGCAATTTGTCTTACTTGAAAGTCACGCTTTGAGTGGTTTTCTATCGGTGGAAGCTTTGCACATCTTACTGCTCTATCTTTGCACATCCATTGCTCTGTGAACCACTTGACCTCATGTAATGTCTCGGTGAAAATACTGTGCAAATAATTTTACACCGATCTCAGTGCGTATTTGTTTGGCAAAGTCATACAGTTTTGGGGTGAAGAAGCCGTACATTGTGCATAACATTTACATTTGCTGTTTAATTACCGCGTGCTGATTACGGAATCACCTTTTTAGTGATGCCTCATTATAATACCATGCGTGAGTTTTTCTCCAGTTTAGCTTTGATGCCGTATGTGTTTGCATTGATGGCAAATTGGGGTTCAGCCATCTGCACGTAGCTCTCACCCAAGGTGAATAAATCAGGATTATACTTTAAGAACAACACAGACAGTGGGCTGAACAAGGCCATTATAGACTAGAGTACAGGAGGTAATGCTACTGCGACTGAAACCATCAGTTTCAGTGGCTCTCCAAGTGCAGTCTCAAAATTGAATAAAATATGAATGATAGATTTAAGGCCATTTTCCCCGCTATAGCGGGGGTTAGCCTTGCGGGCCCCATGACAATCATGGTTCCCTGTTTGAGGCAATGGTTTTTATGGCCAGATGCCCTTCCTGACGCCAACACTTGGTCCCCTCTTATGATGCGCAGGGATACGGTGCACCTATTCTAAATCGGGGTACACACCGTGATCATTCATCCCAGCAAGCTGGTACTCAATTTGCCGACCTCGGAAGGATGACAGGCTGAGTCAACCCCCGCTGGCGTTAATTCAGCGATCGACCGGGATTCGAACCCAGGATCCTATAGTCCGTGGACCGAGTAGGGTTTACATGCACCCCCCCCCCCCCCCCCCCCCCACAACTTAACTTCCCGGGTATGTCCATGTACCCCCCACCCTAGGGGTTAGGAAAAACCATGTTAACAGAAAAAAAACTCATTCCCAAGGTACCTCCCACGCATATTTTGATGTTACCCCCCCTGTGTCAGTGATTTCCGAAAATTAGGGGTAGGCGAAATTCAAATGGCCATAACTTTTTAGCTCGTCATCCTATGGTTGCATATGACCCCTCAAAATGTTTGTCCTGGGACACTCTTTACAATGATATGTGTTATATGCAAATGAGGTCACTAATGAGGTCACCAGAGGTCAAACTATGAGGGAATGAGTTTTTTTTTCTGTTAACATGGTTTTTCCTAACGCCTAGGGTGAGGGGTACATGGACATACCCGGGAAGTTAAGTTGTGGGGGGGGTGCATGTAAACCCTACTCAGCCCACGGACTACTAGGATCCCAAGCTGGCACCCTAACCGCTAAGCCAACACCAGGTCTCAAAATACTCTATTATAATTAATGGCCTTACACAAAACATATTATAAACATGGTGTAGTTTTTAACGTACATATCACTCGTACATATCACTTGATCCCATTCATTTCCTTTTCTCATGTTCACAGTTCTCAAAATAGGATTTTCAAAAAGTATCCTGTGTGCTCATGCACAGAAACCCTTAGCAGCAGCGGTCAGCTGAGCACACTAAAATATATCGTGCATATGAAATAAGGTTTGTTAGCTAAAATGGCTCACAAAGCTTCCACAATAAGTCGAAAATATTTGGAAAAGTACCTGAGAGAAATGGGTGTGTCACTGCACAATGAAAGAGTCGGAGAACTTTCTCAGCTTGCCGACAGAGCTGAGATTTGTTTGTACTGTAGACTCCCAACAATGTGGTCAGGAGTTTTCCGTGCAAGGCATGAAAAACTGTGGACGGGTGCCTGCTACCCAACGCTCAACAGTCGCTGCCAGTGAGTGAATTTTGAAGATCAGGCGACAGTCCTGGCTTGATGATTCCTTTTAAGATGTCTCCAATTGGAAAGACTATACTGTGCATCATTACCAACAAAGTAATTGTAACCAACTCTTTGACAAAGGACATCTTCACTTCATGAAAAATGCATGAAGCTTATGCCAGATGAGAGCGAGATGTATTTATAATCCTGTTCATTTATTTAATTGTGTTTCTACGCTCCCAGTGGTGCTTATAATAAAGGACATGGATTTGTCCCCCCATTGGAGGAAGATCCTCTCTTGTTCAGGCTATTGGTGCTCCTATTTTCCCACACATACAATTGCCACTGTCTTTCCGTCAACGCAGGGAGTGCCCCGGAAGCATTGACGGAAAGAGAGTGGCAATTCTATGTGTGGGAAAATTGATGCTTAGTTAGAGTCGCACAGATAGATCAGATGGCAGAGCACTGGTACAGTTCACCAGAGGACCTGGGTTAGATTCCTGGTCTGGGCGTGTAATTTTCCCACATATATCAATTTAATTTATAATCCTGTTCATTTATTTAACATATATGTATGTATATATATATATATATATATATCTATATATATATATATATATATATATATATATATATATATATATATATAATATATATATATATATATATATATATATATATATATATATATATATAATATATATATATATATATATATATTATATAATTATATATATATATATATATATATATTGTTGCGGTTTTGAGAACCCACACTCTTGTAAATATGACATCATTAAAGGTTAAAGGTAGCACCCCATAGATAGGCCACAAGCAACACGTAGGTCACCATAGGACTTCAGTTATTTCATTAGTATGTGTATAGATAAGACCATGTTTTCAATCGTTGAATCTGCATTGTGTCAATCAAATAAGGAGTAGGCCCCATTCCATTCATTTTGCCAGCCTCCCTCTCCAAGCGACGCCATTAAGCGCGCCCTCCTGTCTGTGCCCCATGGCCCCTCCCAATTGTTACGCTCCTTGGCTGCAGCCTTCGCTGCCCGTGAGCTCGCTCAACGCCGCCATAAGCCATGAGGTAAAGCCCGAGAAAGGAGGCGGAGCACAGGAATGGAGGTGTGGCCGCGTCAACCCACCATCCGGGCGGGGCCGGTAAGCCTTAACCAGCCAACCAGGGCTGAGGTAACATCGCCTGATAGGCGTGGCTTTTGGGCTGGCGGAGCGATCGCTGCTTGAGTTATAAAAGCGCGAACGCAAAGCCCTTTCACAGGACTTATTGGGAGAGAGTGCATTGAAAGGACTTATGAGAAAGAGTGGTATTGACAGGACTTACCGGAGGTCTGCAGCGTTGGCATTGTTACAGGACTTGAGTTATAAACCGCAGTGTTGAACCAAATAACTTGAGGGGGCGAGCGCAGCTGAAAGGACTCGTATGAGAAACGCGCATTGTTAGTGCCTATTCTGATTACATACGCAGCCGCCAGTGTAACCGCCAGAGCCCAGCCCTACCATTCGCCCCGCATTATAATTGTCCGCTTGCGCCAACGCCACGTGGAGCCTGCTTGCTGTCCTTCATCCATCTGCTCGGTACGAGTCGGGGACCGGACGAGGTGGACGCCATCGCCGGACCCTCAACCGACCATCTCCATCCCCGCGTGAGTCTGTGTCTGCGACTGAGTCAGAGAGCGAACGGGCCCGAGTCCAGGGAATAAGGTAAGACTCTTTAAGTCTGCCCTGTGTAACTGCTTCTTCCTCTTCCTTGTACATTCCCTTCTTTCGTTTCCTCTTCTCCTTCTTGTACATTCGTAATAAATTGCTTTGTTCTTCCTATTTTCTTGGTTTCCTCTCCATCCGATCGCGTCAGTCTTTTCTCCAATTGGGTAAGCGTGGCATGATCGCAACCGCTATAATCGGGTCTAGTCACCTGTTAACAGCTCGGATCGCGGATTTCTATCCGCTCGGCATATCCCATCATATCCGTGGTTCGAGCGGGGAGTTATTCCCTCATTTCGGGTCGGCGTTAGTAATTAGGTAGTAGTGAACCCCTAGGCCTAACAAACCCTACCTAACGCCTGAACTATCGCGAGGCTTCATGTTGTGGTGCATCTACCGTACGAGGGCACGGTTGTGGTACGTCTACCTACCTACAATATATTTCATTTATATATATATATATATATATATATATATATATATATATATATATATAAATATATATATATATATATATATATATATATATATATATATATATATATATATATATATATATATATATATATATATATATACTAGCAGAAGTACCCGGCGTTGCCGGGTGGGGGAGGGGAGGGGAAGGGAGGGGGGGGGAAAGGGATGGCAGGGGAGGGGGGGAGGGAGGGGATGGGGGAGGGAGGAGAGGGGTGGGGAAGGAAGGGGAGGGGTAGGGAGGGGTATGGGAGGGGTGGAGGGGGGAGGGGGATGTTATGTAATGGGATGTTATGTAATGTGGCTCATGTTTCTGAGTGAATGTGGCTCACGTTTCTGAGTTAAGTGTGATGCTGATTAGGAAGAAGAAGAAGCTGTACTACCAAATTCGTACACTTCTGCAATTGTTTAATTTATTTGTATTCAAATGTCTGGTAATTGTTTTGTCTTTATTTATGCGAATGTGTACTTGTGTATAACTGTCATTAATTTAAAAAGGCTTCGGCACTATCGAGCGATTATATATATTTTTATTATTATTATTATTTTTTAGCTCCAACAAAACGATTTTTTTTTGAGAAAACTGGGAGAAACTGGGAGAAATTTTTGCCCACTCCTCCATGCAGAATTCTTTCAGCTGTGCGATATTTGAGGGGTTTCTTGCATGCACAGCTCGTTTCAAATCCCCCCACAACATCTCGATGGGATTTAGATCCAGGCTTTGACTTGGTCATTCCAGAACCCTCCATTTCTTTCTTTTCAGCCATTCCTTGGTGGATTTACTGGTATGTTTTGGGTCATTGTCATGTTGCAAGGTCCACCTTCGGTTGAGCTTCAACTTTCTGACAGATGGCCTCATATTATCCTCAAGCACCCTCTGGAACAATGAGAAATTCATAGTGGATTCTATGATGGTGAGCTGCCCAGGCCCTGATGCAGCAAAAGCTGCCCCAAACCATAATATTTCCACCACCATGCTTTACAGTTGGTATCAGGTTCTTGTGGTCAAATGCTGTCTTTGGTTTTTGCCAAACATGTCTTCTGGTACTGTGGCCAAATAGCTCTACCTTTGACTAATCTGTCCAGAACACATTGTTCCAGAAGTGCTGGTCTTTGCCGAGGTGTTCATTGGCGAACTTTAGTCTTGCCCTGATGTTCTTTCTGGACAGCAAATGTTTCCTCCTGGCACACCTCCCATGGAGATCAAATTTGTGCAGCCTCTTTCTAATGGTGGACTCGTGCACTTTGACATCAACAGTGGCAAGAGTTACCTGTAGGTCCCGTGATGACATTCTGTGGTTCTTAGAGACTTCTTTCAGCATCTTGCGGTCTGCTCTCAGGCTGAACTTGCTGGGGCGGCCTGGCCTGAACAAGTTGGCAGTTGTTTGGAATCTTCTCCACTTCTAGATGATCTTCCGGACAGTCGAATGATTGATGTCAAATTGTTTGGAGATCTTTTTAAATCCCTTCCCAGACTCGTAGGCATCTATAACCTTCTTTCTGAAGGCCTCAGAGAGCTCTTTTGATCTAGGCATGGTGACGCCGCACACTTCAACAACAAAGAGCAAACCAAACTAAATGTCTGAGGTTTAAATAAGACAGGTTCCTCCAAGATCCTCTCTAACAATGTTCTAATCATTTGCACCTGAGCTGGTGCACCTGATTCTAATTTTAGGTATTTGAAGTAGTGATAAATGTAGGGGTGTACTTACTTTTTCCACTTGAGAAATTTGCATTTATGTTTATTTAAATTATACAATGGACTACAAAATGTAAATGT
>NC_136264.1:104315353-104322853 GCF_964187855.1 Myxine glutinosa
AAAATTCAAATGGCCATAACTTTTCAGCTCGTCATCCTATGGTTGCATGTGACCCCTCAAAATGTTTGTCCTGGGACACTCTTTACAATGATATGTGTTATATGCAAATGTGGTCACTAATGAGGTCACCAGAGGTCAAACTATGAGGGAATGAGTTTTTTTTTCTGTTAACATGGTTTTTCCTAACGCCTAGGGTGGGGGGTACATGGACATACCCGGGAAGTTAAGTGTGGGGGGGGGGGGGGGGTGCATGTAAACCCTACTCAGCCCATGGACTACTAGGATCCCAAGCTGGCACCCTAACCGCTAAGCCAACACCAGGTCTCAAAATACTCTATTATAATTAATGGCCTTACACAAAACATATTATAAACATGGTGTAGTTTTTAACGTACATATCACTCGTACATATCACTTGATCCCATTCATTTCCTTTTCTCATGTTCACGGTTCTCAAAATAGGATTTTCAAAAAGTATCCTGTGTGCTCATGCACAGAAACCCTTAGCAGCAGCGGTCAGCTGAGCACACTAAAATATATCGTGCATATGAAATAAGGTTTGTTAGCTAAAATGGCTCACAAAGCTTCCACAATAAGTCGAAAATATTTGGAAAAGTACCTGAGAGAAATGGGTGTGTCACTGCACAATGAAAGAGTCGGAGAACTTTCTCAGCTTGCCGACAGAGCTGAGATTTGTTTGTACTGTAGACTCCCAACAATGTGGTCAGGAGTTTTCCGTGCAAGGCATGAAAAACTGTGGACGGGTGCCTGCTACCCAACGCTCAACAGTCGCTGCCAGTGAGTGAATTTTGAAGATCAGGCGACAGTCCTGGCTTGATGATTCCTTTTAAGATGTCTCCAATTGGAAAGACTATACTGTGCATCATTACCAACAAAGTAATTGTAACCAACTCTTTGACAAAGGACATCTTCACTTCATGAAAAATGCATGAAGCTTATGCCAGATGAGAGCGAGATGTATTTATAATCCTGTTCATTTATTTAATTGTGTTTCTACGCTCCCAGTGGTGCTTATAATAGAGGACATGGATTTGTCCCCCCATTGGAGGAAGATCCTCTCTTGTTCAGGCTATTGGTGCTCCTATTTTCCCCACGCATACAATTGCCACTGTCTTTCCGTCAACGCAGGGAGTGCCCCGGAATCATTGACGGAAAGAGAGTGGCAATTCTATGTGTGGGAAAATTGATGCTTAGTTAGAGTCGCACAGATAGATCAGATGGCAGAGCACTGGTACAGTTCACCAGAGGACCTGGGTTAGATTCCTGGTCTGGGCGTGTAATTTTCCCACATATATCAATTTAATTTATAATCCTGTTCATTTATTTAACATATATGTATGTATATATATATATATATATATATATATACAGTATATATATATATACAGTATATATATATATATATATATATATATATATATATATATATATATATATATATATATATATATATATATATATATATATATATATATATATATATATATATATATATACGTATATATATATACGTATATATATATATATATATATATATATATATATATATATATATATATATATGTATATATATATACTAGCAGAGGTACCCGGCTTTGCACGGGAGTGGGAGGAGGAGGGGAGGGGGGAAGAGGAGGGGAGGGGGAAGAGGAGGGGAGGGGGGAACAGGGGGGGGAGGGGGAAAGCGGGGGAGGAGGAGGGGAGGGGGAAGAGGAGGGGAGGGGAATGGGGGGGAGGGGGAAGGGGGGGGAGGGGGGAGGGAAGGGTGCGGGGGTGCCCAGGGGAAGAAGGGCCCCCTCCCCTCACCACCCTCCCCCCCCCGTTCCCCTCCCCCCCTCCCCTCCCCCCCTCCCCCCTCCCCCTCCCCCCTTTCCCCCTCCCCCCTCCCCCCTCCCATCCCCTTCCCCCCTCGTTCCCCTCCCCTTCTCTTCCCCCTCCCCTCCTCCTCCCCCTTCACACCAGGGGGGTTGACTCAGCCTGTCATCCCACCGAGGTCGGAAGTCGGAACTCATTGTCGTCAAATAAATAGTAGCCCTGTATGTTTCACTCTTTGTCACATGCCGTTGGTCCATGTCAATCGGATGAAGTTGAAAAATTAACGTTACGAAGGTTCTCTCGGACGTACTGATTCCGAATAATGAAGTTGAAAAATTAACGTTCCGAAATACGCTAATTACGCTAACAGAAGCGCTGGAGGGAGCACTGCGCTCCCTCCCTTAGATTCCTCCCTCTTCTGCTAGCGCTAATTACGCGTAACACACTAATTTTAAAACCCGAAGTTTTTTTAATTTTAAGGTGTGCTGTAGTCAGAAGCGCTAGAAAGCGCTGCGCTCCCTCCCTTCGAATCCCTCTCTCTTCTGCTAGTGCTAATAATACGCTAATTTTAAACCCGAAATTTTAAAATGTTTATGTCTCCGTGACATTCCTGGGACCATCCCGAGTCGAACAGTACTTTCCGCTCGCAAATCCGTCCACGGGTTCTCGAGATCTTAGAGATCATAGATAGATCAGGATACAGACACAGAGGCCAACTCTACTTTATATATATATAGATAGATATATATATATATATATATATATATATATATATATATATATATATATATATATATATATATATATATATATTGTTGCGGTTTTGAGAACCCACACTCTTGTAAATATGACATCATTAAAGGTTAAAGGTAGCACCCCATAGATAGGCCACAAGCATACGTAGGTCACCATAGGACTTCAGTTATTTCATTAGTATGCGTATAGATAAGACCATGTTTTCAATCGTTGAATCTGCATTGTGTCAATCAAATAAGGAGTAGGCCCCATTCCATTCATTTTGCCAGCCTCCCTCTCCAAGCGACGCCATTAAGCGCGCCCTCCTGTCTGTGCCCCATGGCCCCTCCCAATTGTTACGCTCCTTGGCTGCAGCCTTCGCTGCCCGTGAGCTCGCTAAACGCCGCCATAAGCCATGAGGTAAAGCCCGAGAAAGGAGGCGGAGCACAGGAATGGAGGTGTGGCCGCGTCAACCCACCATCCGGGCCGGGGGCCGGTAAGCCTTAACCAGCCAACCAGGGCTGAGGTAACATCGCCTGATAGGCGTGGCTTGTGGGCTGGCGGAAGCGATCGCTGCTTGAGTTATAAAAGCGCGAACGCAAAGCCCTTTCACAGGACTTATTGGGAGAGAGCGCATTGAAAGGACTTATGAGAAAGAGTGGTATTGACAGACTTACCGGAGGTCTGCAGCGTTGGCATTGTTACAGGACTTGAGTTATAAACCACAGTGTTGAACCAAAGAACTTGAGGGGGCGAGCGCAGCTGAAAGGACTCATATGAGAAACGCGCATTGTTAGTGCCTATTCTGATTACATACGCAGCCGCCAGTGTAACCGCCAGAGCCCAGCCCTACCATTCGCCCCGCATTATAATTGTCCGCTTGCGCCAACGCCACGTGGAGCCTGCTTGCTGTCCTTTCATCCATCTGCTCGGTACGAGTCGGGGACCGGACGAGGTGGACGCCATCGCCGGACCCTCAACCGACCATCTCCATCCCCGCGTGAGTCTGTGTCTGCGACTGAGTCAGAGAGCGAACGGGCCCGAGTCCAGGGAATAAGATAAGACTCTTTAGTATGCCCTGTGTAACTGCTTCTTCCTCTTCCTTGTACATTCCCTTCTTTCGTTTCCTCTTCTCCTTCTTGTACATTCGTAATAAATTGCTTTGTTCTTCCTATTTTCTTGGTTCCTCTCCATCCGATCGCGTCAGTCTTTTCTCCAATTGGGTAAGCGTGCATGATCGCAACCGCTATAATCGGGTCTAGTCACCTGTTAACAGCTCGGATCGCGGATTTCTATCCGCTCGGCATATCCCATCATATCCGTGGTTCGAGCGGGAGTTATTCCCTCATTTCGGGTCAGCGTTAGTAATTAGGTAGTAGTGAACCCCTAGGCCTAACAAACCCTACCTAACGCCTGAACTATCTGCCCCAAACCATATATATATATATATATATCTATATATATATATATATATATATATATATATATATATATACTAGCAGAAGTACCCGGCGTTGCGGGTGGGGGAGGGGAGGGGAAGGGAGGGGGGGGAAAGGGATGGCAGGGGAGGGGGGAGGGAGGGGATGGGGGAGGGAGGAGAGGGGTGGGGAAGGAAGGGGAGGGGTAGGGGAGGGGTATGGGAGGGGTGGAGGGGGAGGGGGATGTTATGTAATGGGATGTTATGTAATGTGGCTCATGTTTCTGAGTGAATGTGGCTCACGTTTCTGAGTTAAGTGTGATGCTGATCAGGAAGAAGAAGAAGCTGTACTACCAAATTCGTACACTTCTGCAATTGTTTAATTTATTTGTATTCAAATGTCTGGTAATTGTTTTGTCTTTATTTATGCGAATGTGTACTTGTGTATAACTGTCATTAATTTAAAAAGGCTTCGGCACTATCGAGCGATTATATATATATTTTTTATTATTATTATTTTTTAGCTCCAACAAAACGATTTTTTTTTGAGAAAACTGGGAGAAACTGGGAGAAATTTTTGCCCACTCCTCCATGCAGAATTCTTTCAGCTGTGTGATATTTGAGGGGTTTCTTGCATGCACAGCTCATTTCAAATCCCCCCACAACATCTCGATGGGATTTAGATTCGGGCTTTGACTTGGTCATTCCAGAACCCTCCATTTCTTTCTTTTCAGCCATTCCTTGGTGGATTTACTGGTATGTTTAGGGTCATTGTCATGTTGCAAGGTCCACCTTCGGTTGAGCCTCAACTTTGAGACAGATGGCCTCACATTATCCTCAAGCACCCTCTGGAACAATGAGAAATTCAGAGTGGATTCTATGATGGTGAGCTGCCCAGGCCCTGATGCAGCAAAGCTGCCCCAAACCATAATATTTCCACCACCATGCTTTACAGTTGGTATCAGGTTCTTGTGGTCAAATGCTGTCTTTGGTTTTCGCCAAACATGTCTTCTGGTACTGTGGCCAAATAGCTCTACCTTTGACTAATCTGTCCAGAACACATTGTTCCAGAAGTGCTGGTCTTTGCCGAGGTGTTCATTGGCGAACTTTAGTCTTGCCCTGATGTTCTTTCTGGACAGCAAATGTTTCCTCCTGGCACACCTCCCATGTAGATCAAATTTGTGCAGCCTCTTTCTAATGGTGGACTCGTGCACTTTGACATCAACAGTGGCAAGAGTTACCTGTAGGTCCCGTGATGACATTCTGTGGTTCTTAGAGACTTCTTTCAGCATCTTGCGGTCTGCTCTCAGGCTGAACTTGCTGGGGCGGCCTGGCCTGAACAAGTTGGCAGTTGTTTGGAATCTTCTCCACTTCTAGATGATCTTCCGGACAGTCGAATGATTGATGTCAAATTGTTTGGAGATCTTTTTAAATCCCTTCCCAGACTCGTAGGCATCTATAACCTTCTTTCTGAAGGCCTCAGAGAGCTCTTTTGATCTAGGCATGGTGACGCCGCACACTTCAACATCAAAGAGCAAACCAAACTAAATGTCTGAGGTTTAAATAAGACAGGTTCCTCGAAGATCCTCTCTAACAATGTTCTAATCATTTGCACCTGAGCTGGTGCACCTGATTCTAATTTTAGGTATTTGAAGTAGTGATAAATGTAGGGGTGTACTTACTTTTTCCACTTGAGAAATTTGCATTTATGTTTATTTAAATTATACAATGGACTACAAAATGTAAATGTTTCATGATATTTGTTATATTATATCACCTTTATCTGTGAATATTGTTGAAATGAAGATCAAATAGCTGTATGTTGAAATATGTTGAAAAAGTCAAAACTTTACATGGGGTGTACTTACTTTTTCACATGACTATATATATGGGTGCAGGACTTGGAGCTGTGGTTCTGTTATCTATATTATAATAGCCGTAGATGATTCTGTCTGTCTATCTGTTGGGTGTCTGTCTGGGGTGTGGCTTACTCGGTTTGCAGAGTAGCTCCACCCATAGCTCCACCCATTCTGGGAGAGGCTTCATATCAACAAATATCCACCATTTTATTAACTCGCATAGCTTTGAGGCCTGTTTTGTAGGCCCGTGGTGTCATGCTCTCTCTCCCAGTTTTATTTCAAATCAAATTCGATTTATCATTTCATTTTTCACAGTCGCTAACATAGTTTTAGACTCGGTTGAAAAAAAACGGGAAGAAAATCCGATGAAAGTTGCCCTTTATAGAACGAAATGAATTATCAAAGGCCTGTAAGTGTAAACTAAAGCCCATTCATTGAGAGTCACCCTCACGATTTTATCGAATTCACCATCTGATTTAATTTTTATCGATGGTTTTAGACTCGGTGTCAGAAATAATTGAGAACATTCACGCACACACGGGAAAATGCACAGATATATTTATAAAATAAATCGCGCCACGATGATACACGAAAATACACCGCCTAAAATAACATTCGGGGAAAATGTCGACATATATTAAAAATTCGATTTTTCTTTTCCGTTAACATTTATTACTTTTACGTTTTATGAGTCGGCACAAAAACGACATGTATATCTTCGTTCTTTCTTATTTCATTCAACATTATTATCCGGAAGTAAAATATGTTTCAGGAAATTACCGAGAGATATTTCTTCGTTTTTATTAGCGCTGAGGAAGCGCCTCTAGCGAATGACTTCCAGCCAGTGTAACGCGAATTCCTGTCACAGGAATTCTGAGATCATATAAGTGTGATGTGCAGTTCCTGATTGGTTCGTGTTGGGGAACCCCTTCTCGCTGCCGACGTGACGTAAATTCGCGCACGCGCACTGGTGAAGCGCGAGATTCGGCCCAAGGTTCTTATTATTATTATTACTAGGGCGTGCCCGTACGTGGGTGCAAAAAAACATGCGTGCAAACAACAACAACAAAAAAAAACTTTGAAACCACGTGGCAGTAACGACCACAGAACCCCCCCCCTCTATTTACATGAAATGGTTTGGTCCATTCGCAAAGCCAAAGCGAACGGCTTGCGAGTACGGTAGAACCCCCCCCCCCCCTCTATTTACATGAAATGGTTTGGTCCATTCGCAAAGCCAAAGCGAACGGCTTGCGAGTACGGTGACCATACCTTGGGAACCACTTGTCCGATTAATTTCAAACCTTGAAAAGGCACATCCTCGGGTCCCCAGCAATATACCTGGCAAGTTTCAAGTATATCGGACCCGTGGTTGTCGAGAAACAGCGGTCACAGACAAACACACAGACACACACACATACACACAGAGATTACTGGAATTATAGATAGACTAGGGCGTGCCCGTACTATATATATATCTAAAATTATATCCCCCCCCTCTATTTACATGAAATGGTTTGGTCCATTCGCAAATGGTTTGGTCCATTCGCAAAGCCAAAGCGAACGGCTTGCGAGTACGGTGACAATCCCCCCCCTCTATTTACATGAAATGGTTTGGTCCATTCGCAAAGCCAAACCGAACGGCTTGCGAGTACG
>NC_136264.1:104327853-104432853 GCF_964187855.1 Myxine glutinosa
ATCCACCCATCTGGACGTCGATTCGTATTGGATTTCAGCAATCCGTGGAATTATTTGAGTAATTTTCCAGCATTTTTCTCAGACTTTGTGATTCGGCAACTGCTAAATATGTGCGTTAAATCCGGTCAAAGACAGACGCGTACGCTGATGGTAATTCATCGAAGAGAAGACCCAATGGCTTGGCTCTGATGCAGTAGACTACCAATGGCAAAAAATGGAGTGACCTCCCTACTTGGAGCCTTGTGTAATGCCGGCTGCAGGGAGAACCAGAGCCAAAATCGGTCCGATCCAAGCTACATGTGATTTCAGCTGGTTCTAAGTGACAATGCTTCAGCTAGGCACGTACAGCCTACAATATGGATTTAACCCCGTGGGGTATGGCACATTTCTACATTTATTGGTGATATGTGCGTAATCATTTTATTCAAATTTTGTAATCATCGAAGACTGCGCATTATTTAACGGTCCCAATTATTCCTACCTTCTTGTGAGGTTGGCCAGGGAACGTCAATAATTCATGAAGCGGCTCGCTGGACTTGGCATTAGACTGGCGGATGATGTAATTTGTTCACGGTGTTGGCAATAACTCACTTACCTTTCATGAAAAACACCATGCGATCTAAAATATCCACCAACCGATACAATTGGGACCTGGGGCTTAACATCTTCCCAATGGAAGGTGCCCTGCATGCCAGATTGGCATTTCATCGCCAGCTCCAGATTCGAACCCAGGCTAGACAGTTCAAAGCCGAGCACGCATACCTCTAGGGCCTAGGCTATGCTTCCAGGCCTTTATTAATCAAAGAAGCAAAGATGAATGATTACTCCTAACTCTTACTGGCCTTTGCCATGGAAAGACAGTGCTGAAGTATCCTGTTCTATGATTCCATAACATGTGTCTACTATGGTCGAGGCAAGACAACCCAGAACTGTTTGTGTAATCTCTTGGGATTACAGGATTCAAACTGGAAAACGTTTTTATTTTAACGTTCTTTCCACTTTCCCCACTTTATTGGAGTTGGAGAGACTGATTCCATTGAGGCTGGCTGTTTGTAATGTTTTGATGTATGATGTGTTTATTTAAAAAGTCCAGAGTGCTAACCTGGTCGTTGCGGTCGGAAAACCCCTTCAAATGTCATCCAGTTATTCCTATAGTTTGAAGCCACATTTCTAAAGAAGAAGTATTTTCCCCAGCAGATAATTCATGCATTTGTCATGTCTTTATGTATTGAGTGGTTCGAGTTCAACCAAGGTCTGCATTTGTGCTTTCTTCACATAAAAGGAGGCTTGCGTTGGCCTGTTTATTGTTCCCACATAAGCACATAGTGTAGTTCACGATACTGACGTCACAGATTCGAATCCCATATACTGTGTTGATTTTGTCCATCATCTCCTAATGTCTTTCTCCTGCACTTGTTGTATGTAGAAGCCTTTCCATGAGCCTTGGTCAATTTAGAGAACACAATGCAGGTGTTGGGCTAGCGGTGTAACCCTGGTGTTGGGCTAGCGGCTAGGGTGCCAGCTTAGGATCCCAGGATCCTGGGTTCGAATCCCGGTCGATCGCTGAATTAACACCAGGGGGGTTGACTCAGCCTGTTCATCCTTCCGAGGTCGGCAAATTGAGTACCAGTTCACTGGTCATTCCCTGTGTGTCGTAGAAGGCGACAAAAAGGGTTGGCGGCAGGAAGGGCATCCGGCCGTAAAACATTGCTTTAAAAAAGGGGAGCAAAAAACAACAACAACCACGGTCCCCGAAAAAGGCCAACCCCCGCTTTGCGGGGAAAAATGGCCTCTAAAGGTGTTTTTTAAATTTTTTATAATGCAGGACCAAAATACAGTCTAGGAAGTATCACTGGACCATTTGGTATTAACAAAGTGACCAAAACTTTGATAATCTCATGTCCTGTGACAGAACTGAGTATTTATCAAAGTTTTCATGGGGGATATTTCTAATTTGAAACAGATTCGTGCCATTGTTGAGTACTGTGACATCCACTCTTTAGCACCATTTTCATCTCGTTTTGGTTTTCAAATTAATTTATCCGTCTCGTGTCGAATTTCAGGGCTGGAAGGATGGCCTAGACTCTATGGCAAACTATAGCTATCTGGCTAGCTTCAACCTCTCTTTGGCAAACTATAGTTAATGCAAACTATAGTTAAAATACCATGGTAATTGTGTTTTTTTCGTTAATGCTTTACATCTCTCAAATTCTTTATTTTACTATTTACTCTATAACGTCTGGCCTCCTTCCAACCGAGACTGCAAACTTGTCTTCTTCATCTTGATGATGTTGGGTCTCCTTGGGCAATGATGGCGTATGTCATCATATTGTCTTTCTGTAGCTGGTACACACGAGTAAGTGTGTGGTATAGACGGGGGTCGCCACTCCTCTCCGTCCCTCTGCTGGCCGTTGGGGAATTCACCCTCTTCCGCCCGTGCTGTTGGAGTCAACTGGACTCTCATCCACCAGATGTGCAGAGCAATCTGCCATTTAAACCGCATGACTGCAGACCGTTACCCTGGTAAGGGGAGCTGACATGTACTACACCTTGCCCACAGGTGACCTGAGATTATGCAAGGCAGGGGCATCCATCCCCCTGAGGTATCAGAAGACACCTGCTCATCCTGCTTTTGATCAACTTTCATCTTTTTTTTTCAAAATAGGATTCTATCCTGTCAATTCCTGCATTATGGTCTACGGTTTGGGTGCTATTGGTTTGTGTTTGTCATTAATGATAATATAAAACAGGAGTTCCCTTACAAATAACTTCAACATAGGAGGAGGCCATTAGGCCCATTAAAGCCTGCACAATGGTTGCCAACCGATGCTTGTTTGTCTGAGTATCAAGCAAGGAAGCAGCACGGACCATTTTTGAAGTCTTTTACATGACTCGGACAGGGTTCGAATCGCTGACCTCTCAGACACGGAACGGATGCTCTAACGATTTTGCCACAGAGTCTCGGTTCGTCTTCATCTTCCTTTCCAATTTCATTATATGCAAAGTCTTCCTTAAAAGTCCTATTAATTAAAGGTAAATTACTTTGAACATCTTTCTTAAAAGAGTTAAAATGATAGTAAGTTGCATTTCATTTGCGTATTTTACCGGGATGCAATTCTCAATTTGATTTGACACTTGCATCATTTCTGGTAGGCACAGCTAGGCCGTTGATTCAGTGCTTTTTAGAATTTACCCAGGGTACTGGCACACAAAGGCCAACTCTTTTCAAAATGTAGCATTGGATTTGTTATTGTCCGCAAACTTAAAGCTCCCTCTGAAGGATAGCGCACTCTGTGATGCAGTGCCCTAAGTGTGAAGTACCAGGATCATCTTACTATAATTCACCAAATGTCCGTCCGTCTGTCCGTCCGTTCCCAGGTACCGCAAAAACGGCTGAACCAATCGCAACGAAATTTTGGGTGGGTAATCCTGGGACCCCCTGGAGTAAAATAGGCGATATTGTTTTTCCAATTTCAGCTTTGGTCTCCAGCATTTTCAGGTTTGGACTTCCGCCTAATGTTATTATCCCGGGTACCGCAAAAACGGCTGCACCTATCGCAACGATACACCTCCATGCCCGTGGGATTCCCACGGGTGACCCCACTAGTGAGGTTAATCCTCTCATCATGCATTAAGCTCTCCTGAGGCTAATAGTGTGTCGTTGATTCCTATTTTGATGGGAAGTGAATCCAGACTAAACAGCTGTAGAAGTGACTCCACTGTCTCTTAGACTTACCATAACTTATTTGACAGTGGCAAGAGGTTTCTGCTGAAGTTCATCTCATGAATGAAGATGTAGGGCAGGTTGCAGGATTCATCATTAGGAGTGCTCCATTTCTCCTGCCATTTTGGTGACATTCAAATTGACATCCATCCAAGTGCTGAGAGCTTCGGTTGCCTGGTTAAATGTGTATTTTGCAGATTTCCAAACTATAAGATATTTTAAGCCACCATGTTGTCTGCTCTAATTTATGAGCTCATGGTTTTGGATGGATCCAGGTGGGAGGTTATAATTGCTCAAGCTACCTGGTGATGACATTGATGAGGAAGCTATGACACACTTCACATTGCTACTTTATTTGGTTGTTGAGAAAATGTTTTCCTTCAAACATTCATTTTCACATCAAACGTTTTAAGACATGCAAGTTTTTTCATGTTTCGTTAATTTTCTTCTGTCTAATGACCAATGCAATGCATTTCAAGCTTCACAAGTGCTTTTCCTGCTTCTTGTCTTCCCCATTCACCACACTCATCCACAGAGCAAGTGTTGAGGAGGTTGAAGGCGACGTGGTAGAGATGGAGGTGAAATTGGAAAAGGTGAGTAAATGTAGCCACTCATCTAACAAGATGTCCACTTTCCCATACCACTGCCGGCCACCCAATTTTTTTTTTGTCTAAGGCCTGTGAATCCTCTTTTTCTTTTGGATTTCTCCCATTTTTACTTGGGATCACCACAATGCTGGTTGATCACCCTTCTCGATCTCCTGTCAATCTTCCATTCTTCTTCCAATCCCAGAACCTCGAAATATCTCGCCATCGCATCCTTTCATCTGGTTTTCAGCCTTCCTCTTCTTCTTCCTGGCAGTCTCGATCTCCATCGCTCGCCTCACCACATAGTCTCTTTCTCTCTCCTCATCAGATGACGAAACCAATTCAATCTCTTCTCAGCTACTTTTTTCGATGTTTTACGCAATATTCACTGACCCCCTAATGTACTGGTTCCTAATTTTGTCCTTTAATGTCACGCCACACATCACTCTCAGCATCCACATCACATTTACATCCAGTTTATGTTCCTCTTTCTTTGATGTTTCCCAAGTTTCTGCACTATATAACAATACCAGTCTCACAACTGTCTTGTAATTTCTTCCTTTCAGTTTCAGCGGTACTTTTCTATATATCACACAACACTCCACTGTACGTCTTCCAATTATTCCAAGCAGAACTAATCCGTTGCTTAATATCCATTCCCATATTTCCATCTTGTGCCACCGCTGATCCCACATACTTGCAGCTGTTCCCTTTCTCCAGATCTTCACCGATAATCTTTACACTGTTAGCCAAATCCTTTTCCCTAGGATCAAACTGATAATCCACATATTCAATCTTTGTTCTACTGATTTTCATACCAATGTCTTCCCGCACTTTTCTCCATTTCTCCAGATATTCAGACATATTTAATCATCCCAACCACATAGCTCAACATCATCTACAAACACCATTGAATGCTTTATAATACTTGTATTACATGTATGGCAAGGAAATTATGATAAATAATTGTACTTTTAAATTAATTACAAGGACATTTGGAGACTATGGACAAATGAACATATTACATTTGCATCTAGGAACACCAAACAGGCCTACTCTAGTGCTAAGTCTTGAATCCAAGAGATAGATTGCTGACATTGTACGCAACCTTGTTCTTACTACCTAACAAGTGTGACATGAGGCATGCCATGTTAGGAGATGTGTATGCATATGTCTTCATAATTTCCATGTAATGACATGACTTTCTTATGGAAATGTTTGTAGCATGGCTCTTTTTTAAATCAAATTTGACCTGTTTATATTTGCACTTAATTCGTTTCTTCCCCACTGTCCTGTTGTCAATTTAGTGATGTAAACGACTTCGGTATCACATGGGTGTATCATCTCACATCTTTGACTGCTCTGGTTTCTCATGTTATCATGCCATTCTTCTCATGTAATGGAATCATTGAATAATTCACAAAAATCTGGTTGTAGTTGGGAAGATCCATATTAAAAAATGAAGGGGCACCACCGAATGATATAGCTGCCCAAGTAGACAAGCCTCAGGTCTGTGGTTTTCAACCACTAAATATACATAATCTAAGACCGCGTGGGGATCATGCGCCAGTTGTTAGATGCTTTGTGGCGGGGCCCATAACGCCACTGCAATATGCAGATGGTGAGATCCAACATCATTTTCATCATCGCTTAATTATGAAAGTGTTGTTGTGTCTCACGATGTACACAAGGCAGTGATGTGATGTCTCCCCATTTTCCCTTGGAGGAGAAATCATAAAATAGATGGCCTATATTTTGTAAAAATAAAAATAAAAACAATTAAATAAATTGGTCATATGTTAAATAAATCTTTGACTGACAATGTAAAATCAATGGTACAGAATGCAGTAGATCTTCATAGAGCGAGTCACTCACTGTTCGGATTTCACTTACCCATTGCTTTGTCTGTTTTAGTAAGTTTGCAGGCCATAATGTATTCTTATGTGATACACGTTAACGAATCGGGACATCCTCTCCATCCCCACCTCACTTTTCTCTGTTCCAAACCCCCTTTCCTTTCTCTTCCTCGTCCTCTCACACTCCGCTACTAGTTAATGGCTCTACTTAATGTTATATCTTGAAAGTGAATATTTATTTATTTTCACAACAAAAACTGCTTTCACCTGTACTTGAATGCTCCGGAAGAACTCGATTTTCCCTTTATTTGTTATTTTGAAATATATTGCATTGTGACACAAGGTTGTGCCCGAGTCATGATTTGCTGTTTCAAGAGCGCGGTGCTCAGTTTCATTATTCCACCCGGGACATTCAGATATATACTGTCCGTGGTGTTTATTTTTGTTTGCCTTTAACAGCATTTTCTCTTAATAGCGGAATTGTAAGTTATCGCCCTCTATAGAGTAGGTGGATAACATAAGGTTGAACATCCGCTCCAAAAGCAGTGAAGAGACAGCGAACGTACCCAACGTAAACTAAAGCCAATATGGTAGTAAAATTATTTTAGGTCCTTTGAGACGCTTGGTTGCGTCACAAATTAAATATTTGGCTTCCCATTGTAGAAGGGTGCATCATGCAGCTGCTGCACCGTTAGCGTGTTCCTCATGTGAAGGGGCTCATGTGATGGATGAGAATATGTGGCTTTCACACAAATCATTGGTGTTTGGAATTGCTGCTATGTTATGGCTGGTAGGATGGAGATAGACCTGCCTGACTGTTGGTGCTGCGTGTGGGAAAGTGAGGAAAGTGAGTGGGGTGTTGGTCAGAACTCAAATCTGTGTTTAATTGTTCTGCTTTATGAAAAAATATTGGAAACGATTTTGGCAGCAAATACCACAGCAGATGTGGCCTGTACCACTTCCCGTTCATGATGCAGGGGTGGACCATACCATTGTGCATCATACTGGAGGCTGGGAGGGTTACATTGTACCAAGTAAAAATCTGCACTATTAAAGTTGTAGGACTTCATGCAGGATTTATGATACTAATATACATTAATAATAAAGCTCTTCCTTACTAATTATTCTCATTAATATGAGATTGCCTGGCATGATGTGTTGATTACTGAAACGGAAACTAAGGTTTTGCTACCAAGCATATATTTAGATAGACATTATGTAATGCGTAAGGAAAACCATGAACTTTTCAAGGAAACTCTAAGAAAATAGAAATGCTATTTTTTTTTTTAAATCAGCTTCTACTTTGAAAACATGAGAGAAGTCATGGACAAGGAAATTGAGAGAGGTGGCGTGCAAACAGACGATGCTATACGTGGCTGGCAGGAAGGCCTGGTGGTATTCGTTATTCACTCTAAGCTGTTGAGAGCCTGGGTTTGAATCTGGGCCCAGCTATAAACCCAGCCCTGTAGGGCAACTCATCAATGAGTTGGTTGCGTCCCTCGGATGTCCCTCGGATGGATGTTAAACTGGGCGTCTCATCTGCCGACATTAGTTAGTGGACGTTAAATATTCTACAGTGTCTTTCGCGAAGAGTAGGCTAGCTATCGGCGTCACACTGAACAAATTCCAAATTCCTGCCCCAACCGACAGAGGGCATTGCATCAGTTGAGAGCACAGCCACACCCTCTGCCAACGATGCTATCCCTGAACCTTGTGCTGCATGTGAAATAAGAAGAGGATGCTCGGAATAGAGGGGTGTGGAATTGGAAAGCTCATGCATTCGACACGAGAAGATGGGATTAATTCCCATTGATGGGAATTGATGGGATTGATGGGATTCTTTGAAAAGAGCCATTTCTTTCAGTCATGAGAAAAATGCACGTGAAAACGTGCATTTGAAAAAAGTGAAAACGTGAAAAAGCTGAATGCCTCAACTCTGTGTTTGCCTCTAAATCTTGTGTCCCAAACCCATCCCTCTCTGTACCCACCATACCCAGTCGTACCCTGCTGCTCCTGGACTCCGTGTCCTTTCCTCCTGACAAGGTGGAAAAGTTTCTGTCAACCCTCGACTCTGATTCTGCAACTGGACCCGACGGCATCAGCCCACGGGTCCTAAAATCCTGCTCTGCCGCTCTATCTCACCCTCTCTCTGTTCTCTTCACCCTCTCTTTTGCTCAAGGTCAACTGCCATCTGCTTGGAAATCAGCCAACATCACCGCTTTGCACAAAAAAGGTGCAAAAACAGATCCTAGCAACTACAGACCAATCAGCCTTCTCCCAATTATCAGCAAAGTCATGGAATCCATCATTGCTTCGGATATGAAATCTTTCCTCTTCTCCAATGGCTTGATCTCTGATCATCAATTTGGTTTCAGACCAGGTCACTCTACTCTGGACATGCTGCTTCTGCTGTCTCAACAATGGATGGAGGTCCTCAATGCCAAACAGGAAATTAGAGCTGTCTCCCTCGACATATCACGTGCCTTCGACACGGTCTGGCACCTCGCTCTGCTCACCAAACTCTCCTCCTTTGGTATCCATGGAAATCTCCACGCATGGCTGGCGGACTTCCTCTCTAGTCGTCGTCAACGTGTGGCCCTGAATGGGTTTCTCTCATCTCCTCTTCCTGTTCAGGCTGGAGTTCCCCAAGGCAGTGTTCTGGGCCCCGTGCTTTTTCTGGTCTTCATCAATGATCTCTCTGACTCTCTCGAAAATCCTCTCTATCTCTTTGCTGATGACTCCACTCTCTGCCGCTCCATTCCTCTTCCCTCAGATCGGCAGTCTGCTGCCTCCTCACTCTCTGAAGACCTGGACAAAATCACAGACTGGTCAAACAAGTGGAACATGTCTTTCAATGCTGACAAATCTCACACTCTTACTATGTCTCTCCGAAAAGATCGACTGGACAACCCTCCCATCTACTTTCTCAACAATCCTCTCCAAGAAGTTCTGTCGCTCAAGATTTTGGGTCTCACTATCTGCCATGATCTTTCTTGGGAAAACCACATTTCCAAGCTGGCCTCCAAAGCCAGTCGCCGACTGGGCATCCTCCGTCGTGCGAAGTCCTTCCTCGGCACACCTGAGCTCCTCACCACATACAAGGCTTTCATCCGCAGCTCAATGGAATACTGTTCTCCCCTATGGGCCGGTGCTCCTGCCTCACACCTAGCTCGGCTTCACGCTGTTGAAACCAAAGCTTTCAGAATTATTGGAATCTCCCGCGATGAAGCTATCTCTGAGGGCCTTTCACTCACTCACCGCAGGCAGGTAGGTGGTCTTTCTGTCTTCTACCGACTCCTCTCCGGCCTTGCACCCCCAGCTCTCTCTGTGCTCTGTCCCCCAAATATTCCTACAGGTCGCACAAGATCTGCCAGCAACCCTCTGATGGTTAAACTGCCGAAATCTCGGCTCTCTGCTCACCTTCACTCTTTCATTCCTCTTTTCTCCCGCCTCTGGAACAAACTCCCTCACTCCCTTCAATCCCACTCCTCCCTCCAGGTCTTTAAAACAGCTGTTCACCACCATCTCTTATCTTCCCCCATCCAAAACCTTGATCTTTTCTAGCCCCGCTAATTCACCCCAGATCCACCTTGTTTGAAATTCCAACTTCTTTCCTGGAAGTCCTGGCAGTGTCCATATGTTTTATACCTCTCCCACCGCCCCCTTCCCATGCCCCCCCCCCCCAAAGCCCTCGCCCTCTCTCAGATCTCTTGATGTCTCCATGTCTCTCGGTCCCTGCTCTCAAATGTTGTGTTTGTGTCCTTCCCCCTCTCTCCCCATCTTGTCTACCGCTCCCGATGTTATATGTTTTATGTGTCGGTTTGTCTTTCTGTGTGATTAATGTTCGCTCTTTCACGAGCCTCGATCTTGTATACAAAAAAAAAAAAAAAAAAAAAAAAAAAATGCACCTGCTTTTTAAAATGATTTGTGGTTTTGTTCCTTTTTCAGAAAATAGCACAGCAGATGTGGCCTGTACCACTTGATTACTGAAATGGAAAGCCTTTTTCGTCGAGAAGTCAAAATATAATCTCCTTTTTTTTCAAATCTGATTTCAAGATTATTTTAATCATTGTTGAGGTAAAATATTTTAGGTCATTTATTGTAATTCAAAATTAAATGATGACCTCTGTAAGGTTGCTGCACGGTGCTGTTGGTTATATGATAATATAATTCCGCATTAAGTTTTGACGCTGTATGAAAGTGTTCAACAAGAAGATTACGGATTTATATTTAATTTCTTATTTAATTTTATAAGTAATATATTAAATTAAAACAATTTAATAAATAAGAAGATACATAGAAGTATCTCTGACTTTAATACGTCTGCATGCCGACACAAGCCATCAGTGAAATTTCTGGAGCTGAACTAAAGATTTCAGGCAAGAGTGCAAGCTGAGTCATTCTTACATTAGGACCACATTGATTCAACTGGAATCGGAAATTATTTCTCTCTTTTTTTTCTTCAAGACATTTGGATTGTATGGGGGGTGGGGGGCGAGGGGATGTATGACTCATACTAATGATGTATGATTCAGATCAGCAGTCACATGAAACGGATGGCAATTTGAAAGAACCATGGGTCTTGTCCCTTTATGGAATGATTCTGCCCATTAAAATGATGTGTTAGTTATATACCATCAAAATGATCAAAAATTGATGCTTCTGGTTGAGCGGTGCAGCTGCACATTGCCTCTGCTTTAATGATTATTTATACTGTAATTAAACAGGTTTCTGCAACCACGGCAACAATTGCTACTATGGTAACCATGAAAAAGATTACTTTGCCATTTTCACACTGATATACCAAATAATTATTGAATTAAGTAGTGTATAGTGTATCAATGAAAGAAGAAGAAGAAGAGAGTTGCACTGGGTGGGACTTCAGCTTCTCTGTATTGAAGTCACATAATACATCATCTGTCACAGTGCAACACATTCGTGCAACACAGAGAGAGACTGAATGTGAGGCCTAGGCAGAATGCATATTTGTATGAGTACTCTAAACATCGAGCAAGCTGTAGCTATAATCCCCACTTGAGGCAGATGTGTTCCTATATTGTTGTGTATCCTGTATTTTATTCCAAGAGATCAATATTATTTTTGAAAGGCCCATTTTAAAAATGATCTGTGTTAAAACAGAAAGATGAACAATCTATCTCACAGCTGGTTTAAAATGTATGCACTTCATAAACAAATTATATGGAGCTAAACAGTGGACGGGGAGCTGGAATTCCAGATATACCGTGATGTTCTGCCAAACACCCCGGTAACAATAGATCATATAAACTAATGTCTGTGATGCGGAGCCCTTTGTTCATGCATTTTGATTTTCTTTTTAAACATGTTTGATCCATATGGTGTACTTGGCCCGTTATCCAGGATTATCATGCAGTAGTCATTACATTTCTCAAAATATCATTGGATTTTGCAACGTGATTGCAAGCCATCTTCGGTATGTTACGTACTGTATAAGCCATAAGGGGTGGAGATCTGAAACAAGTGGACAAATTAAAATACCTTGGTCCAATACTAAAGGAAGGAGGTGGTTGTGAAGCACAAATCCAAGATGGAGTGAAGGAAGCATGGGCAAATGTGGAACAAGGTTAGTGGAGTCGTCTGTGATTGAAAGACAGCGAGAAAATTGAAGGTTAAAATCTACAAGACAGAATGTTATGTTATATTGTATAGTGCAGAAACATAGGCTTTGAGAAAAGGAAAAGAAGAGTTGCTGGAGAGGACAGACAGGTGGATTCTCGGAGTATCATTAAGACATACGGAAGAGAGCTGGACTTGTATCACAGAAAGGATTAGAAAGACTAGGTTGTGGTAGTTTGTTCATGTGATGAGGCACAATCATGAAGAACCAATTACTGGGAAAATATCAACACGATGACAGAGGTTAAGGTGGAGGGAAGTCGTGGAAAGAGATTGGAAGAGCGCGGGATTGAACGGGGAAGATGCGGAGGACAGAGGGGGAATGGAGAAGGTGGATCTGAGTGGCTGACCCCTAACTGTTGGGATTTATATGCAGAGAAGAAGAAGAAGAAGTCCGTCTGGGAAAGCTGGATGTTTCACAGGAGATGGCCGAAATTTGAAAAATCTATTATTTGAGAAAGATACCATATTGGATCTTTGGCGTCGATCAACTAATGATAGAAGATGGAACAGGATAGCATTCATTTGAGGGATGGAATCCCCTATGTACGAGGCACTAATCCAACAGTTTATAGTTGGGTCGGGAATCCAACGCATACGAGATAGTTCAAAGGTAAGTGTGCTACCTCATGTTTTCAGACAGTTATAAAATATATTCAGCTGCTTGAGTTCATAATAACCCCTCAATCTCACCATTTGTCCAAACAAAGATGTATAGTACAGCGGTACATAATTGTATGCATAAAAAACGCCTGATATGGAGTCTTTGCGCATCTGTGCACGATACACGATGTCTTTGTTTGTTTTAGGATCGAAAATAGACACTGCACTTGAAAAGACACGTGATGGACACTGCAAAACACTTCACCCGTGGACACACTGACAACTATCACGATGATAAGCTCTTCTTCTTCTCTGTCTGTATTGTGCTCGGTGTGTCTCTCTGGAAGTTTCCGGTATACTGCATGGAATTTTCTTTCTCTATCTGATAGAATCCAGACAGGGAGGCAGCTGGCTAGCCAAGTATGCAGATAGGGGGAGTGACAGAGTAGCACAGGCCAAGGGTGTTGCCAAAAATGAAAGCTACTTTGTCAGAAGCCAGATTTCTACTTGTCTCAGAACATCAATCTTTTCTGCAAAATTGTCTAAAAGGAGGGCGAATATGTTCTGCAAATTGGGATAGCTCGTTGCATATTGTACAAGAACAGTCAGTACCTTTTAGACAAGCAAATACTGTATTTTACTTTGGTAAATATCTTGTTGACTTAATAGTTCCTTGGCTGCAAAATAACCAATATTATTCCATAAGTATTTTGCATCAGCATAGGTTATTTCCCTCCATTAATTGTGGTACTATAAAATGTTCATGACAAACACCATTCATGTCGTCACAATAAACAACTACAATGGAACTCGGTAGAGCGCATACCGTCGCCAGGCTGAAAAGTTTATGTTTTGTATCCCACTGATGGGTCGGATCTGGATCCGAACCTGAACCAAAATCGAATCGACTTCTTCTTCTCACCTACCCAACTCATCCACCGAGTTGTATCATAACTCGTCCACAGCGTTTTAAAATATCATGCTATATACCATTTATATCATGCATGTCAATGGTGAAGAATCACTTCCAATTTAAAAAAAAAAAATCTGGATCCGGATTCGGATCTTCAGAAAAATCACATCAATTCATCCTTGTCACACACCCAACCTGTCCATCAAATGTCGTCTGAATCCGTCCATACATTTTTGAGATATCCTGCTCACAGTGGCGTCGTGATGGTTGTGCCACTCGTGGGGAAGGTCAAAAATATCACCCCCTGCAGGGACTGACAGTCAGAAAATTCCTATTGAGGGGCCATATGAAAGAGCTTAAGCTTCCTCAGCAGGCTCAGCAGCAGAGCCCTGGAACCTGTTAAAAATGAGAATAGGTTTAGATATGATCTCCTGAGATGATCCGGCTAATTAACTACAAATAATCCGGAAGAATTCCTATGTTTATAAACACGTGCCATGTTAAGGTGTATAGAGCAGTTTAATAGGTCCTTCCATGGCATGGTATTCCTATTACAAAATAACTACCAAAAACAATGATAACATTGTAACAAAGCATTTATTAATACTAGTAATATTAACAACAATAATAATATTAGTACCATTTGTCAATAATAAAACGAACGTATAATCCCCGCCCTGGTCCAAGCAGGCCTGGGCTTGATGAAAGGTAAACTAGTGCTGAAGCAGTAGAGCAGGAATGTATGGTACAAGGCCGTTTACGAAAACTACATCAAACATGCATGCAGCATGGTGTGGTATTTATTAGTTGAAGAGGATAGTATGACCTGGGTGGGGATACTAGTTACCAGTTACCAGTTTGCAAAAAATGTAAGTATTAAAGCGCGGCGTTACGCGCGCTGCTTGCGAGCAAGGAGGAAGCGGACAAGCGGTAACTTACAAGCGTCTTTATTTCAGGAGCTCACTGTAACACTGCCCGCTCCGGGCTGGGCGCCCGGTGTATATCATGAGGCCAAATCTACCCCTCGGGCGTGGCCACCGCCCACTTGGTGCGCGGAATGATGTCACCACGCCAGTGGGCTTTTGTGTCCGCCACACGCGCCCCCCCAGAATTCCCACGCACCTGGAGGGCCAGTTTGCGGGGCAGACGAATGACCCGGCCGAAGCGCCCCCTGGCGATCGGCGGCGTCCGGGGTGCAGGGATGCCAGGTGGGATGCCCCTGGCTGCCCCTGGGATGGGTGCAGGACCGGGGGGCGGTGTGGCGGCGGGGCTGGGCGGTGCCGGGGGTCCACCCGCAGGAGGGCGGCCCCGACGTGGGGGTCGGGCCACTGGCGGTGGATGGTCCACATCGAGGTGGGCCGGCTTGAGGCGGTCTACCGAAACGCGGTCAGGAGTACCGCCGATGTCCAGGGTGAAGTGCTTCGCCCCGGTCTCTAGCACGCGGAAAGGCCCGTTGTACGGGGGCCGCAGTGGTGTCCGATGGGCATCGTGGCGGACGAAGACGTACTCCGCCGTGCGAAGCTCCGGGGCGACGTGCGTCGGTGGGTGGCCGTGGCATGCCGTTGGCACGGGGGCGAACCTCTGGGTGGTCTCTTGCAGAGCGGAGTGCTGCTGTGCCGCGGACCATGGTGCCGTGGAGTCGGGGAGGAACTCGCCCGGCACCCGCAGCGGTTGCCCGAAGACCAACTCTGCCGCGGATGCGCGCAGGTCCTCCTTGGGCACCGTCCGGAGGCCCAGCAGGACCCAGGGGAGCCTGTCGACCCAGCCGCCGTCGCGGAGGGTGGCCCGGAGCGCGGCCTTCAATGAGCGGTGAAATCGCTCACACAGGCCGTTAGCCTGGGGGTGGTAGGCCGTGGTTCGGTGCAGCCGGACCCCGAGCCCCTGCGCAACCGCCCCCCAGAGCTCCGAGGTGAACTGGGGGCCGCGGTCGGATGAGATGTCTGAGGGGGCGCCGAACCGGGCGACCCAGGTGGCGATGAAAGCCTGCGCGACATCGGCCGCCGTTGTCGACGCCAAGGGCACGGCCTCCGGCCACCGGGTGGTGCGGTCCACCATGGTGAGGACGTAGGTGAAACCCCGCGAGGGGGGCAGAGGTCCCACCAGGTCCACGTGGACGTGGTCAAACCGGCGTTCCGGCACCGTGAACGGGGCCAACGGGGCCTGGGTGTGCACCTTGGCGCGCTGGCACGCGAGGCACGTCCTGGCCCAGCCGCGGACGGCCTTCCGGAGGCTATGCCAGACGAACTTGTCGGCGATCAGCCTTTGGGAGGCCCTCGCGCCCGGGTGGGACAGGCCGTGGATGGCGTCAAACACCTGGCGCTGCCAGCCCGCGGGCACGATGGGGCGAGGACGCCCGAGGGAGACGTCACACAAGAGGGCCGCGCCCGCGCCGTCGAACGGCACCTCGGTGATGCGGAGGCCCGTGACGGCGGTCCGCAAGGCCTGGACGTCGGGGTCAGCGGCCTGGTCCGCTGCCATCCGGGCATAGTCGATGCCGAGGTGGACTGCGTGGGCGACGGCCCGGGAAAGGCAATCCGCCACCGGGTTGTCCTTCCCTGTGACGTGCTGGATGTCCGTCGTGTACTCGGACACGGCCGAGAGGTGACGCTGCTGCCGGGCCGACCACGGCTCGGTGACCTTGCCCATCGCGAAGATCAGCGGCTTGTGGTCGACGAAGGCAGTGAACGCACGGCCCTCGAGCAGATGGCGGAAGTGCCTGACCGCCAAGTGAAGTCCGAGCAACTCGCGGTCGAAGGTACTGTAACGGCGTTCGGGCGGGCGAAGCTGCCGGCTAAAGAACGCCAGCGGTTGCCAAGCTCCACGCACCCATTGCTCGTGCACCGCGCCCACCGCGTAGTCCGAGGCATCGGTGGTGAGGGCGATCGGTGCATTGGGCGCCGGGTGCGCGAGCATGGTGGCGTTAGCCAAGGCGAGCTTCGCGCCCGTGAACGCCGTGTCCATCTGCTCGGTCCAGGTAACGTCGCCTTTTAGTCTAGTAGGAAGACTAGGTCCCCCTGCACCCCCCGGAGATATACTTCTAATCAGTGTTTCTAGATTGGAAAAAATGTGTAGAAAATGACTAGCTATGGCCCCAAGCTGAAAAAATGTCCCACATACCATTTTTATGCAAATTACTGCTGCAAATTTTATGCAAAATTATGCAAATTTTATGCAAATTTTTGATGAGGAGTAGAGTTGAGGGGTCTTTGAGGGCTTCATCGAGGTGCTCTCGGTTGCAAGACTGGGTCATTCTGAGAAGCACAGCAGGGTCAGAGATCATGATGTTCTCCTCCTCAGTGAATCTCTCCATCAACAGCCTCTCCATTGCCTCACACACTGTTTTGAGGCAAAAGAGGGACTTTGCGTAGGCCTTTCCACTGAGAACACCTTTGAGAGATCCACTTGTTACTAGTTGTGCCTCAAAGAGAATCTCTGCATATCCAGAACCACGCATCTTGTGTCCAGTGAGCATCCCGATGTAGTTCATGGATGTGTGGAAGGGTCCAATCGTTACTACATGACTAGCAAATTCATTTGGCCAGCGCCAGATGATGGGAAGGGCTTTCATGCAGACACCCAGATCAAATGTATTCAGGACCCATCTCTGACCCACCTCAGCAGTTGCTGCCTCGGAACGCTTCAGTAGCTCACGAACAACTGCGTTGTCTGTGATCGGTTGGTGGATAGGCGTGCAGTAGTCGACTGTTGATTTGCTGGGTGGGGGAGAACCAGTTGCAGAGGTGAAACCCCCTAGCCCAGGCACAGGCTGCAGGCCATTGCCATGCCATGCAGGCACCAGGCACAGACCGATCACAGACAACGCAGTTGTTCGTGAGCTACTGAAGCGTTCCGAGGCAGCAACTGCTGAGGTGGGTCAGAGATGGGTCCTGAATACATTTGATCTGGGTGTCTGCATGAAAGCCCTTCCCATCATCTGGCGCTGGCCAAATGAATTTGCTAGTCATGTAGTAACGATTGGACCCTTCCACACATCCATGAACTACATCGGGATGCTCACTGGACACAAGATGCGTGGTTCTGGATATGCAGAGATTCTCTTTGAGGCACAACTAGTAACAAGTGGATCTCTCAAAGGTGTTCTCAGTGGAAAGGCCTACGCAAAGTCCCTCTTTTGCCTCAAAACAGTGTGTGAGGCAATGGAGAGGCTGTTGATGGAGAGATTCACTGAGGAGGAGAACATCATGATCTCTGACCCTGCTGTGCTTCTCAGAATGACCCAGTCTTGCAACCGAGAGCACCTCGATGAAGCCCTCAAAGACCCCTCAACTCTACTCCTCATCAAAAATTTGCATAAAATTTGCATAATTTTGCATAAAATTTGCAGCAGTAATTTGCATAAAAATGGTATGTGGGACATTTTTTCAGCTTGGGGCCATAGCTAGTCATTTTCTACACATTTTTTCCAATCTAGAAACACTGATTAGAAGTATATCTCCGGGGGGTGCAGGGGGACCTAGTCTTCCTACTAGACTATTTGCCCGGCTTACCTCGGAGAGCTTCGTGCAGGGGGCGCAGGAGCTGGGCGATACGGGGCAGGAACCGATGGTAAAAGTTCACCATGCCCAGGAACTCCTGCAGCCCTCTGATCACGTCGGGGTCACCAGTAAAGCGCGGCGTTACGCGCGCTGCTTGCTAGCAAGGAGGAAGCGGACAAGCGGTAACTTACAAGCGTCTTTATTTCAGGAGCTCACTGTAACACTGCCCGCTCCGGGCTGGGCGCCCGGTGTATATCATGAGGCCACGCCTACCCCTCGGGCGTGGCCACCGCCCACTTGGTGCGCGGAATGATGTCACCACGCCAGTGGGCTTTTGTGTCCGCCACAGTATGAAAATTTTGATTCAGGCATGGACAGCCGGTTCGTGAATGACTTAGGTAAAGAAAAAGGGTGAACGCTGAACCATGAACCAATAGATTCCATTTCCCTGTGCCACCTTCAGTCGAACGTCAGGCATTGGCAGCAGGTTAGTGAAGGACTTGCACAAAAAACGAACCCAGTCTGAATGTTGCTATATCCAGTCAATGGCGAAATTGCAAATGGGGAATCTGTGAATGTCACGGATGTAAACCGTTATGTCATTTCATCATTGTGCTTTAAACTCAATATCTCCACATTTTCATTCCAAACAGCATCATTCATCAATCCAATCAAAAAATAACACGATAGTATTAGTATATCAAAATATGTTAAATCACAATTGTATCTAGATATTATCAAACCAATGAACCATCGTCATCTGTTCACTTACGGATTCAGGAACAAGATCCGTGCCGATCGCATTTTAAAATCATAATTGTATTTAGGAATTTCTGAAACCTCCTACCTACCTTACGACAGTTGCCGCGACCCCAAAACATTCCACAGAAGGTTATTATACACGACATGACCAAAAGTATGTGGACACCCGAACATCACACATCTCATTCCAAAATCATGGGCATTGATATGGAGTTGGTCCCCCTTTGCTGCTAAAACAGCCTCCACTCTTCTGGGAAGGCTTTCCACTAGATGTTGAAACATTGCTTTGGGGATTTGCTAACATTTAGCCACAAGAGCATTATTGAGGTCGGGCACTGATGTTGGGCGATTAGGCCTGGCTTGCAGTCGGCATTCCAATTCATCCCAAAGGTGTTCGATGGGGTTGAGGTCAGGGCTCTGTGCAGGCCAGTCAAGTTCTTCCACACCAATCTCGACAAACCTTTTCTGTATGGACCTCGCTTTGTGCACTGGGGCACTGTCATGCTGAAACAGGAAAGGGCCTTCCCCAAACTGTTGCCACAAAGTTGGAAGCACACAATCATCTAGAATGTCATTGTATGCTGTAGTGTTAAGATTTCCCTTCACTGGAATTAAGGGGCCTAGCACGAACCATGAAAAACAGCCCCAGACCATTATTCCTCCACCACCAAACTTTACAGTTGGCACTATGCATTCGGGCAGATAGCATTCTCCTATTATCCGCCAAACCCAGATTCGTCCTTCGGACTGCCAGATGGTGAAGCGTGATTAATCACTCCAGAGAACGCGTTTCCACTGCTCCAGAGTCCAATGGCAGCGAGCTTTACACCACTCCAGCATTGTGGCATTGTGCATGGTGATTTCGGCTTGTGTGCGGCTGCTCGGCCATGGAACCCATTTCATGAAGCTCCCGATGAACAGTTGTTGTGCTGATGTTGCTTCCAGAGGAAGTTTGGAACTCGGTAGTGAGTGTTGCAACCGAGGACAGACAACTTTTATGCGCTTCAGCACTTCAGCAGTCCCGTTCTGTGAGCTTGTGTGGTCTACCACTTTGTGGCTGAGCTGTTGGTACTCCGAGATGTTTCCACTTCACAATAACAGCACTTACAGTTGACCGGGGCAGCTCTAGCAGGGCAGACATTTGACGAACTGACTTGTTGGAACGGTGGCATCCTATGACGGTGCCATGTTGAAAGTCACTGAGCTCTTCAGAACACGACCCATTCTACTGCCAATGTTTGTCTATAGAGATTGCATGGCTGTGTGCTTGATTATACATACCTGTCAACAATGGGTGTGGCTGAAATAGCCAAATCCACTAATTAGAAGTGGTGTCCGCATACTTTTGGTCATGTAGTGTATTTCCTTTTAGTAAAATATGCAACTGTAATTGTTTCTTAACGCGTCCCTTTGTCATGTGACCAGATCCTCAGCTCTGATTGGTGGACGTTTGTGAGGGACATACATATTTAGCAAAATACTTCTGATGGAAGTTAGTATTCGAGGAGTGATCAGTAAGTTGTAGGCCTGAGTAGGCAAGCAAACTCTAGTGTTTGTAATTAGGCCATGGGCTGGGGATAGCTCCCATACTCTTTCCGAAGAACACCATGGGATCTTTAACATCCACCAACTAATGCCGACGGATGGGACAGCCAGCTTAACGTCTATCAACCAATGCTGACAGAAGGGACGGCCAGCTTAACGTCCATCCGAGGGATGGCGCACACACTGATGACTCACCCCTCCAGTTAAACTCCAGAATAACAGTTTATAGCTGCGTCGGGATTCAAACCCAGGTTGGACAGCTGGAAGGCGATTGTGCTACCTCTCGGGTATCCTTCGAATCCATCACACTCGCTGAGGCATCTCACTCTCACCACGTTTACCTTTGTGTCCAGTCCCTTGGAGCACCAGCACCTCTGCTTTTTTCCCTCGTCAAAGACGTCTACATCATACGTCACACGTCATACGTCACACGTCATACGTCATGGCTAACATGACACGTGATCCTGGATATCGCTAATTGGGCTCGTACGGCGCCACGAGACATCTGGATCTGATCAACGCATGAGAAATAAATGCCCAACCGTTACACCCATCCATCCCTTGGGCCAATGGGCGATCTCCATGATACAGAGTGCACATATTAAACCTCATTATACAAGATAAGAGATCTGCGCAGCAACAACGTAACATGGATTTATTTACTGTGTGAGGTGATAGAAATACGAATTCGGAAAAAAGTTAATCTGGATGTAAAGAGTCTGTAAACATCTGATACATTGATACAAACACCTGATACATTGATACGTAGCACGGAGTTTAAACTGTAAAACGTGGTTCTGAAAGTTGCTTCTTGTGATCTCACGAGTCCGTTGTATTATAATTTATATGCAATACAACCAAATGGAGCATTAAAACGTTTTTTTTGAGGGTGTAATTTGGTGCCCCATCCACTTCGCGCCTGGTGCGGTCGCCCCTTCTGCCCCACCCAACCATTACACCTCAGCGGCTCAGCGTCGACGAGTCTGGCATTTCACTCAGGCCAACTGGCATGGTCTTCAAGCAGCCATCAATCATCTGGACTGGTCTCCCATCTCTACCGCCTCTGACATCAACTCATCCTGGGAATTCTTCCAAAGTAAACTGCTCTCTCTCATGCACAGATTTATTCCATCTCGTCTTCAGTTGTCATACCCTTCCTCCCATCCATGGTACACGGAATCTTGTGGTGAGGCTATTGCCCAGAAACAACTTGCTTTCGTCTCCTGGAAAGCAAATCCAACGGAAGGAAATCTCATTTCCTTTCACAAAGCCCGAAACAAGTGTGTGTCCACCCTCAGGAGAGCCAGGAAACAATATCTCTCCGTTCTCAGGACAGAACTCTCTTATCTGTCTCCCTCTTCCAAATCCTGGTGGCGTCTGGTCAAATCTGTTTCTGGTGTTTGTTGCCCCTCCATCCCCTCCCTCACCTCAAACGCCCACACGGCTGACTCTGCGCGTGAAAAAGCTGAATGCCTCAACTCTGTGTTTGCCTCTAAATCTTGTGTCCCAAACCCATCCCTCTCTGTACCCACCATACCCAGTCGTACCCAGCTGCTCCTGGACTCTGTGTCCTTTCCTCCTGACAAGGTGGAAAAGTTTCTGTCAACCCTCGACTCTGATTCTGCAACTGGACCTGACGGCATCAGCCCACGGGTCCTAAAATCTTGTTCTTCCGCTCTTTCACTCCCTCTCTCTGTTCTCTTCACACTCTCTTTTGCTCAAGGTCATCTGCCATCTGCTTGGAAATCTGCCAACATCACCGCTTTGCACAAAAAAGGTGCAAAAACAGATCCCAGCAGCTACAGACCAATCAGCCTTCTCTCAATTATCAGTAAAGTCATGGAATCCATCATTGCTTCAGATATGAAATCGTTCCTCTTCTCCAATGGCTTGATCTCTGATCATCAATTTGGTTTCAGACCTGGTCACTCTACTCTGGACATGCTGCTACTGCTTTCTCAGCAATGGATGGAGGTCCTCAATGCCAAACAGGAAATTAGAGCTGTCTCCCTTGACATATCACGTGCCTTCGATACGGTCTGGCACCCCGCTCTGCTCACCAAACTCTCCTCTGTTGGTATCCATGGAAATCTCCACGCATGGCTGGCGGACTTCCTCTCTAGTCGTAGTCAACGTGTGGCCCTGAATGGGCTTCTCTCATCTCCTCTTCCTGTTCAGGCTGGAGTTCCCCAAGGCAGTGTTCTGGGCCCTGTGCTTTTTCTGGTCTTCATCAATGATCTCTCCGACTCTCGAAAGTCCTCTCTATCTCTTTGCTGATGACTCTACTCTCTGTCGCTCCATTCTTCATCCCTCAGATCGGCAGTCTGCAGCCTCCTCACTCCCTGCAGACCTGGACAAAATAACAGACTGGGCAAACAAGTGGAACATGTCTTTCAATCCTGACAAATCTCACACTCTTACGATGTCTCTCCGAAAATACCGACTGGACAACCCTCCCATCTACTTTCTGAATAATCCTCTCCAAGAAGTTCTGTCACTCAAACTTTTGGGTCTCACTATCTGCCATGATGTTTCCTGGGAAAACCACATTTCAAATCTGGCCTCCAAAGCCAGTCGCCGACTGGGCATCCTCCGTCGTGCGAAGTCCTTCCTTGGCACACCTGAGCTCCTCACCACGTACAAGGCTTTCATCCGCAGCTCAATGGAATACTGCTCTCCCCTCTGGGCTGGTGCTCCTGCCTCACACATAGCTCGTCTTCACGCTGTTGAAAGCAAAGCATTCAGAATCATTGGAATCTCCCGCGATGAAGCTAACTCCAAGGGCCTCTCACTCACTCACCGCAGGCAGGTTGGTGGTCTTTCCGTCTTCTACCGACTCCTCTCTGGCCTTGCCCCCCCAGCTCTCTCTGGGCTCTGTCCCGCAAATATTCCTACAGGTCGCACAAGATCTGCCTGCAACCCTCTTATGGTTAAACTGCCAAAATCAAGACTCTCTGCTCACCTTCACTCCTTCATACCTCTTTTCTCCCGCCTCTGGAACAAACTCCCTCACTCTCTTCAATCCCACTCCACCCTCCAGGTCTTTAAAACAGCTGTTCACCACCATCTCTTATCTTCCCCCATCCAAAACCTTGATCTTTTCTATCCCCGATAATTTCACCCCAATTTTCTATCCCCGATAATTTCACCCCCCAATTCCACTTTTTGAAATACCAACTTCTGAAATTTTCTATCCTCGATAATTTCACCCCCCAATTCCACTTTTTGAAATACCAACTTCTGTCCTGGAAGTCCTTGGTGTCCTTGTGTTTTATACTTCTCCCACCCCCCCCCTTCCCACGCGTCCTCCCCCCAAGCCCTCTCCCTCCCACACATCTCCCTGCTCTTAAATGTTGTGTGCTCTCAAGTGTTTGTGTGCTTCCCATTCTCTTGTCTTCCGCTCCCTCTTTTTATATATTTTGTTTGTCTGGTTGATTTGTTTGTGAAGTAAATGTCAGCTCTTTCACGAGCCTCGATTCAGTATACAACAAAAAAAAAAACAAAAAAAAAAAACAAACAAAAAAAACCCCCATCCCTACGCCACTGCCTGCTCATATCGTGCTCACAGACAAACTTTTATCCTTCATGTTAATTCATTCGTTGTTTTGTGCTATTCGTTTTGTATTGTCAAGGCTTCTTATTCAAGGCCCTTCCTCAGCTAGTAAGTGTATCTTGCTTTCCTCAACACTATCTTCAATACTATTCTCTCTCCTCGTTCCAAATTTTTTTTTTAAACCGAAAAAAACTTTTTATTTCACTCCATAGCAACTCCATATATATTTAATTTCCTTCTGCTTCTGAATCTGCATCCTGTCCCCTCTTTTCTCAAAACTGAATCTCCATTAAATATAAACGCTTCTTTTAAAAACAAGTACAAAAAGTTTTAATTAAAACAAAAGCCGCGTCGATGTTACACAATACCTAGATGCAGCTGTGCCTATAACGTCGATGTTATAGGCACAGGACATTCCTATTGATTCGATTACTTGATGTTGTTTTTGTGCAAAGTGAAAATATATCTCGGCAATTTCCCGTGTGTGGCGACGAATTTTTAATATATCTCGGCATTTTCCCGTCTGTTATTTCAGGCGGTGTATGACTGACCATGCCGCGATTTAAAAAAAATATATCTCGGCAATTTCCCGTGTGTGGCGACACGTGAACGAAGCTTTGCTCCTCTCTCCACATTATTGTGACGACGTATAAATTAAATATTTCATCGTGACGATTGTCATCAAATGGACGAATTTTTAATATATCTCGGCATTTTCCCGTCTGTTATTTCAGGCGGTGTATGACTGACCATGCCGCGATTTAAACAAAATATATATATCTCGGCATTTTCCCGTCTCTTATTTCGGGCGGTGTATGACTGACCATGCCGCGATAAAAAAAAAAAAATCTCAATGGACTTGAAGTTACAGGCCTTTGAGAATTCATTTCGTTCTATAAAGGGCAACTTTCATCGGAATTTCTTCCCGTTTTTTTTCAACCGAGTCTAAAACTATGTTAGCGACTGTGAAAAATGAAATGATATATCGAATTTGATTTGAAATAAAACTGTGTGAGAGAGGAAGACACCACGGGCCTACAAAACAGGCCTCAAAGCTATGCAAGTTAATAAAATGGTGGATATTTGTTTATATGAAGCCTCTCCCACAATGGGTGGAGCTATGGTTCCCAGAATGGGTGGAGCTTTGAGGTTTTGTCTTCTCTGCAAGAAGAACAAGAAGAACAAGAACAACAGCAGAGGGCACTCTATGACCAGCGTCTTGCGACGCGGCTAAAAAATCAATCATCAAAAAAATTAAAAAATTACACGTTCAAACCTTGCCCCGACAACCCACACACTCAAACCTTCACCCACACTCAGGGTCAGGTCAGGTATGGGAGCATGCGCCGGAGCAGCGCGACCTCTCTGTGGGATACAAAACGTAAACTGTTCAGCTTGGTTATTTCATGTTGTTGTTTTTTTAATAAGATCGAGTCTCATTGAAGAGCAACGTGATGAAGGTAAAAAAAAAAAGAGAGAAAGAAGGAGAGAGGAGAGCTACAGCAACCTGCAAGTCAGAGGTTTGGGTTAGGTTAGGTAAGTTTATTTGGGCTTTTAAAAATATCGCGTAAGGATGGAGGTGATATGAGATGATGGTGCACTACCTGCTTGAAGCCCGAGAGGTGGTTGTGGTTTGGAACAGTTTCAGGAAGCAACTCAACAGATGGGAGAAGCAAGGAATGAGAAACGAGGCACTGAAACAATTACAAGACTCGGTTGTGTCATGGTAAGACTGTCTCCTCTGAGTATGTGAGGTCGGAATTTCAAACCCCGGCCGAGTCATACCAAACGAAGACTTTTTAAGATGGTACGTGCTGCTTCCTTGCTTAATGCTTCACATTTAAAAAGGAATGAAGCACAGACAAGCAACCATAGGATGCCAATCATATTGCAGACTGCGATGGGCCTAATGACCTCCTCTTCTGTTGATGCTCCTTGTAAGGGAACTCATATTATGACAGTTGGGTTTATTTGAATTACCTTTACTTCTGAAGGTGTCACTTCCCCCCTCCCATCCCCATCCAGCCCCTCTGTACTTAAAATTATTTTAAGCACTGTTTGCGGCCGATGGGGGGGGGGGGGGGGGGGGGTGGGGGAGAGGGTACCCGACACTGCCTGGCTGAGTGATTATTGAAAAGCTATGGAGTTATGGCCTCTTGGTTGTTACCTTTTGTCTGTGGTTCGGTGGCAGTACTCCCTAACCCCACATCCCAATACACACTTTATAGGGGCCTTTGACAAACACTTGCAAAATATTTACAAGATGAGCCAAAACTCCTTAGTTCACTTTAAACCCCATAGTGACTACTGATCTTTCTAATGTTTGGTTTCTCAAAGGAATTTATTTGTATAGCTTGCTTTCTATTCCTCAATGCAAGGCCAATGGTAATTGACACAATATATTACGACACCCACCAGTCTGGTGGCAAATTGCTTAAATGGTAAGTATATAAAATCAGCCATATCTTTTTATCCATAAATTATGACGAGAGCGGCAAGGTGCATTCATTACACTTGAACTCTTGAGACCCAAATTGCTTCTTCTTTGTAAAAAAAAAAATTCATACTGATCAGCTGCTGATTAAATTGGTGGCCTCAGCTGTGGTTCTTATTAATTTTTGATTATTCTGCTTGATCACAAATGCGAAGGGGTGGTGGGAGGGTGGGATAGGGTAGAGGTGGCGGTGGCTAGACTGTAGAATGAACGAAAATGATGCTGAGACATTAATTTGTTTACCAGTGTTCCAATCAGCTTTCAGTAAAAAAAATATAAAAATGTTTACAATGCAAAAACATAATTAGATAAAAATTTGAGGATGCTCAGTGTTTTTTTTTTTTTTGTTTTTTTTTGCTATTTAAGGTCAAACAAACTCAACATGTCATATTTTTGGATAATGTTCATTTATTGGTTTGGAAAAGCATTAAGCAAATGGCAAAATGAATCGTGTTCGCTTGGTTTTGAGGCTAAATGGGCCTCCCTCCCTCTTTTCGTATTCCATTCCTTTCTGATCCAGCTCGTAAAGCTCTGCGGGGGAATGATCGAGGCTGGCAAAGCATACACCGCAGCCAACCGGCTGTTTGTCAGTGGATTACGTGAGCTGGTCACGCACACAAGGAAGGATGACATGCTAGCGGTAAGATGCCAAACTCAAAGATGTCTATAGCTTGCTCCGGTGCGTGCTTTTTCAAGCAAACATTACTTCCCTGCAACATATGGTTCATGTTTCCCGAAAATCGTTTTTGATTCCTTGTATTAATGCTTACCTTGCTGGATCCATAAGCAAATACAATTTCTGTTTTGTCCGACTTGGTCGCTTCTGTACAAATTAAATTATTTGTTTGATTATTTATTTTTCCGCTTCACTCATTACTGATGAATGCATGGATTTGATGAGAATACTTGAAAAGATTTGCCAGGATTTTGTGTTCACAATATTCCTCTCACTGTCTTCGATGCAGGAGTGCCTGGATAAGTTTGCTGTGGGGCTGCAGGAAATTGTAACATATTATACGGTAAGAAAACCTGACAGATATTGCACGGTCTTTCTTAAATGGCAAAAAAACATAAAAACAAGAAAGAGCAATCGGAGATTGCAAACCCCCGCAATGATGTGTTTGTGTGGTGTATTTTGTGTGGTATTTAATAGCTGCTGTACTAGTGTGGTTCCTTGAGACATAGATTTAGGTTCAATCCAATATGGCTGGCAAACCATGTGACCAATGACGTCATCAATTTAATTCTCTCATACAATGTTTGTGTAGATCACGTTCAAGAAATTTCAAACTGATCGGATCAAGCGTTCTACTTGTCTAATTATGACATCATAAGGAAGGCACTGATGACATCATCACGAATATATGTTGTCCCCATGGGGGGTACTTGACAATGAGCCATGTTTCAATTTTTTCTATGGAGCGGTTTCGGAGATATCGAGGTGCAGGTTTTTTCGGTTTTTCCAAGTTGGCACCAGTACCCCGTGACCTATGATGCCATAATTATGATTAAAACAAGACCGAAAGTCTAACAGCGGCATTTGATACTTTAGTTAAAGAGGATTGTGTCGCGGCTACCGCTGGGTTTTCACAATCGCCTTGCACCTATCAAGGACGCGGAGCGATCACCATGCCGGGCTCGTCCAGGACGCCCGGGCAGGCTCGCCCTCAACTTGCCAGGCCGCAGCCAGGACGCTGGGCCACGCCCCCTCTCGCCTTTCCTGGGCAAACGCTCCGGGATAATATGTATATATATTGCTGCCCGATAAACGGGCTTTTCAGAGTGCCTGAGTGTTTGGTTTGATTAAAGCAACTCGGATGAATTCCAGCTTTTTGTCGCGTCCATTCTTCCGATCGACGTGGGAGCCCCAGCTCCTTCATTGGTGACCTACCGACATGGACACGGCAGTCGCCCTTAAACTGCCTACCTTCTGGGAGGCTCATGCGGCGGTTTGGTTCACACAGGCGGATTCCCTGTTCGCCCTGCGAGGCATCACGGCCGACGACACCCGCTTCCACCATGTGGTAGCAGCGCTCGGTTCGGCCACCGCGGCCCGCGCCCTGAGCCTCCTCGAGAGCCCGCTGACAAATACGGCGCGATTAAGAAGCTTCTCCTCGACGCTTTCGCCCTCCCATCGGCGGAACGCGCATGGCGCCTGCTCAACCTGCCCGAGCTCGGCGACACACGCCCTTCCGAGCGAATGGACTACATGCTTTCACTGCTCGGCGAGCACTCTCCGGCATTCCTGTTCCGGGAGCTGTTCCTCCGTCAGCTGCCTAACCCGGTACGCCTCGCCCTGGCAAGCACGACGATCACAGATCCCCGGGCCCTTGCCAGAGAAGCCGACAAGATCTCCGCCGCAGGACAGCGCATCGCAGCGGCGACATGGGACCCACCGCCGTCCGACGCAACACCCATGGCGCCCGAGCACCCGGCACGGTCGACGACCGAACTGCCGACGCAATTGGCGGCCGCTACACCGAGCCGACCACCTCCAGCACGACGACCGGGGCCTCCACCTGACCAAGCGTGGTGTTACTATCATGCCAGGTTCGGACAGAAGGCCCGGACATGCCGACCCCCGTGCACCTTCGGCAGGCCGGGAAACGGCCGGGCCGGCGTTCATTACCAGCCATGAGCGCCGGCCACACGGGCAACTTACTGTTCATCACGGATAAAGCGTCCGGACGGCGCTTCCTGTGCGACACCGGCGCCCAACTGAGCATCATACCCGCCTCTGACCAGGACAGGCAATCCGCGGTTTGCGGCCCCTCCTTGGTTGCGGCCAACGGATCGACCATCCGCACCTTTGGCCCGCGCAACGTCACCCTCTGCTTCGGCGGCCAACGCTTTGCTTGGACGTTTGTAACCGCAAACGTGCCCATGGCTCTGCTAGGCGCCGACTTCCTCTGCGCACACGGACTGCTGGTGGACGTCCAACGGCGTCGTTTAATCAATGCCGAAACCTTCAGCTCCCTGGTATGCACATTGAGCAGCTCCGCGCCGACCGAGCTGGCATGCGCCGTCCCGGCGGCGAACGAGTTTGCTCGCCTGCTCACGGAGTTCCCGGCCCTCACGCGGCCGACGTTTTCGGCCGTCGCGGTGCGGCACGGGATCGAGCACCACATACCCACTACGGGCCCGCCGGTCTACGCCAGGGCCCGCCGCCTCGACCCAGCCAAGCTCGCCGTGGCAAAGGCCGAATTCGACGCATTGGAGCACCTCGGCATCGTGCGGCGCTCCGATAGCGCGTGGGCCTCGCCACTGCACATCGTGCCAAAGCCGGGGGGTGGATGGCGCCCGTGTGGCGACTACCGCCGTCTCAATGACGCTACCACCCCCGACAGGTACCCGATCCCGCATATCCAAGACTTCTCCGCCCGGCTGGCGGGACGGGTCATTTTTTCGAAAATTGATCTCATACGGGGATATCACCAGGTACCTGTCAGGGCGGCCGACGTCCCTAAAACGGCAGTCATCACGCCGTTCGGCTTATTCGAATTCTTGCGGATGCCGTTTGGTCTCAAGAACGCGGCTCAGGCGTTCCAGCGCTTGATGGACGGCGTGCTGCGTGACCTGCCGTTCCTTTTCGTTTACCTGGACGACATCCTCGTCGCCAGCACGTCCCGGGCCGAGCACCTCCTCCACCTCCGAACACTGTTCGGGCGCCTCAGCGAGCACGGCCTCATCGTCAACCCGGCCAAATGCCACTTTGGCACGACGGCCGTTGATTTTTTGGGCCACCACATCACCAAGAACGGGGCCGTTCCGCTGCCAACCAAGGTCGAGGCCATCACCACGTTCCCGCGTCCCCGCACCATAAAGGCCCTGCAGGAATTCCTGGGAATGGTGAATTTTTATCACCGCTTCGTGCCCCGCGCTGCTCAGCTCATGCGGCCCCTCTACGAAGCCCTCCGGGGCAAGCCGGCCAAGCACGACATCGCCTGGTCCGCAGCAATGGATGCGGCCTTCCAAAGCTCAAAGCGGGCCCTCGCCGACGCAACACTGCTCGCTCACCCGGTGCTCAACGCTCCCATCGCCCTCACCACGGATGCCTCCGACTACGCGGTGGGCGCCGTACATGAGCAATGGGTGAACGGGGTTTGGCAGCCACTCGCTTTTTTCAGCCGGCAGCTCCGGCCGAACGAGCTCAAATACAGCACGTTTGACCGGGAGCTCCTCGGTCTACACCTGGCCGTCCGCCATTTCCGCCACCTCCTGGAGGGCCGACCTTTCACGGCGTTCGTCGACCACAAGCCGTTGGTTTACGCAATGGCCAAGGTCACGGAGCCGTGGTCGGCCTGCCAACAGCGCCACCTCTCCGCCGTGTCGGAGTTTACCATGGACATCCGGCACGTCGCCGGCAAAAACAACGCCGTGGCCGACTGTCTTTCCCGGGCCAGCGCGAACGCGGTCCACCTGGGCGTGGACTTTGCGCTTATGGCGGCGGACCAAACCACCGACACCACGGTGCAAGCCCTCCGGGCGGCGGACACGGGCCTCCGCCTGGCCGACATCCCCTTCGCGGACACTGTCCTGCTCTGCAACGTCTCCCAAGGCCAGCCTCGCCCCATCGTGCCCGTCACCTGGCAACGCCGCATCTTTGCCTCCCTCCACGGCCTTTCCCACCCGGGCCGGAAAGCTTCCCAGAAGCTGGTGTCGGCGCGATTCGTCTGGCACGGCCTTCGTCGGGATGTCCGCGATTGGACCAGCACCTGCACGGCCTGCCAACGGGCCAAGGTCCACCGACACACCCAGGCCCCGCTGGCACCTTTCACCGTGCCCGAACGACGTTTCGACCACGTCAACGTGGATCTGGTGGGCTCCCTCCCCCCGTCACGCGGGTTCACACACCTGCTCACCATGGTGGACAGGACCACCAGGTGGCCGGAGGCCGTTCCCCTCGTCTGCACCACCACCGCCGACGTGGCGCAGGCTTTCATCGCCACCTGGGTCGCCCGCTTCGGCGCACCGGCGGACATCTCGTCAGACCGCGGACCACAGTTCACCTCCGAGCTGTGGGGCGCGGTCGCCCGCAACCTGGGGGTCAAGCTCCACCGTACTACGGCCTACCACCCCCAAGCAAACGGGTTGTGCGAGCGATTCCACCACTCCATGAAGGCCGCGCTCATGGCCGGCCTTCAAGACGGCGGTTGGGCCGACCGGCTGCCGTGGGTCCTTTTGGGCCTCCGCACGGCCCCCAAGGAGGACCTCCAGGCATCCACCGCCGAGCTTGTCTATGGCCAGGTGCTACGTGTCCCGGGCGAATTCGTGCCCGATGCTACCAGTCCCTGGTCCGCAGCTCACCAGCGCTCGGACCTCCAGGAGGCCGCCCGACGGTTTGCCCCCGTGCCAACATCCCACCACGGTGACCCCCAGTCCTACGTCCCCCCAGCACTTCGCACAGCGGAGTATGTTTTTGTGCGTCACGACGCACATCGGGGGCCACTCCGGCCGCCGTACGACGGGCCCTTCCGGGTGCTGCGACGGGGCGACAAGTCGTTCGTCATCGACATCGGCGGCAGGTCGGACCGGATTGCGGTGGACCGCCTCAAGCCGGCGCACGTGGACGTCGACCACCCACCACGGGTGGCCCTTCCGCCGCGGCGAGGCCGCCCCCCGTCCACGGTGCCCCCCACTCGACCGCCCACCACCACACCGGACCCCCTCCCATGACCCGCCAGGGGTCGCTTCGGCCGGGTCATCAGGACCCCCCTCAAATTGACCCTGCCGGTGCAAGTCGATTCTGGGGGGACGTGTGTAGCGGCTACCGCTGGGTTTTCACAATCGCCTTGCACCTATCAAGGGGTCATTCCATGTCAAATCATCAAAGAATCTGCCGTCATCTCTCAGATTTTTGTAAAACTTTGGGAACCAATTGGGACCCATGAAAAACGGCAAGAACTCAAATATTTTTTGCTAACAGCCTCTTAATTAGTGAGATACAGACTAACGAACTTTGGACTAATTAGCGCGACGTCGCGAATTCAAATGGCCATATCTCTAAAAGTATAACACCTAGAGAGCTGGTTTTGGTGTCATTTTAAAGGTATTTTCATGCCCTATGAATTTGTCTGGGCAACATTTTCCTACCTCCAACCACAAAAAAGTTATCACAAAATATAAACGTCAATTGTGAATCCCCAAAAAATGTATCCTTCAAATTTCCTCAAATTCATCCCAGAGGTACCTTATGATGTCAAGAAGCTTCCACATAAATTTTGTGATGGGCACTCCAATAGTTTCTGAGATATGAGCAATAATGTACATGTACGTATGGCATATAGGTTCGAAAATCAGCATTTGTAATGTATTATACAATCAATAAGTGAGTTCAAGTACACAGTGTTCACTAACCTGACTTAGGCTTTCAATTTCCTCTTCAATGCAGCAACAGCAGCACTTGTTTCTTTCTTGGAAATACAATATGTCCTTCCAGTTGCAGTGATTGGTTCAACAGTAGTAAGCACATCCTGGTAGTCAATAGTGAGAGGGTCTGCTGGTTCCGGAAATGTATATGATGGGGATGGTCCATGTGGATGGAGGAACTTAACATCCACCTCATGCCTCTCTGGGGTATGTTCCATGACACATGCAACCCACCAGTGACCATCATAATCCACTGTAACATAACCAGTTATGGCTGAGACATTGTGATCGATCATCCCAGGTGTAAGTTTCAAACTTGATTCAAACTTGATTCAAACTTGTGCTTGAGTTGTTCTATCATCTCCTGTCCTGCATCCTGGAGTTTGTTAGATGGCAATCCTGTCGCGATTTCCAATTTTTTCTTCACAGTGTCACCGATTTTCTTGGTTTTGGATTTCACATATTTATCTGCAGCAAGTCTCTTTTTTGGAATAGGTGATTCTCCAATCAATCCCAAAGACTCATTCAGTGTATTCAGTTCCATTTCAGGAGAATGAAATTCAAACTCCCCTGAACTGCCTGGTATTGGTGATTCACCTCCACCATCATTGTCCTCACTACTGCTAATAGCGCTGCTGGTCACTGGTAATGGTATTTCACTCTGAGTCTCTACCACACCTGGTTGTCTTTTTGCCAGTTTCTTACGACACTGGGTACAGATTTTCTGTGCACTTTGCAGTTTGAGGCTTGGATGAGCGGCTATGGCTTTTTGGCTAACAGCTCTCAAGCCAGACGACTTTGGTTTTTCATGAGCTCCAAAGGGATTGCAGCAGGATTTCTGCTTCAAGATTAACTTTTCCTTGGCAGTCGTCATTTTTCTGCAGCTCCGTCAGAAGTGAACTGCCAATTTCTGTTGGTGGCAGGCCTAAGCATTACACTAAGCCAACTTGGACTTTCCCTGGGGATCTTAGACTGTGAAAGTTGCATCACCTCGAATTACCCACATGGGAAATCCCAGTTGGAATTCCCCAGATGAGAATTCCCCTCAGGCCCAGTTGAAAATGAAAGTATATGATACTTCAAAGCAATTGATGGTTGTTCCCTGTGTTCCCTGTCATGGCTAGGTTAGAATGATTGTATAATACATTACAAATGCTGATTTTCGAACCTATATGCCATACGTACATGTACATTATTGCTCATATCTCAGAAACTATTGGAGTGCCCATCACAAAATTTATGTGGAAGCTTCTTGACATCATAAGGTACCTCTGGGATGAATTTGAGGAAATTTGAAGTATACATTTGTTTTGGATTCACGATTGAAGTTTATATTTTGTGATAACTTTTTTGTGATTGGAGGTAGGAAAATGTAGCCCAGACAAATTTATAGGGCATGAAAATACCTTTACAATGACACCAAAACCAGCTCTCTAGGTGTTATACTTTTAGAGATATGGCCATTTGAATTCGCGACATCGCGCTAATTAGTCCAAAGTTCGTTAACCTGTATCTCACTAATTAAGAGGCTGTTAGCAAAAATATTTGAGTTCTAGCTGTTTTTCATGGGTCCCAATTGGTTCCCAAAGTTTTACAAAAATCTGAGAGATGACGGCAGATTCTTTGATGATTTGACATGGCATGATCCCAAGGACGCGGAGCGATCACCATGCCGGGCTCGTCCAGGACGCCCGGGCAGGCTCGCCCTCAACTTGCCAGGCCGCAGCCAGGACGCTGGGCCACGCCCCCTCTCGCCTTTCCTGGGCAAACGCTCCGGGATAATATGTATATATATTGCTGCCCGATAAACGGGCTTTTCAGAGTGCCTGAGTGTTTGGTTTGATTAAAGCAACTCGGATGAATTCCAGCTTTTTGTCGCGTCCATTCTTCCGATCGACGTGGGAGCCCCAGCTCCTTCAATAGTATGACCTGGGTGGGGATACCAGTTAGCTAATTATGTAAGTATTCAATTATTTTGAAGTACTCTAAGTCTCTAAGCTGTCTGTCACCATGGAAGTGAAGAGATTGCATTGAGACACTGGTCTATTTTGTATGTTGGTCAGTTAGTCAACGCTATCAAAGTGACCTCAGCACCATCCCGACACGACACCACTGTGTGTGTTACGGAATGAGGTGTTTTACGGCGGCCGGAGTGCAAATCCTGCCACCAACCTCCTTGAGAGAGGACCCAGTGAGTTGGTACTCATTCTGCCGACCTTGGGAGAATGACAGGCTGAGTCAACCCCACCTGGTGTCAATTCAACAGCTGACCGGGATCCCAAGCCCTCCACCCTAACCGTTAAACCAACACCAGGTTTAGGGTGGTTGGGGCAGTCATAAGAAATGCTTCAATGTTTGAGGAGCCCTTAATCAAAGTTTCAATTATATATGATCTTGGAGCATGCACCCCGGCCCCCACCCCCAACCCTACCTCCCCTGTTATATATCACCACCCTGTTGTCATAATTTAATTACCCCCCCAATCATCAAGTGTGATAATTTTCCCCAACCAGGTATATGATGTAATATATGAACGTTCCCTAAAGGGTGAAAGAAACATAACTGGCAAAGCCAAATGGCATGACATTCTGCCTTTCAGAAGCGTAATTGTCGGCTATAAAACTCACTCAATATGTAGGATAAATATTTGAGGGGCATACATACATACAGTGAGACAAACAATGTAAACACAGGAACCAAACATCTACGCCGTAAAAAAAACGTTTGTTTAATCAAGAATTGGCCAGTTCGAAAAGCCTCTTTGCGAGTTTGAAGAAGAAGAAGAAGCGCTATGTATGTTTTATTCACACAGCAGTTTGAACGGAAAAAATTCTTATTCTACGACAGTAGAAACCCTTCAGAAGGACATGGAATGAGCGAGCATACAACTATAAATACAGTAGTGATATTTTGTGAAGCAATATAAAAATATATAAAACGACACAGAAAAACCCACAAACAACAACAACCACAGCCACGATAACAATCGAATGTTATAAAATATCCTTATTTTCAGGTATTTTACTGCATGTGTTTCACATGTTTGTTTGTGTTTCACACTGAATGAAAAACGTGAAGGTAGAGCATGAAGATTGTGATACATGACAGGTTCAATGACATGTCCGGCCTGATCAGCATAGGAATCAAAATGGCGGTGTGTGGAGTCAGCCGACATACCGCCGTAATGACATCACGTCACCCCTGTCATGTGACTAGATCCTCAGCTCTGATTGGTGTACGTTTGAGGGGACATATATACATACATACATATGGACAGACAAACACTTTTCTAGACGGCTTTGCCCGATGGGCTACGCCGTAAAAAATATACATGAGGAGGCGATCCTATGGTGAAAATTTCGTGTCAATCGGACCAATGGTTGCAGAGAAAAGCACTCACGTTCTGTGAGGACAAACAAACAAACAGATAGATAAACAGACCCAAATGCAATACCCTCTCCTCTGTCGAGGGTAATAATTTATTTGAACCCATATTAACAATATTTACAGAGAGAGAGATTGCATTTATATGTTTCATTCACAGCTTTGGATTAAATGATTTTTTAATTATTATTATTAATTTTTTTAATATTATTTTTATTTTACACAGTAAGACTTCTTTTTAATTGTAACACCTACAATAAGGCATGTCAAGATCAGCACCAGATGTACCTGGAAATGTGGCAGAAACCTAGTGAAGTTGCCTATCGGACGACAAAGGGACGGTGTGCATTCTAAAACAATGGAAGCAGCAAGCCATAGACAGAATTAAGCAATGAGAAAAGGTAAAAAGGTAAAAGGAAAAGGTAGAAATGCATGGCCCAATTGATCAGGTAAAATCTCTGCAGACCTACTCAATCCAGTCGATAATAGTGTTGGACAAATCAGCAAATAACAGGTGGAAGAGGCTTCTTGAAACATTCCCATCCTCAACGATGATGTAGGCCAGCATGTTTGTGCAAAGATTATATGACTCAAAGTCCCCTGGCAGTAACATATCGATGGTTACCATTGACTAGAAACTCAACTGGTCCAGCGGCTTAAATACCATGCCGAATACGCCTGTTAAAGGCTGGGCATCCCGCGGCCAATGTCGCATCCGAATCCCCAAAACCTCTCTACCATCTACAATGTACAAGTCAGGATTGTGATGGAATACTCTCCACTTGGACAGGAGTAGGCAGTAAAAACAACACAAAAAGCTTAACAACATTCGGCATAAAGCAATTCAAACATTGAACAATCATTCATTATTCATGAAGTAGGAATTCATGAACTCAAACATTGAACAACATAAAACAACATTCGGCACTTGATGAGCAATTCAAAATCTAGCCTAACCATCCATGCCCTCCACCAATGGCTCCAGTCATTGCTGTTTCATTGTGTTCATGTATAATGGTTAGCTATTGTATGAAGTAATAAATATAGTTACTAACCTATCAACAACAACAAACACATCGATAATTTGATTGTGATTTGTATTGCTATAGCACTGTATTGATAGATAACTTCTGGCTTAGTTGTAATTTATGAAAGACAGAACCACCGTCTGCTATATGCAATGCCGGCTGCTACACCGCTCCGCAGTGTTATATCCCAGCTTCAAGCTTAACAACACTCGGGTGGAAGCCGAGTGTGGCAGTTACAGCACCAACTTGAGAAGGGAACCACTCAGCAAAAAAACAAAACAAACAAAAAAACATTGCAACAAAGCTTATAAACAGTTGTACTTCCGCCCCAAGACCAAAGGACACTGTCAAACAAAGCCTGTCCAGATAATACACACGCACCTAGGCCCTAAAGGCTAATGGTCGTACCAAAACTCATGCATCTTATCACACAGGGCGCGAAAGCATGTTCATAGTATAAACGTTCCACTGGCTGTTAACATCTTTGTCGGGAAATGCCTCTTTATATAAAAAGGTTAAAAAAAAACAACATTCTAATAAAGCTAAGGGCATTAACATCAGCCCCAAGACTAAAGTACACAATCAAACAATGCTTGTCAAACGAATACACGTGCACTTTGACCATAAGGCCAAGGCTCATGGTCATACAAAAACACAAGCCTCCTCGCCCACAGGGCCAGAACTTATGCCTTGGTATAATCCTTTGGGACCGCTGGCTTCTTATGAATGAAAAAGATGAATCATTGTAACAAAGCTAAGGGCGTGCACCCCAGCCCCAAAGGCCGAAGCACATGTTCAAACACATACAACCTACTCCACAGAGCTAGAATGCATGGCCATTCCATGAATGTTGGGTACCACTGGCCGTCAACTCATGAACCTGATCATTAAAATTAACTTTAAAATACAAAGGGTTCCCCCAAAGTGTTGAGCTGAAAAGCCATTCCCAAGTATCCGATTATATCCAAATATCTTCTCTTAATTGTAGGGAGCCATGAACTCATGTGCCACACCAGCAATTGCCGCAAGGGTCTTGACTAACACAGAGAAGCTGCCACACATCCACCCTGTTTAAGCATCCGTTCCATAATTAGAAGGAGGTTTCTAAATTGTAGCTGGGAAAAAGATGTTCAAATTTAAATTACACTCCCGGCTTAGGAACCGCTTGCCAGCTCAAGACTTGGGGGGATTGAACTCCGAAATGATGATTTCCATGTGTGCCAAAAACAGGTCTGTGGATTTATTCCTTTCCCAAGGAGGGGGTGGGGAATGAGGGGGAGGATGAGGTGGGGAAAGAGGGGAGGAGGGGGTGAGGAAAGAGGGGGAGGTGAGGGTGGTGACAGAGGGGGAGATGGAGGTGGGGAAAGAGGGGGAGGTGGGGATGGTGAAAGAGGGGGAGGTGGGGTGGGGAAAGAGGAGGAGATGGAGGTGGGGAAAGAGGGGGAGATGGAGGTGGGGAAAGAGGGGAGATGGAGGTGGGGAAAGAGGGGGAGATGGAGGTGGTGACAGAGGGGGAGATGGAGGTGGGGAAAGAGGGGGAGGTGGGGTGGGGAAAGAGGAGGAGATGGAGGTGGGGAATGAGGGGGAGGATGAGGTGTGGAAAGAGGGGAGGAGGGGGTGAGGAAAGAGGGGGAGGTGAGGGTGGTGACAGAGGGGGAGATGGAGGTGGGGAAAGAGGGGACGAGGGGGTGAGGAAAGAGGGGGAGGTGAGGGTGGTGACAGAGGGGGAGATGGAGGTGGGGAAAGAGGGGAGGAGGGGGTGAGGAAAGAGGGGGAGGTGAGGGTGGTGACAGAGGGGGAGATGGAGGTGGGGAAAGAGGGGGAGGTGGGGATGGTGAAAGAGGGGGAGGTGGGGTGGGGAAAGAGGAGGAGATGGAGGTGGGGAAAGAGGGGGAGATGGAGGTGGGGAAAGAGGGGAGATGGAGGTGGGGAAAGAGGGGGAGATGGAGGTGGTGACAGAGGGGGAGATGGAGGTGGGGAAAGAGGGGGAGGTGGGGTGGGGAAAGAGGAGGAGATGGAGGTGGGGAATGAGGGGGAGGATGAGGTGTGGAAAGAGTGGAGATGGAGGTGGGGAAAGAGAGGGAGGTGGGGATGGTGAAAGAGGGGGAGGTGGGGGTGGGGAAAGAGGAGGAGATGGAGGTGGGGAAAGAGGGGGAGGATGAGGTGGGGAAAGAGGGGAGGAGGGGTGAGGAAAGAGGGGGAGGTGAGGGTGGTGACAGAGGGGGAGATGGAGGTGGGGAAAGAGGGGGAGGATGAGGTGGGGAAAGAGGGGAGGTGGGGGTGGGGAAAGAGGGGGAGATGGAGGTGGGGAAAGAGGGGGAGGTGGGGGTGGGGAAAGAGGGGAGATGGAGGTGGGGAAAGAGAGGGAGGTGGGAATGGTGAAAGAGGGGGAGGTGGGGGTGGGGAAAGAGGAGGAGATGGAGGTGGGGAAAGAGGGGGAGGATGAGGTGGGGAAAGAGGGGAGGAGGGGTGAGGAAAGAGGGGGAGGTGAGGGTGGTGACAGAGGGGGAGGTGGGGGTGGGGAAAGAGGAGGAGATGGAGGTGGGGAAAGAGGGGGAGGTGGGGGTGGGGAAAGAGGGGGAGATGGAGGTGGGGAAAGAGGGGGAGGTGGGGATGGTGAAAGAGGGGGAGGTGGGGGTGGGGAAAGAGGAGATGGACATGGGGAAAGAGGGGGAGGATGAGGTGGGGAAAGAGGGGAGGAGGAGTGAGGAAAGAGGGGGAGGTGAGGGTGGTGACAGAGGGGGAGATGGAGGTGGGGAAAGAGGGTGAGGTGGGGGTGGTGAAAGTGGGGGAGATGGGGTTGGGGAAAGAGGAGGAGATGGAGGTGGGGAAAGAGGGGGAGGTGGGGATGGTGAAAGAGGGGGAGGTGGGGATGGTGAAAGAGGGGGAGGTGGGGGTGGGGAAAGAGGAGGAGATGGAGGTGGGGAAAGAGGAGGAGATGGAGGTGGGGAAAGAGGGGGAGGTGGGGGTGGGGAAAGAGGGGGAGATGGAGGTGGGGATAGAGGGGGAGGTGGGGGTGGTGATAAATGGGGAGATGGAGGTGGGGAAAGAGGTGGAGGAGGGGTGGACAGACATATTCCCACAAAAGGCTTTTATAGCATTGACGCTGATGAACACTGTGGGTAGCATTGTAGTAGCTGATGCTACATTTAGCAGTGTGTGATTCTGTCTTTGTAATTCAACCGAAAAGGCAGTTAAACTTTCATATCGTCTTTTCCAGCTAAAATTCCGAAACCTCACTAAATTCAAAATGGATGCTCAATGAAGAAAAATTCTGAAAAATTTGTTAATCATATTATTGTTTATCTATTAATTACATGTTTATACATGCTGCCTTTGTTTATGTGAACACTACAGTTCATTTATGTAGAAATAACAACTTGTGGTGGTTGTTAGTCATTAGACTCATTACCTCCGCCACTGAAGGTGGATGGAGGTTATGTTTTCACCACTGTTTGTCTGTTTGTGAACAAGATATCTCAAAAAGTTGTGGACGGATTCAGACGAAGCTTGGTGGACAGTTAAGGTGTGTGATAAGGATGAGTCGATACAATTTTGGTGAAGATCCGGATCTGGATCCGGCTGGTATAATTTTTAATGTGATTCTTCACCATTGCGAGATAGGGCCAAAACCGATACATAGCAGAATATCTCAAAAGTTATGGACGGATATGGACCAAACTTGGTGGACTGGTTGGGTGTGTGACAAGACCAAATCGATTCGAGTTTGGTGAAGATCTGAATATGGATTCGGATGTGAGAATTATTTAATTTTTGAAGTGATTCTTCACCATTGAGGGATCGGGTGAAAAACGATATGAATGATATTTAAAAAAGTTGTGCACGAGTTATGGCTAAACTTGGTGAATGAGTTGGTTCGGTGACAAGAACAAGCCGATTAGATTTTGGTTCAGGTCTGAATCCAGATTCGACCTATCAGTGGATACAAAACATAAACTGTTCAGCCTGGTGGAGGTGTGCGCTCTCCTGAGTGCCACTCTAGTTGTACACGTAATTACCTCGTGCATGTGAAGCATAGAGCAGGGTTAAGCAATTGGTTCATGTCCATGCACTTGTCCACAAACATCAGTTTACGATTGAGGAACAACTTAATTTTGTTTCACCAGCAACCCTCAGTGTGAAACTGCTTAAATTCAGAATCAATGCTCACCTCCACTCATTTATTCCTCTTTTTCCCCACCTGTGGAACCATCTTCCATACTCTTGTTCATCTTATTCTTCCCTCCAGCTCTTCAAGACAGCTGTTCACCATCATCTCAGGTCCCCCATCTCAGGTCCCCCATCTCAGGTCCCCCATCTCAGGTCCCCCATCTCAGGTCCCCCATCTCATGTCCCCCATCTCAGGTCCCCCATCTCAGGTCCCCCATCTCAGGTCCCCCATCTCAGGTCCCCCATCCAAAATCATGGTGTTTTCTACACCCGTTAAACCACCTCCACCATCCCTCCCAAAACGTTCCTTACATATCCATCTTGTTCATCCCTTGCTTTCTCCCCTACCCCTCATCGTTACCTGCATCCCTTGTTTGTCCATTTCCATCGACTTTCTTCCTCTGCGCTGCTGTTGGCGTTTCCCCTTTCTCCTGCTCTTCCCTTTGTTATGTTGTGTCCTGATCTGTTCTGTGTCCTAGCTCTTCTATGAGCCTAGATCATGTACGGTATAAAATAAAATAAGAATTTCAATTGAATGTTCTGTTTTAAATGCAAATTGGAACAAAAGTCGGAAAACAAACCTGCCGTTTTACAGTACTTTGTCTCTGAGTTCATCCCGATCGCACACGCACAGAGAGGAGTGAGATATTGTTTTTTACTCTGTCTGCCTGTCTGGCATTGCGACAGAATTGAAAATTATTTCAGACAGGAAACCCACTGTTTTTAAGGACGTCATAAAGGACACAAACAACAAGCATGGATAACTAATGCAACTTGTTAGATTAGGTGGTGTAATAGAAACTGCAAAAATGGCAGTAAATTCCAGAATCAATTTATTTATATGACTTTTGCAATCTTATTCTATTTAAATTAAATGATACATACTTGAACACTGGAGGACCCAAATCACCTTCTTTGCATTTTCAAAACCATTATGTTTAGCATTACTTGGACATGTTAAATTAGGTGGTGTATAAGGGTGGTCTTCATTAGCCTGCTTGTAAACATCTGATTGGCATATAATGGATTTTGCTTCGGAAGAATCAATTACAATCATTATAATATCTTTTGCAAAGATAGTTCTTAGCTCTCTCTACACATATGATGTTGAAAATGGCTGACACATTTAAATTCATAATCGGGAAACAATTTAGCTTCACTGGGGATTCACGCAGCTCTCTGTAACTTGGCAGAAGAAATGGCAAAGATTTAAGTTGGAATCTCCACCCGGACAGATAAATACCTTAATAAATACTTTTGCCTTCATGCCATCCCAGCAACCAACCACAATTTTAAAAAGTCTCATCGGAAGCATTATTGTTTGTTTGAATTGGATGTTGGGAGCCATTCCAGTACAGGAAGATACTGTCATGGCTGTCTCCCATTTTAGATGACGGTCTGACTCGTAGATTTGAAAAGGCCTCACCAAGACACTACATGGAGGAGTATTTTATTTGTGCATATTTCAATCCGTCTACATATTACGTTACTTTTATTCCCACCAAACTTTATCCCTGACAAAACTAGCTCTGACCCCACCTCCCTACTCCCAACACTTCCTTCCATCTTCTCTGAACCTCCTCTATCTTTCATTAGCTCCACTATTTTTATTCTCACCTTTAATTTTTTTCTTTTCTTTGTCTCACCGTACCCCTTCCCCACATTTTGTCATAGTGTATACCCCATAGTCCTCCTGTACATAAATGGGAACCCTTGTGACAAGTAAATATACTCTCATGTAATTCGTGCAAGGGGTTAAAATCACATTCTAGATGTCTAGGGGAGCTGATACATTATTTTAATTGACATGTCTGGCTGCTGCAGCAGTGCAAACAGAATTTTAAAGAAAGAGGGGAAAATTATTTGAAGTGGGAAAACAGGATGGATGAAGAGCAATGTAGAGGTCACGACCACGTGGCTGATGGAGGGGGAGCTAGCAGAAAGATCGAAAGCTTTTTGAAACCGGGGAGTCTGAGCACACGCGGTGCCCTGGAATTTATGAGCAGCATTCGTTTGATATGTTGACGGATCTGGAGGGAATATAAGGAGGATTTATTTACCCATCACAAATCTCGTTAGCCATTCTGCCATGGTGACCTTGCACTCACCTCGGCGGTGTGAAATATTATATCGAGTGACCGTCTACGTCGGTTTTGTGCATTCAAACATCCTATAGCTTATTTCATAGTGACAAATAATTGTGCATTATAGTGAAATAATAATGAAAGCTTTAATTTAAGAGCCAGCAGGATGGCTTAGCCGAGTATACTCACTTGCCATTGAACTTTCTTTCCTGGGTTAGAATCTTGACCCAGGTCCAAACTGTCTTCCTGGTATTTCACACGGAGTGTTTCATCAACGTGTGTGCCGGTTTTATCGGATGTACCTCGGATGGACGTTAAAGCAAGTATCCCAACTTCCGGCATTACATGGTGGACAGTAAAGGCTCCACTGTGTCTTTCACAAAGATTATTGGAGTTGTCGCCGGCGGTCTAGACTAGTTACAGATGCAAGTCAAGCCTGGCAAGTGGCAAGCCGATTTGTGAAATAATTGAGTGAAAACATTCGTTAACCAACCGTACAAGAAATTGGGAATAATCAGGGCAATGAGAGAAGTTGGAGAATGGAAATGTTGATTTCAAATTATTTTTGTTTCTGTTGCTTAATCATTACCTCTGCCACCGTAGGTGGATGGAGGTTATGGTTTCCCCCCTGTCTGTTTGTTTACCTGTTTGTTGGTCCGTCTGTCTGTCTGTCTGTGAGCAGGATATCTCAAAAGGGTATTGATGCATTCGGCCAAAACTTGGTGGACTGCTTCTTTGTGTGACGAGGACGAATTAATTAGATTTTGGTGAAGATCCAGATCCGGATCCAGTACCAGAGGGTTTTTAAGTTTTAAAACGATTCTTCACAATTGAGAGATAGGGCCAAAATGATATATAGCACGATAACTCAAAAAGTTGTTGACGAATTATTACAAAACTTGGTGGATGAGTTGAGTAGGTAACGAGAACAAGCCAGTTAGATTTTGGTTCAGGTCTGGATCCAGATCCGGCCTATCGGTGGGATACAAAACGTAATTTGTTCAGGCTGGCAGAGGTATGCGCTCTACCGAGTGCCCTTCTAGTTTTGTTTGTATTATTTTCTACTCATTTTTAGGTGAATATTTTTGGCTTATTTGGAATTTATTTTTTGACTTTTGTTGTTGTTTTTGGCTATTATATTTAATTATTTTTTTAAATATTTCTTCACGCTTTAGTAGGTGAGCTAACTGATTTGCCGCTGCAAGCTATGCTTTCAATCATGCAAACACTTTCTTCTGAGACAAGCATTGATCCAACTCAAAAAATAAATGCAAATAATTTTTGTCCACAATTAATGCATACCTATATCTTAGGTAGCAGTCTAGCATTATAATTAATTTTGCTTATTTGCCTGGTGTTGGCTTAGCGGTTAGGGTGCCGGCTTGGGATCCTAGGATCCTGGGTTCGAATCCCGGTCGATCGCTGAATTAACGCCAGGGGGGTTGACTCAGCCTGTCATCCTTCCGAGGTCGGCAAATTGAGTACCAGCTTGCTGGGATGAATGATCACGGTGTGTACCCCGATTTAGAATAGGTACACCGTATCCCTGCGCATCGTAAGAGCGTGACCAAGGGTTGGCGTCAGGGCCATAAAAACATTGCCTCAAACAGGGAACCATCATTGTCATGGGGCCCGCAAGGCTAACCCCCGCTCCAGCGGGGAATATGGCCTTAAAACGATCATTCATTCATTCATTCAGCTAACTTTAGCAACCAGGACACTTGGTTTAACATCAATCCAAAGGATGGCACACTTTGTGATGTTGTGGTGGAGCTTCTGCCTGTGAAGCACCAATCCTACCATTTGTAGTTAGTTTGGGAATCGAACCCAGACTGGACAGCTCAAAGGTATGTGCAGTAACTTTCAAACAGACATCACCAATCTCAATGCAATAAATAATATTCTGTTGACGTTGATGCAATTCATCCTCTGATGGAATCGTAATCCTCCGGGAGGAGGAACATAATAGGAATGTAAAACAAAGGTTTTGCCATCATTATTACAGTTTTGGTTAAAAATAACCTTAGAGTATAAGCTTTTCAGAATGATCTAATAGGCAAACCAGTAAACTTTGGAGGAAATGCCAATGGTTTAAATGGCATAGCATATGTAGAAAATTTATTTGGGATTTATGGTTGAGATGAGAGATGAGAGAATGAGAGAATTTTTAAAGTGATTCTTCAACATTGGGAAATAGGGCCAAAAACGATATATAGCAGGATATCTCAAAAGGTTTTGGACGGATTAAGACAAAACTTGGTGGAGAGGTTGCGTATGTGACAATGAAGAGTTGATTCAATGTTGATGAAGATTCGAATCCGGATGCAGATCAGAGAAATTTCTAACTTATTCTTTACCATTGAGAGATGGGGCTAACTAATTTATAGCATGATGTCTCAAAAGGTTATGGTCGGATTCGGACGAAATTTGGTGGAAAGGTTGGGTGGGTGACGAGACCGAATGGATTTAATTTTGGTGAAGATCTGAATATGGATTCGGATACTAGAATTATTAAAATTTTTAGTGATTCTTCACCATTGAGTTGTGTGGATAAAACCGATATATAGCACGATATCTCAAAACGTTGTCGACAGATTTGGACGAAACTTGGTGGACCGGTTGGGTGTGTGACAAGGACGAATCGATTCAATTTTGATGAAGATTCGAATCTGGATGCAGATCAGAGAAATTTCTAACTTATTCTTTACCATTGAGAGATGGGGCTAACCAATATATAGCATGATGTCTCAAAAGGTTATGGTCGGATTCGGACGAAATTTGGTGGAAAGGTTGGGTGGGTGACAAGACCGAATGGATTTAATTTTGGTGAAGATCTGAATATGGATTCGGATACTAGAATTATTAAATTTTTTAGTGATTCTTCACCATTGAGTTGTATGGATAAAACCGATATATAGCACGATATCTCAAAACGTTGTCGACGGATTTGGACGAAACTTGGTGGACCGGTTGGGTGTGTGACAAGGACGAATCGATTCGATTTTGGTGAAAATCTGAATATGGATTCGGATACGAGAGTTATTTAATTTTTAAGTGATTCTTCACCATTGAGAGATCAGGCGAAAAGCGATACATAACTTATTTTAAAAGGTTGTGGACGAGTTATGACAAAACTAGGTGGACGAGTTGGCTAGGGGACAAGAACAAGCCGATTAGATTTTGGTTCAGGTCCGAATCCAGATCCGGCCTATCATTGGGATACAAAACATTAACTGTTCAGCCTGGCGGAGGTATGCGTCTACCGAGTTCCGTTGTAGTTTTTGATGTGATTAGATCGATTTTAAAGTAATAAACAAAGAACTGAATGTGGTTTTTAATTCTTATAATTCTTTGAGGAGTTACAGGTAAAAAAGCAAATCCATCGGGAACCGTCCCTAAAAATAGCGATGGTCATTATGTCACCTGCGTGACGTAATCAAGGGCAAGGTTTTCCCTGCACGCAATGGATAATGGCTGCACAAGTCGCTTCAGACTCGTCAGAAAATTAATTTGACAAAGATTTTTCTGATCAAGAATCCTCTGATAGTCAAAAAATCATTATAAAAACTACTCGCAGCAAAAAAGAATAATCCCATGATGACGTAACAGGTCACGTGGGTAATGAAATCGCCATTTATTTTGGTTCCTGGGTCAATCGAGCGTAAAAGGACACCCAAAACATTAATCATCATCTTCCTTCCACGATGTCTATTCAAAAAAAAGAACAACGATTAAGTGTTAAGTGAAGCAATATGTATTAATTAAACCAAACATGACTTCCTGTGTCTGTGGCCCTATAGACCTTAGAAGCATTGTATTGCAGTATTAGCATTAGATTGCTGCATCAGAAAGTCTCTCATGTAGGTAATGGAACTCCGAGACTTCATTTGATCTGAGCACGGAGTGTAGCAAATGGAATTGATGCCCGTGCTACCCCGAATGTTCATTTGTGAGTGATGTTTGCCATTATGAGTAAAGTGTGTGTGACCTTGTTTGCCGGTGTGCTCTTGCATTGATGGCTTGATGCTCAAAGCCTCTGGCTTCTATTCCTGTAGGAATAACAGTTGTGAGGGCTGGGGCAATGGAAGAAATGGAAGAAATTCCCTTACTGTTCATTAAAAGCTTTTCCTGTACCTGTCACATGTTCTTGATATAAACCTTGTACTTAGAAATGGAAATTGTACCATGGAGCTGGTGCTACGGTTCTCAGCAAGAATGAAAATTATTGTTCCCAGGTGTGGAATTAAAGGTTATAAGGAAAGTTGATCCAACAGACACTGCTCTTGGGATATCATTCAGTTTTTCACCTGGTGAATTTTAGTTTCTGCTTCATCAGTGGCATTGTTGAAAATTCATCATCTCTGGAATGGCTTTGGGTAGGCATTTGCTACTAATATTCAAAGAACTGAACATATGGAAGGTGATAGACCAGGGAGGCATAATTATTAAAAAACATTTTTTATAGTGAAGTGAGATTTTTGGGTGGAGGACCTTGTACGTTTATTTTGGAGTCTCAATTGTTATATTAAAATAATCACATGTATGACGAGAACATTTGGAGATACCTTTGTTTTTTTATACAAATTACAAGTGCATTTGTAGACGATGGACAAAGCAACACAGTTGATGGGAATTTAACCTGCGATGTGAACATTACGGGCCAAGTGCTCAAATGGGAATACCAAACAGTCAAACCAAAGTTGTTGGAAAATAACTCCACTGGTTTGCATAATTAAACAAGAAAAATAGCAATCAGAGATTGCAAACCGTCGCCAGGATGTATTTTCAGTGGTTTATAAGGCTTTTGTGTTAAAACAAATATGGCGGCCGAACCACGTGACCGATGACGTCATCATTGTTTTTTTCTAAACTCATTTATTCCTAGATTATGCTCAATAAATTTCATCTTGATCAGATGACGTTTTGTACTTGTCTAATTATGACGTCATAATGGAGGCACCTATGACATCATTCACAAATGTTACTCCACATTGAGAGTTCTTTACAATGAGCCATGTCTCAATTTATTTTTTCCATTCAGTGCTTTCGTAGATATAGAGGTTCAAAGTTTTTCGGTTTTTCCAAGATGACGGCCGAACCACGTGACATATGACGTCATAATTATCATTACAAAATTATACAGGTGGAGTTGCACCGATGGTGAAAATTTCCTGTTAATTGGACCAATGGTTGCAGAGAAAATCATATTTATTCTGTGCGGACAAACAGACAAACAAACAGACAGACAAATGAAAAATCAGAGATCAAGGTCTTGCCGGAAAGAACTTTTTATCGGCCATTTTGGACAAATATGGCGGAAGAACCGCGTGACCAATGACATCATCATTGTTTGTTTTCTAAACTAATTTATTCCTTGATGATGCTCAAGAAATTTCATCTTGATCGGATGAAGTTTTGTACTTGTCGAATTATGATGTCATAATGGAGGCACCTATGACATCATCATTAACATATTTTATTCCCCATGGGGAGTTCTTTACAATGAACCATGTCTCAATTTTTTTCTATTCAGCACTTTCGGAGATATAGAGGTGCAAAGTTTTTCGGTTTTTCCAAGATGGCGGCCGAACCACGTGACCGATGACGTCGTCATTATTTTTTTCTCCACCAGTTTATGCCTACATGGCACTCAAGAAATTGTATCTTGATAGGATGAAGTTTTGTACTTGTCGAATTATGATGTCATAATGGAGGCACCAATGACATCATCATGAACATATTTTATTCCCCATGGAGAGTTCTTTACAATGAGCCATGTCTCAATTTTTTCTATTCAGCACTTTCGGAGATATAGAGGTGGATTTTTTTCGGTTTTTCCAAGATGGCGACCAAACCACGTGACTGATGACGTCATCATTATTATTTTTTCTCCACCAGTTTATGCCGTCATGTCGCTCAAGAAATTGCATCTTGATTGGATGAAGTTTTGTACTTGTCGAATTATCAAATTATGATGTCATAATGGAGGCCTTGGGCCGAGAGAGTTAAAAATTGTGCACAGTCTATTCCAGGGCAAGACAAATATGTGTGTAAAGTTTGGCGATTCTATGTGCAACTGTGTAGATGTAGTGCTGCGCACAGACAAACCGACAGGCAAACAGACAGACAGACAAATGAAAAATCGGTCAGAGACCGAGGACTTGCCGGAATGTACTTTTTTATTGGCCATTGAGGACAAATATGGCGGCCGAACCACGTGACCGATGACGTCATCATTAACATATTTTATTCCCCATGGAGAGTTCTTTACAATGAGCCATGTCTCAATTTTTTCTATTCAGCACTTTTGGACACATAGAGGTGCTAAGTTTTTCGGTTTTTCCAAGATGGCGGCCGAACCACGTGACATATGACGTCATCATTAACAAATTTTTATTCCCCATGGAGAGTTCTTTACAATGAGCCATGTCTCAATTTTTTCTGTTCAGCACTTTTGGAGATATAGTGGTGCAAAGTTTTGCCGTTTTTCCAAGATGGCGGCCGACCACGTGACATATGACATCATCATTAACATATTTTATTCCCCATGGAGAGTTCTTTACAATGAGCCATGTCTCAATTTTTTCTGTTCAGCACTTTTGGAGATTTCGTGGTGCAAAGTTTTGCCGTTTTTCCAAGATGGCGGCCGACCACGTGACTGATGACGTCATCATTAACATATTTTATTCCCCATGGAGAGTTCTTTACAATGAGCCATGTCTCAATTTTTTCTGTTCAGCACTTTTGGAGATATAGTGGTGCAAAGTTTTGCCGTTTTTCCAAGATGGCGGCCGACCACGTGACATATGACGTCATCATTAACATATTTTATTCCCCATGGAGAGTTCTTTACAATGAGCCATGTCTCAATTTTTTCTGTTCAGCACTTTTGGAGATATAGTGGCGCAACGTTTTGCCGTTTTTCCAAGATGGCGACCGAACCACGTGACTGATGACGTCATCATTTACATATTTTATTCCCCATGGAGAGTTCTTTACAATGAGCCATGTCTCAATTTTTTCTGTTCAGTACTTTCGGAGATATAGAGGTGCAAAGTTTTTCGGTTTTTCCAAGATGGCGGCCGAACCACGTCACCGATGACGTCATCAATTGGGCACAGTCTATTCCAGGGCAAGACTAATATGTGTGCAAAGTTTGGCGATTCTACGTGCAATGGTGTAGACGCAGTGCTGCAAACAGACAGACAGACAGACAGACAGACAAACAGACAGACAGACAAATGAAAAATCGGTCAGAGACCGAGGACTTGCCGGAATGTACTTTTTTATCGGCCATTTAGGACAAATATGGCGACCGAACCACGTGACCGATGACGTCATCATTAACATATTTTATTCCCCATGGAGAGTTCTTTACGAGCCATGTCTCAATTTTTTCTATTCAGCACTTTCGGAGCTGTTGAGGTGCAAAGTTTTCGGTTTTTCCAAGATGGCGGCCGAACCACGTGACATATGACGTCATCATTAACATTTCTTATTCCCCATGGAGAGTTATTAACAATGAGCCATGTCTCAATTTTTTCTGTTCAGCACTTTCGGAGATATGGAGGTGCAAAGTTTTTCGGTTTTTCCAAGATGGCGGCCGAACCACCTGACCGATGACGTCATCATTAACATATTTTATTCCCCATGGAGAGTTCTTTACAATGAGCCATGTCTCAATTTTTTCCATTCTGCACTTTTGGAGATATAGTGGTGCAAAGTTTTTGCCGTTTTTCCAAGATGGCGGCCGAACCACATGACCGATGGCATCATCATTAACATATTTTATTCCCCATGGAGAGTTCTTTACAATGAGCCATGTCTCAATTTTTTCTATTCAGCACATTCAGAGATATGGAGGTGCAAAATATTTCGGTTTTTTCCAAGATGGCGGCCGAACCACGTGACATATGACGTCATCATTAACAAATTTTATTCCCCATGGAGAGTTCTTTACAATGAGCCATGTCTCAATTTTTTCTGTTCAGCACTTTTGGAGATATAGTGGTGCAAAGTTTTGCCGTTTTTCCAAGATGGCGGCCGACCACGTGACATATGACATCATTAACATATTTTATTCCCCATGGAGAGTTTTTTACAATGAGCCATGTCTCAATTTTTTCTGTTCAGCACTTTTGGAGATTTCGTGGTGCAAAGTTTTGCCGTTTTTCCAAGATGGCGGCCGACCACGTGACTGATGACGTCATCATTAACATATTTTATTCCACGTGGAGAGTTGTTTACAATGAGCCATACCTCAATTTTTTCTATTCAGGACTTTTGGAGATGTGGAGGTGCAGAGTTTTCGGTTTTTCCAAGATGGCGGCCGAACCACGTGACTGATGACATCATCATTAACATATTTTATTCCCCATGGAGAGTTCTTTACAATGGGCCATGTCTCAATTTTTTCTATTCAGCACTTTCGGAGATATGGAGGTGCATAGTTTTTCGGATTTTCCAAGATGGCGGCCGAATCACGTGACCGATGACGTCATCATTAACATATTGTATTCTCCATGGAGAGTTCTTTGCAATGAGCCATGTCTCAATTTTTTCTATTCAGTACATTCAGAGATATGGATGTGCAAAGTTTTTCGGTTTTTCCAAGATGGCGGCCGAACCACGTGACTGAGGACGTCATCATTAACATATTTTATTCCACATGGAGAGTTCTTCACAATGAGCCATGTCTCCATTTTTTCTGTTCAGCACTTTTGGAGATATAGTGGTGCAAATTTTTTCGGTTTTCCCAAGACGGCGGCCGAACCACGTGACATATGACGTCATCATTAACATATTTTATTCCCCATGGAGAGTTCTTTACAATGAGCCATGTCTCAATTTTTTCTGTTCAGCACTTTTGGAGATATAGTGGTGCAAAGTTTTGCCGTTTTTCCAAGATGGCGGCCGACCACGTGACATATGACGTCATCATTAGCATATTTTATTCCCCATGGAGAGTTCTTTACAATGAGCCATGTCTCAATTTTTTCTGTTCAGTACTTTCGGAGATATAGAGGTGCAAAGTTTTTCGGTTTTTCCAAGATGGCGGCCGAAGCACGTCACCGATGACGTCATCAATTGGGCACAGTCTATTCCAGGGCAAGACCAATATGTGTGCAAAGTTTGGCGATTCTACGTGCAACGGTGTAGACGCAGTGCTGCAAACAGACAGACAGACAGACAAACAGACAAACAGACAAACAGATGAAAAATCGGTCAGAGACCGAGGACTTGCCGGAATGTACTTTTTTATTGGCCATTGAGGACAAATATGGCGGCCGAACCACGTGACCGATGACGTCATCATTAACATATTTTATTCCCCATGGAGAGTTCTTTACAATGAGGCATGTCTCAATTTTTTCTATTCAGCACTTTTGGACACATAGAGGTGCTAAGTTTTTCGGTTTTTCCAAGATGGCGGCCGAACCACGTGACATATGACGTCATCATTAACAAAATTTTATTCCCCATGGAGAGTTCTTTACAATGAGCCATGTCTCAATTTTTTCTGTTCAGCACTTTTGGAGATATAGTGGTGCAAAGTTTTGCCGTTTTTCCAAGATGGCGGCCGACCACGTGACATATGACATCATCATTAACATATTTTATTCCCCATGGAGAGTTCTTTACAATGAGCCATGTCTCAATTTTTTCTGTTCAGCACTTTTGGAGATTTCGTGGTGCAAAGTTTTGCCGTTTTTCCAAGATGGCGGCCAACCACGTGACTGATGACATCATCATTAACATATTTTATTCCCCATGGAGAGTTCTTTGCAATGAGCCATGTCTCAATTTTTTCTGTTCAGCACTTTTGGAGATATAGTGGCGCAACGTTTTGCCGTTTTTCCAAGATGGCGACCGAACCACGTGACTGATGACGTCATCATTTACATATTTTATTCCCCATGGAGAGTTCTTTGCAATGAGCCATGTCTCAATTTTTTCTGTTCAGCACTTTTGGAGATATAGTGGCGCAACGTTTTGCCGTTTTTCCAAGATGGCGACCGAACCACGTGACTGATGACGTCATCATTTACATATTTTATTCCCCATGGAGAGTTCTTTACAATGAGCCATGTCTCAATTTTTTCTGTTCAGTACTTTCGGAGATATAGAGGTGCAAAGTTTTTCGGTTTTTCCAAGATGGCGGCCGAACCACGTCACCGATGACGTCATCAATTGGGCACAGTCTATTCCAGGGCAAGACCAATATGTGTGCAAAGTTTGGCGATTCTACGTGCAACAGTGTAGACGCAGTGCTGCAAACAGACAGACAGACAGACAGACAAACAGACAGACAAACAGACAAACAGACAAATCAGAGACCGAGGACTTGCCGGAATGTACTCTTTTATCGGCCATTTAAGACAAATATGGCGTCCGAACCACGTGATAGATGACGTCATCATTAACATATATTATTCCCCATGGAGAGTTCTTCACAAAGAGCCATGTCTCAACTTTTTCTGTTCAGCACTTTTGGAGATTTTGTGGTGCAAAGTTTTCCCATTTTTCCAAGATGGCGGCCGAACCACGTGACCGATGGCGTCATCATTAACATATTTTATTCCCCATGGAGAGTTCTTTACAATGAGCCATGTCTCAATTTTTTCTGTTCAGCACTTTTGGAGATTTTGTGGTGCAAAGTTTTGCCGTTTTTCCAAGATGGCGGCCGACCACGTGACTGATGACGTCATCATTAACATATTTTATTCCCCATGGAGAGTTCTTTACAATGAGCCATGTCTCAATTATTTCTGTTCAGCACTTTTGGAGATATAGTGGTGCAAAGTTTTGCCGTTTTTCCAAGATGGCGGCCGACCACGTGACATATGACGTCATCATTAACATATTTTATTCCCCATGGAGAGTTCTTTCCAATGAGCCATGTCTCAATTTTTTCTGTTCAGCACTTTTGGAGATATAGTGGCGCAACGATTTGCCGTTTTTCCAAGATGGCGACCGAACCACGTGACTGATGACGTCATCATTTACATATTTTATTCCCCATGGAGAGTTCTTTACAATGAGCCATGTCTCAATTTTTTCTGTTCAGTACTTTCGGAGATATAGAGGTGCAAATTTATTCGGTTTTTCCAAGATGGCGGCCGAACCACGTCACCGATGACGTCATCATTGGGGCACAGTATATTAGAGGGCAAGACCATTATGTGTGCAAAGTTTGGCGATTCTCCGTGCAACGGTGTAGACGCAGTGCTGCAAACAGACAAACAGACAGACAAACAGACAGACAAACAGATGAAAAATCGGTCAGAGACCGAGGACTTGCCGGAATGTACTTTTTTATCGGCCATTTAGGACAAATATGGCGGCCGAACCACGTGACCGATGACGTCATCATTACCATATTTTATTCCCCATGGAGAGTTCTTTACAATGAGCCATGTCTCAATTTTTTCTGTTCAGCACTTTTGGAGATATAGTGGTGAAATTTTTTGCCGTTTTTCCAAGATGGCGGTCGACCACGTGACATATGACGTCATCATTAACATATTTTATTCCCCATGGAGAGTTCTTTACAATGAGCCAAGTCTCAATTTTTTCTGTTCAGCACTTTTGGAGATAGTGGCGCAACGTTTTTCGGTTTTTCCAAGATGGCGCCAGAACCACGTGACTGATGACGTCATCATTTACGTATTTTATTCCCCATGGAGAGTTCTTTACAACGAGCCATGTCTCAATTTTTTCTGTTCAGTACTTTCGGAGATATAGAGGTGCAAAGTTTTTCGGTTTTTCCAAGATGGCGGCCGAACCACGTCACCGATGACGTCATCAATTGGGCACAGTCTATTCCAGGGCAAGACCAAAATGTGTGCAAAGTTTGGCGATTCTACGTGCAACGGTGTAGACGCAGTGCTGCAAACAGACAGACAGACAGACAGACAAACAGACAAACAGACAAACAGACAGACAAACGAACAGATCAACTTTCCGGCAAGTAATGAAAAATCGGTCAGAGACCGAGGACTTGCCGGAATGTACTTTTTTATCGGCCATTTAGGACAAATATGGCGGCCGAACCACGTGACCGATGACGTCATCATTAACATATTTTATTCCCCATGGAGAGTTCTTTACAATGAGCCATACCTCAATTTTTTCTATACAGGACTTTTGGAGATGTGGAGGTGCAGAGTTTTTCGGTTTTTCCAAGATGGCGGCCGACCACGTGACTGATGACGTCATCATTAACATATTTTATTCCCCATGGAGAGTTCTTTACAATGAGCCATGTCTCAATTTTTTCTGTTCAGCACTTTTGGAGATATAGTGGTGCAAAGTTTTGCCGTTTTTCAAAGATGGCGGCCGACCACGTGACATATGACGTCATCATTAACATATTTTATTCCCCATGGAGAGTTCTTTACAATGAGCCATGTCTCAATTTTTTCTGTTCAGCACTTTTGGAGATATAGTGGCGCAACGTTTTGCCGTTTTTCCAAGATGGCGACCGAACCACGTGACTGATGACGTCATCATTTACATATTTTATTCCCCATGGAGAGTTCTTTACAATGAGCCATGTCTCAATTTTTTCTGTTCAGTACTTTCGGAGATATAGAGGTGCAAAGTTTTTCGGTTTTTCCAAGATGGCGGCCGAACCACGTCACCGATGACGTCATCAATTGGGCACAGTCTATTCCAGGGCAAGACCAATATGTGTGCAAAGTTTGGCGATTCTACGTGCAACGGTGTAGACGCAGTGCTGCAAACAGACAGACAGACAAACAGACAAACAGACAGATGAAAAATCGGTCAGAGACCGAGGACTTGCCGGAATGTACTCTTTTATCGGCCATTTAAGACAAATATGGCGTCCGAACCACGTGATAGATGACGTCATCATTAACATATATTATTCCCCATGGAGAGTTCTTTACAAAGAGCCATGTCTCAACTTTTTCTATTCAGCACTTTTGGAGATATGGAGGTGCTACGTTTTTCGGTTTTTCCAAGATGGCAGCCGAACCACGTGACCTATGATGTCATCATTAACATATTTTATTCCCCATGGAGAGTTCTTTACAATGAGCCATGTCTCAATTTTTTCTATTCAGCACTTTCAGAGATATGGAGGTGCACAATTTTTCGGTTTTTCCAAGATGGCGGCCGAACCACGTGACATATGACGTCATCATTAACATATTTTATTCCCCATTGAGAGTTCTTTACAATGAGCCATGTCGCAATTTTTTCCATTCTGCACTTTTGGAGATATAGTGGTGCAAAGTTTTCCCATTTTTCCAAGATGGCGGCCGAACCACGTGACCGATGGCGTCATCATTAACATATTTTATTCCCCATGGAGAGTTCTTTACAATGAGCCATGTCTCAATTTTTTCTGTTCAGCACTTTTGGAGATTTTGTGGTGCAAATTTTTGCCGTTTTTCCAAGATGGCGGCCGACCACGTGACTGATGACGTCATCATTAACATATTTTATTCCCCATGGAGAGTTCTTTACAATGAGCCATGTCTCAATTATTTCTGTTCAGCACTTTTGGAGATATAGTGGTGCAAAGTTTTGCCGTTTTTCCAAGATGGCGGCCGACCACGTGACATATGATGGCATCATTAACATATTTTATTCCCCATGGAGAGTTCTTTCCAATGAGCCATGTCTCAATTTTTTCTGTTCAGCACTTTTGGAGATATAGTGGCGCAACGTTTTGCCGTTTTTCCAAGATGGCGACCGAACCACGTGACTGATGACGTCATCATTTACATATTTTATTCCCCATGGAGAGTTCTTTCCAATGAGCCATGTCTCAATTTTTTCTGTTCAGCACTTTTGGAGATATAGTGGCGCAACCTTTTTGCCGTTTTTCCAAGATGGCGACCGAACCACGTGACTGATGACGTCATCATTTACATATTTTATTCCGCATGGAGAGTTCTTTCCAATGAGCCATGTCTCAATTTTTTCTGTTCAGTACTTTCGGAGATATAGAGGTGCAAATTTATTCGGTTTTTCCAAGATGGCGGCCGAACCACGTCACCGATGACGTCATCATTGAGGCACAGTATATTAGAGGGCAAGACCATTATGTGTGCAAAGTTTGGCGATTCTCCGTGCAACGGTGTAGACGCAGTGCTGCAAACAGACAAACAGACAGACAAACAGACAGACAAACAGACAGACAGACAAACAAACGAACAGATCAACATACTTGCCGGAAAAAAATTTCCGGCAAGTAATGAAAAATCGGTCAGAGACCGAGGACTTGCCGGAATTTACTTTTTTATCGGCCATTTAGGACAAATATGGTGGCTGAACCACGTGACCGATGACGTCATCATTAACATATTTTATTCCCCATGGAGAGTTCTTCACAATGAGCCATGTCTCAATTTTTTCTGTTCAGCAATTTCGGAGATATTGAGGTGCAAAGTTTTTCCAAGATGGCGGCCGAACCACGTGACCGATGACGTCATCATTAACATATTTTATTCCCCATGGAGAGTTCTTTCCAATGAGCCATGTCTCAATTTTTTCTATTCAGCACTTTCGGAGATATGGAGGTGCAAATTTTTTCGGATTTTCCAAGATGGCGGCAGAACCACGTGACAGATGACGTCATCATTAACATATTTTATTCCCCATGGAGAGTTCTTTACAATGAGCCATGTCTCAATTTTTTCTGTTCAGCACTTTTGGAGATATAGTGGTGCAAAGTTTTGCCGTTTTTCCAAGATGGCGACCGACCACGTGACATATGACGTCATCATTAACATATTTTATTCCCCATGGAGAGTTCTTCACAATGAGCCATGTCTCAATTTTTTCTGTTCAGCACTTTTGGAGTTATAGTGGCGCAACGTTTTGCCGTTTTTCCAAGATGGCGACCGAACCACGTGACTGATGACGTCATCATTTATATATTTTATTCCCCATGGAGAGTTCTTTACAATGAGCCATGTCTCGATTTTGTCTGTTAATTACTTTTGGAGATATAGAGGTGCAACGTTTTTCGGTTTTTCCAAGATGGCGGCCGAACCACATGACCGATGACGTCATCATTTGGGCACAATATATTAGAGGGCAAGACAAATACGTGTGCAAAGTTTGGCGATTCTACGTGCAACGGTGTAGACGTAGTGCTGCAAACAGACAAACAGACAGACAAACAGATGAAAAATCGGTCAGAGACCGAGGACTTGCCGGAATGTACTTTTTTATCGGCCATTTAGGACAAATATGGCAGCCGAACCACGTGACCGATGACGTCATCATTAACATATTTTATTCCCCATGGAGAGTTCTTCACAATGAGCCATACCTCAATTTTTTCTATTCAGGACTTTTGGAGATGTGGAGGTGCAGAGTTTTTCGGTTTTTCCAAGATGGCGGCCGAACCACGTGACCGATGACATCATCATTAACATATTTTGTTCCCCATGGAGAGTTCTTTACAATGAGCCATGTCTCAATTTTTTCTATTCAGCACTTTCGGAGATATGGAGGTGCAAATTTTTGCCGTTTTTCCAAGATGGCGGCCGACCACGTGACATATGACGTCATCATTAACATATTTTATTCCCCATGGAGAGTTCTTTACAATGAGCCATGTCTCAATTTTTTCTGTTCAGTACTTTCGGAGATATAGAGGTGCAAATTTATTCGGTTTTTCCAAGATGGCGGCCGAACCACGTCACCGATGACGTCATCATTGAGGCACAGTATATTAGAGGGCAAGACCATTATGTGTGCAAAGTTTGGCGATTCTCCGTGCAACGGTGTAGACGCAGTGCTGCAAACAGACAAACAGACAGACAAACAGACAAACAGACAAACAGATGAAAAATCGGTCAGAGACCGAGGACTTGCCGGAATGTACTTTTTTATCGGCCATTTAGAACAAATATGGCGGCCGAACCACGTGATAGATGACGTCATCATTAACATATTTTATTCCCCCTGGAGAGTTCTTTACAATGAGCCATGTCTCAATTTTTTCCATTCTGCACTTTTGGAGATATAGTGGTGCAAAGTTTTCCCGTTTTTCCAAGATGGCGGCCGAACCACGTGACTGATGGCATCATCATTAACATATTTTATTCCCCATGGAGAGTTCTTTCCAATGAGCCATGTCTCAATTTTTTCTATTCAGCACTTCCGGAGATATGGAGGTGCAAAGTTTTTCGGTTTTTCCAAGATGGCGGCCGAACCACGTGGCTGATGACGTCATCATTAACATATTTTATTCCCCATGGAGAGTTCTTACCAATGAGCCATGTCTCAATTTTTTCTGTTCAGCACTTCCGGAGATATGGAGGTGCAAAGTTTTTCGGTTTTTCCAAGATGGCGGCCGACCACGTGACATATGACGTCATCATTAACATATTTTATTCGCCATGGAGAGTTCTTTACAATGAGCCATGTCTCAATTTTTTCTGTTCAGCACTTTTGGAGATATCGTGGTGCAAAGTTTTGCCGTTCTTCCAAGATGGCGGCCGACCACGTGACTGATGACGTCATCATTAACATATTTTATTCCCCATGGAGAGTTCTTTACAAGGAGCCATGTCTCAATTTTTTCTGTTCAGCACTTTCGGAGATATGGAGGTGCAAAGTTTTTCGGTTTTTCCAAGATGGCGGCCGAACCACGTGACTGATGACGTCATCATTAACATCATTTATTCCCCATGGAGAGTTCTTTACAATGAGCCATGTCTCAATTTTTTCTGTTCAGCACTTTTGGAGATATGGAACTGCGAAGTTTTTCGGTTTTTCCAAGATGGCGACCGAACCACGTGACTGATGACGTCATCATTAACATATTTTATTCCCCATGCAGAGTTCTTTACAATGAGCCATGTCTCAATTTTTTCTATTCAGTACTTTCAGAGAGATGGAGGTGCAAATTTTTCTGTTTTTCCAAGATGGCAGCCGAACCACGTGACTGAATACGTCATCATTTATACATTTTATTCCCCATGGAGAGTTCTTTACAATGAGCCATGTCTCAATTTTTTCTGTTCAGTACTTTCGGAGATAAAGAGCTGCAAAGTTTTTCCAAGATGGCGGCCGAACCATGTGACCGATGACGTCATCATTAACATATTTTATTCCCCATCGAGAGTTCTTTACAATGAGCCATGTCTCAATTTTTTCTGTTCAGCACTTTTGGAGATATAGTGGTGCAAAGTTTTGCCGTTTTTCCAAGATGGCGGCCGTCCACGTGACATATGACCTCATCATTAAAATATTTTATTCCCCATGGAGAGTTCTTTACAATGAGCCATGTCTCAATTTTTTCTGTTCAGCACTTTTGGAGATATAGTGGCGCAAAGTTTTGCCGTTTTTCCAAGATGGCGGCCGACCACGTGACATATGACGTCATCATTAACATATTTTATTCCCCATGGATAGTTCTTTACAATGAGCCATGTCTCAATTTTTTCAGTTCAGCACTTTTGGAGATATAGTGGCGCAATGTTTTGCCGTTTTTCCAAGATGGCGACCGAACCACGTGACCGATGACGTCATCATTAACATATTTTATTCCCCATGGAGAGTTATTTACAATGAGCCTTGTCTCAATTTTTTCTGTTCAGCACTTTCGGAGATATGGAGGTGTAAAGTTTTTCGGTTTTTCCAAGATGGCGGCCGAACCACGTCACTGATGACGTCATCATTGAGGCACAGTATATTAGAGGGCAAGACCATTATGTGTGCAAAGTTTGGCGATTCTCCGTGCAATGGTGTAGACGCAGTGCTGCAAACAGACAAACAGACAGACAAACAGACAGACAAACAGACAGACAGACAAACAAACGAACAGATCAACATACTTGCCGGAAAATTTTTCCGGCAAGTAACAAATGAAAAATCGGTCAGAGACCGAGGACTTGCCGGAATGTACTCTTTTATCGGCCATTTAAGACAAATATGGCGTCCGAACCACGTGATAGATGACGTCATCATTAACATATATTATTCCCCATGGAGAGTTCTTCACAAAGAGCCATGTCTCAACTTTTTCTATTCAGCACTTTTGGAGATATGGAGGTGCTACGTTTTTCGGTTTTTCCAAGATGGCAGCCGAACCACGTGACCTATGATGTCATTATTAACATATTTTATTCCCCATGGAGAGTTCTTTACAATGAGCCATGTCTCAATTTTTTCTATTCAGCACTTTCAGAGATATGGAGGTGCACAATTTTTCGGTTTTTCCAAGATGGCGGCCGAACCACGTGACATATGACGTCATCATTAACATATTTTATTCCCCATTGAGAGTTCTTTACAATGAGCCATGTCTCAATTTTTTCCATTCTGCACTTTTGGAGATATAGTGGTGCAAAGTTTTCCCATTTTTCCAAGATGGCGGCCGAACCACGTGACCGATGGCGTCATCATTAACATATTTTATTCCCCATGGAGAGTTCTTTACAATGAGCCATGTCTCAATTTTTTCTGTTCAGCACTTTTGGAGATTTTGTGGTGCAAAGTTTTGCCGTTTTTCCAAGATGGCGGCCGACCACGTGACTGATGACGTCATCATTAACATATTTTATTCCCCATGGAGAGTTCTTTACAATGAGCCATGTCTCAATTATTTCTGTTCAGCACTTTTGGAGATATAGTGGTGCAAAGTTTTGCCGTTTTTCCAAGATGGCGGCCGACCACGTGACATATGACGTCATCATTAACATATTTTATTCCCCATGGAGAGTTCTTTCCAATGAGCCATGTCTCAATTTTTTCTGTTCAGCACTTTTGGAGATATAGTGGCGCAACGATTTGCCGTTTTTCCAAGATGGCGACCGAACCACGTGACTGATGACGTCATCATTTACATATTTTATTCCCCATGGAGAGTTCTTTACAATGAGCCATGTCTCAATTTTTTCTGTTCAGTACTTTCGGAGATATAGAGGTGCAAATTTATTCGGTTTTTCCAAGATGGCGGCCGAACCACGTCACCGATGACGTCATCATTGGGGCACAGTATATTAGAGGGCAAGACCATTATGTGTGCAAAGTTTGGCAATTCTCCGTGCAACGGTGTAGACGCAGTGCTGCAAACAGACAAACAGACAGACAAACAGACAGACAAACAGACAAACAGATGAAAAATCGGTCAGAGACCGAGGACTTGCCGGAATGTACTCTTTTATCGGCCATTTAAGACAAATATGGCGTCCGTACCACGTGATGGATGACGTCATCATTAACATATATTATTCCCCATGGAGAGTTCTTCACAAAGAGCCATGTCTCAACTTTTTCTATTCAGCACTTTTGGAGATATGGAGGTGCTACGTTTTTCGGTTTTTCCAAGATGGCAGCCGAACCACGTGACCTATGATGTCATCATTAACATATTTTATTCCCCATGGAGAGTTCTTTACAATGAGCCATGTCTCAATTTTTTCTATTCAGCACTTTCAGAGATATGGAGGTGCACAATTTTTCGGTTTTTCCAAGATGGCGGCCGAACCACGTGACATATGACGTCATCATTAACATATTTTATTCCCCATTGAGAGTTCTTTACAATGAGCCATGTCTCAATTTTTTCCATTCTGCACTTTTGGAGATATAGTGGTGCAAAGTTTTCCCATTTTTCCAAGATGGCGGCCGAACCACATGACCGATGGCGTCATCATTAACATATTTTATTCCCCATGGAGAGTTCTTTACAATGAGCCATGTCTCAATTTTTTCTGTTCAGCACTTTTGGAGATTTTGTGGTGCAAAGTTTTGCCGTTTTTCCAAGATGGCGGCCGACCACGTGACTGATGACGTCATCATTAACATATTTTATTCCCCATGGAGAGTTCTTTACAATGAGCCATGTCTCAATTATTCTGTTCAGCACTTTTGGAGATATAGTGGTGCAAAGTTTTGCCGTTTTTCCAAGATGGCGGCCGACCACGTGACATATGACGTCATCATTAACATATTTTATTCCCCATGGAGAGTTCTTTCCAATGAGCCATGTCTCAATTTTTTCTGTTCAGCACTTTTGGAGATATAGTGGCGCAACGATTTGCCGTTTTTCCAAGATGGCGACCGAACCACGTGACTGATGACGTCATCATTTACATATTTTATTCCCCATGGAGAGTTCTTTACAATGAGCCATGTCTCAATTTTTTCTGTTCAGCACTTTTGGAGATATAGTGGTGCAAATTTTTGCCGTTTTTCCAAGATGGCGGCCGACCACGTGACATATGACGTCATCATTAACATATTTTATTCCCCATGGAGAGTTCTTTACAATGAGCCATGTCTCAATTTTTTCTGTTCAGTACTTTCGGAGATATAGAGGTGCAAATTTATTCGGTTTTTCCAAGATGGCGGCCGAACCACGTCACTGATGACGTCATCATTGAGGCACAGTATATTAGAGGGCAAGACCATTATGTGTGCAAAGTTTGGCGATTCTCCGTGCAACGGTGTAGACGCAGTGCTGCAAACAGACAAACAGACAGACAAACAGACAGACAAACAGACAGACAGACAAACAAATGAAAAATCGGTCAGAGACCGAGGACTTGCCGGAATTTACTTTTTTATCGGCCATTTAGGACAAATATGGCGGCCGAACCACGGGACCGATGATGTCATCATGAACATATTTTATTCCCCATGGAGAGTTCTTTACAATGAGCCATGTCTCAGCTTTTTCTGTTCTGCACTTTCGGAGATATTGAGGTGCAAAATTTTTCGGTTTTTCCAAGATGGCGGCCGAACCACGTGACCGATGACGTCATCATTAACATATTTTATTCCCCATGGAGAGTTCTTTACAATGAGCCATGTCTCAACTTTTTCGATTCAGCACTTTTGGAGATATGGAGGTGCTACGTTTTTCGGTTTTTCCAAGATGGCGGCCGAACCACGTGACCTATGATGTCATCATTAACATATTTTATTCCCCATGGAGAGTTCTTTACAATGAGCCATGTCTCAATTTTTTCTATTCAGCACTTTCAGAGATATGGAGGTGCAAATTTTTTCGCTTTTTCCAAGATGGCGGCCGAACCACGTGACATATGATGTCATCATTAACATATTTTATTCCCCATTGAGAGTTCTTTACAATGAGCCATGTCTCAATTTTTTCTGTTCAGCACATTTGGAGATATAGTGGTGCACAGTTTTGCCGTTTTTCCAAGATGGCGGCCGACCACGCGACTGATGACGTCATCATTAACATATTTTATTCCCCATGGAGAGTTCTTTACAATGAGCCATGTCTCAATTTTTTCTGTTCAGCACTTTTGGAGATATAGTGGTGCAAAGTTTTACCGTTTTTCCAAGATGGCGGCCGACCACGTGACTGATGACGTCATCATTAACATATTTTATTCCCCATGGAGAGTTCTTTACAATGAGCCATGTCTCAATTTTTTCTGTTCAGCACTTTTGGAGATATAGAGGTGCAAAGTTTTTCGGTTTTTCCAAGATGGCGGCCGAACCACGTCACCGATGACGTCATCAATTGGGCACAGTCTATTCCAGGGCAAGACCAATATGTGTGCAAAGTTTGGCGATTCTCCGTGCAACGGTGTAGACGCAGTGCTGCAAACAGACAGACAGACAGACAAACAGACAAACAGACAAACAGATGAAAAATCGGTCAGAGACCGAGGACTTGCCGGAATTTACTTTTTTATCGGCCATTTAGGACAAATATGGCGGCTGAACCACCTGACCGATGACATCATCATTAACATATTTTATTCCCCACGGAGAGTTCTTTACAATGAGCCATGTCTCAATTTTTTCTGTTCAGCACTTTTGGAGATAGAGGTGCAACGTTTTTCGGATTTTCCAAGATGGCGGCCGAACCACGTGACAGATGACGACATCATTAACATATTTTATTCCCCCTGGAGAGTTCTTTCCAATGAGCCATGTCTCAATTTTTTCTGTTCAGCACTTTTGGAGATAGAGGTGCAACGTTTTTCGGATTTTCCAAGATGGCGGCCGAACCACGTGACCGATGACGTCATCATTAACTTATTTTATTCCCCCTGGAGAGTTCTTTCCAATGAGCCATGTCTCAATTTTTTCTATTCAGCACTTTCGGAGATATGGAGGTGTATTTTTTTCCCGTTTTTCCAAGATGGCGGCCGCACCACGTGACCGATGACGTCATCATTAACATATTTTATTCCACATGGAGAGTTCTTGACAATGAGCCATGTCTCAATTTTTTCTATTCAGCACTTTCGGAGATATGGAGGTGCTAGGTTTTTCGGTTTTTCCAAGATGGCGGCCGACCACGCGACTGATGACGTCATCATTAACATATTTTATTCCCCATGGAGAGTTCTTTACAATGAGCCATGTCTCAATTTTTTCTGTTCAGCACTTTTGGAGATATAGTGGTGCAAAGTTTTGCCGTTTTTCCAAGATGGCGGCCGACCACGTGACATATGACGTCATCATTAACATATTTTATTCCCCATGGAGAGTTCTTTACAATGAGCCATGTCTCAATTTTTTCTGTTCAGCACTTTTGGAGATATAGTGGCGCAACGTTTTGCCGTTTTTCCAAGATGGCGACCGAACCACGTGACTGATGACGTCATCATTTACATATTTTATTCCCCATGGAGAGTTCTTTACAATGAGCCATGTCTCAATTTTTTCTGTTCAGTACTTTCGGAGATATAGAGGTGCAAGGTTTTTCAGTTTTTCCAAGATGGCGGCCGAACCACGTCACCGATGACGTCATCAATTGGGCACAGTCTATTCCAGGGCAAGACCAATATGTGTGCAAAGTTTGGCGATTCGCCGTGCAACGGTGTAGACGCAGTGCTGCAAACAGACAGACAGACAGACAGACAGACAGACAAACAGACAGACAAACGAACAGATCAACATACTTGCCGGAAAAATTTTTCCGGCAAGTAATGAAAAATCGGTCAGAGACCGAGGACTTGCCGGAATGTACTCTTTTATCGGCCATTTAAGACAAATATGGCGTCCGTACCACGTGATGGATGACGTCATCATTAACATATATTATTCCCCATGGAGAGTTCTTCACAAAGAGCCATGTCTCAACTTTTTCTATTCAGCACTTTTGGAGATATGGAGGTGCTACGTTTTTCGGTTTTTCCAAGATGGCAGCCGAACCACGTGACCTATGATGTCATCATTAACATATTTTATTCCCCATGGAGAGTTCTTTACAATGAGCCATGTCTCAATTTTTTCTATTCAGCACTTTCAGAGATATGGAGGTGCACAATTTTTCGGTTTTTCCAAGATGGCGGCCGAACCACGTGACATATGACGTCATCATTAACATATTTTATTCCCCATTGAGAGTTCTTTACAATGAGCCATGTCTCAATTTTTTCCATTCTGCACTTTTGGAGATATAGTGGTGCAAAGTTTTCCCATTTTTCCAAGATGGCGGCCGAACCACATGACCGATGGCGTCATCATTAACATATTTTATTCCCCATGGAGAGTTCTTTACAATGAGCCATGTCTCAATTTTTTCTGTTCAGCACTTTTGGAGATTTTGTGGTGCAAAGTTTTGCCGTTTTTCCAAGATGGCGGCCGACCACGTGACTGATGACGTCATCATTAACATATTTTATTCCCCATGGAGAGTTCTTTACAATGAGCCATGTCTCAATTATTCTGTTCAGCACTTTTGGAGATATAGTGGTGCAAAGTTTTGCCGTTTTTCCAAGATGGCGGCCGACCACGTGACATATGACGTCATCATTAACATATTTTATTCCCCATGGAGAGTTCTTTCCAATGAGCCATGTCTCAATTTTTTCTGTTCAGCACTTTTGGAGATATAGTGGCGCAACGATTTGCCGTTTTTCCAAGATGGCGACCGAACCACGTGACTGATGACGTCATCATTTACATATTTTATTCCCCATGGAGAGTTCTTTACAATGAGCCATGTCTCAATTTTTTCTGTTCAGCACTTTTGGAGATATAGTGGTGCAAATTTTTGCCGTTTTTCCAAGATGGCGGCCGACCACGTGACATATGACGTCATCATTAACATATTTTATTCCCCATGGAGAGTTCTTTACAATGAGCCATGTCTCAATTTTTTCTGTTCAGTACTTTCGGAGATATAGAGGTGCAAATTTATTCGGTTTTTCCAAGATGGCGGCCGAACCACGTCACTGATGACGTCATCATTGAGGCACAGTATATTAGAGGGCAAGACCATTATGTGTGCAAAGTTTGGCGATTCTCCGTGCAACGGTGTAGACGCAGTGCTGCAAACAGACAAACAGACAGACAAACAGACAGACAAACAGACAGACAGACAAATGAAAAATCGGTCAGAGACCGAGGACTTGCCGGAATGTACTTTTTTATCCGCCATTTAGGACAAATATGGCGGCCGAACCACGTGACATATGACATCATCATTAACAAATTTTATTCCCCATGGAGAGTTCTTTACAATGAGCCATGTCTCAATTTTTTCTGTTCAGCACTTTTGGAGATATAGTGGTGCAAAGTTTTGCCGTTTTTCCAAGATGGCGGCCGACCACGTGACATATGACATCATCATTAACATATTTTATTCCCCATGGAGAGTTCTTTACAATGAGCCATGTCTCAATTTTTTCTGTTCAGCACTTTTGGAGATTTCGTGGTGCAAAGTTTTGTCGTTTTTCCAAGATGGCGGCCGACCACGTGACTGATGACGTCATCATTAACATATTTTATTCCCCATGGAGAGTTCTTTACAATGAGCCATGTCTCAATTTTTTCTGTTCAGCACTTTTGGAGATATAGTGGTGCACAGTTTTGCCGTTTTTCCAAGATGGCGGCCGACCACGTGACTGATGACGTCATCATTAACATATTTTGTTCCCCATGGAGAGTTCTTTACAATGAGCCATGTCTCAATTTTTTCATTTCAGCACTTTCGGAGATGTTGAGGTGCAAAGTTTTCGGTTTTTCCAAGATGGCGGCCGAACCACGTGACCGATGACGTCATCATTAACATATTTTATTCCACATGGAGAGTTCTTGACAATGAGCCATGTCTCAATTTTTTCTGTTCAGCACTTTCGGAGATGTGGAGGTGCAACGCTTTTCAGTTTTTCCAAGATGGCGGCTGAACCACGTGACCGATGACGTCATCATGAACATAATTTATTCCCCATGGAGAGTTCTTTACAATGAGCCATGTCTCAATTTTTTCTGTTCAGCACTTTTGGAGATATAGTGGTGCAAATTTTTTCGGTTTTTCCAAGATGGCGGCCGAACCACGTCACCGATGACGTCATCAATTGGGCACAGTCTATTCCAGGGCAAGACCAATATGTGTGCAAAGTTTGGCGATTCTACGTGCAACGGTGTAGACGCAGTGCTGCAAACAGACAAACAGACAAACAGACAAACAGACAGACAAACAGATGAAAAATCGGTCAGAGACCGAGGACTTGCCGGAATGTACTCTTTTATCGGCCATTTAAGACAAATATGGCGGCAGAAGCACTTGACCGATGACGTCATCATTAACATGTTTTATTCCCCATGGAGAGTTCTTTACAATGAGCCATGTCTCAATTTTATCTGTTCAGCACTTTTGGAGATACAGTGGAACAAAGTTTTGCCGTTTTTCCAAGATGGCGGCCGACCACGTGACATATGACGTCATCATTAACATATTTTATTCCCCATGGAGAGTTCTTTACAATGAGCCATGTCTCAATTTTTTCATTTCAGCACTTTCGGAGATGTTGAGGTGCAAAGTTTTCCCATTTTTCCAAGATGGCGGCCGAACCACGTGACCGATGGCGTCATCATTAACATATTTTATTCCCCATGGAGAGTTCTTTACAATGAGCCATGTCTCAATTTTTTCTGTTCAGCACTTTTGGAGATTTTGTGGTGCAAAGTTTTGCCGTTTTTCCAAGATGGCGGCCGACCACGTGACTGATGACGTCATCATTAACATATTTTATTCCCCATGGAGAGTTCTTTACAATGAGCCATGTCTCAATTATTCTGTTCAGCACTTTTGGAGATATAGTGGTGCAAAGTTTTGCCGTTTTTCCAAGATGGCGGCCGACCACGTGACATATGACGTCATCATTAACACATTTTATTCCCCATGGAGAGTTCTTTCCAATGAGCCATGTCTCAATTTTTTCTGTTCAGCACTTTTGGAGATATAGTGGCGCAACGATTTGCCGTTTTTCCAAGATGGCGACCGAACCACGTGACTGATGACGTCATCATTTACATATTTTATTCCCCATGGAGAGTTCTTTACAATGAGCCATGTCTCAATTTTTTCTGTTCAGCACTTTTGGAGATATAGTGGTGCAAATTTTTGCCGTTTTTCCAAGATGGCGGCCGACCACGTGACATATGACGTCATCATTAACATATTTTATTCCCCATGGAGAGTTCTTTACAATGAGCCATGTCTCAATTTTTTCTGTTCAGTACTTTCGGAGATATAGAGGTGCAAATTTATTCGGTTTATCCAAGATGGCGGCCGAACCACGTCACTGATGACGTCATCATTGAGGCACAGTATATTAGAGGGCAAGACCATTATGTGTGCAAAGTTTGGCGATTCTCCGTGCAACGGTGTAGACGCAGTGCTGCAAACAGACAAACAGACAGACAAACAGACAGACAAACAGACAGACAGACAAATGAAAAATCGGTCAGAGACCGAGGACTTGCCGGAATGTACTCTTTTATCGGCCATTTAAGACAAATATGGCGTCCGAACCACGTGATAGATGACGTCATCATTAACATATATTATTCCCCATGGAGAGTTCTTCACAAAGAGCCATGTCTCAACTTTTTCTATTCAGCACTTTTGGAGATATGGAGGTGCTACGTTTTTCGGTTTTTCCAAGATGGCAGCCGAACCACGTGACCTATGATGTCATCATTAACATATTTTATTCCCCATGGAGAGTTCTTTACAATGAGCCATGTCTCAATTTTTTCTATTCAGCACTTTCAGAGATATGGAGGTGCACAATTTTTCGGTTTTTCCAAGATGGCGGCCGAACCACGTGACATATGACGTCATCATTAACATATTTTATTCCCCATTGAGAGTTCTTTACAATGAGCCATGTCTCAATTTTTTCCATTCTGCACTTTTGGAGATATAGTGGTGCAAAGTTTTCCCATTTTTCCAAGATGGCGGCCGAACCACGTGACCGATGGCGTCATCATTAACATATTTTATTCCCCATGGAGAGTTCTTTACAATGAGCCATGTCTCAATTTTTTCTGTTCAGCACTTTTGGAGATTTTGTGGTGCAAAGTTTTGCCGTTTTTCCAAGATGGCGGCCGACCACGTGACTGATGACGTCATCATTAACATATTTTATTCCCCATGGAGAGTTCTTTACAATGAGCCATGTCTCAATTATTCTGTTCAGCACTTTTGGAGATATAGTGGTGCAAAGTTTTGCCGTTTTTCCAAGATGGCGGCCGACCACGTGACATATGACGTCATCATTAACATATTTTATTCCCCATGGAGAGTTCTTTCCAATGAGCCATGTCTCAATTTTTTCTGTTCAGCACTTTTGGAGATATAGTGGCGCAACGATTTGCCGTTTTTCCAAGATGGCGACCGAACCACGTGACTGATGACGTCATCATTTACATATTTTATTCCCCATGGAGAGTTCTTTACAATGAGCCATGTCTCAATTTTTTCTGTTCAGCACTTTTGGAGATATAGTGGTGCAAATTTTTGCCGTTTTTCCAAGATGGCGGCCGACCACGTGACATATGACGTCATCATTAACATATTTTATTCCCCATGGAGAGTTCTTTACAATGAGCCATGTCTCAATTTTTTCTGTTCAGTACTTTCGGAGATATAGAGGTGCAAATTTATTCGGTTTTTCCAAGATGGCGGCCGAACCACGTCACTGATGACGTCATCATTGAGGCACAGTATATTAGAGGGCAAGACCATTATGTGTGCAAAGTTTGGCGATTCTCCGTGCAACGGTGTAGACGCAGTGCTGCAAACAGACAAACAGACAGACAAACAGACAGACAAACAGACAGACAGACAAACAAACGAACAGATCAACATACTTGCCGGAAAATTTTTCCGGCAAGTAACAAACGAACAGATCAACATACTTGCCGGAAAATTTTTCCGGCAAGTAACAAATGAAAAATCGGTCAGAGACCGAGGACTTGCCGGAATGTACTCTTTTATCGGCCATTTAAGACAAATATGGCGTCCGAACCACGTGATAGATGACGTCATCATTAACATATATTATTCCCCATGGAGAGTTCTTCACAAAGAGCCATGTCTCAACTTTTTCTATTCAGCACTTTTGGAGATATGGAGGTGCTACGTTTTTCGGTTTTTCCAAGATGGCAGCCGAACCACGTGACCTATGATGTCATCATTAACATATTTTATTCCCCATGGAGAGTTCTTTACAATGAGCCATGTCTCAATTTTTTCTATTAAGCACTTTCAGAGATATGGAGGTGCACAATTTTTCGGTTTTTCCAAGATGGCGGCCGAACCACGTGACATATGACGTCATCATTAACATATTTTATTCCCCATTGAGAGTTCTTTACAATGAGCCATGTCTCAATTTTTTCCATTCTGCACTTTTGGAGATATAGTGGTGCAAAGTTTTCCCATTTTTCCAAGATGGCGGCCGAACCACGTGACCGATGGCGTCATCATTAACATATTTTATTCCCCATGGAGAGTTCTTTACAATGAGCCATGTCTCAATTTTTTCTGTTCAGCACTTTTGGAGATTTTGTGGTGCAAAGTTTTGCCGTTTTTCCAAGATGGCGGCCGACCACGTGACTGATGACGTCATCATTAACATATTTTATTCCCCATGGAGAGTTCTTTACAATGAGCCATGTCTCAATTATTCTGTTCAGCACTTTTGGAGATATAGTGGTGCAAAGTTTTGCCGTTTTTCCAAGATGGCGGCCGACCACGTGACATATGACGTCATCATTAACATATTTTATTCCCCATGGAGAGTTCTTTCCAATGAGCCATGTCTCAATTTTTTCTGTTCAGCACTTTTGGAGATATAGTGGCGCAACGATTTGCCGTTTTTCCAAGATGGCGACCGAACCACGTGACTGATGACGTCATCATTTACATATTTTATTCCCCATGGAGAGTTCTTTACAATGAGCCATGTCTCAATTTTTTCTGTTCAGCACTTTTGGAGATATAGTGGTGCAAATTTTTGCCGTTTTTCCAAGATGGCGGCCGACCACGTGACATATGACGTCATCATTAACATATTTTATTCCCCATGGAGAGTTCTTTACAATGAGCCATGTCTCAATTTTTTCTGTTCAGTACTTTCGGAGATATAGAGGTGCAAATTTATTCGGTTTTTCCAAGATGGCGGCCGAACCACGCCACTGATGACGTCATCATTGAGGCACAGTATATTAGAGGGCAAGACCATTATGTGTGCAAAGTTTGGCGATTCTCCGTGCAACGGTGTAGACGCAGTGCTGCAAACAGACAAACAGACAGACAAACAGACAGACAAACAGACAGACAGACAAACAAACGAACAGATCAACATACTTGCCGGAAAAATTTTTCCGGCAAGTAACAAACGAACAGATCAACATACTTGCCGGAAAATTTTTCCGGCAAGTAACAAACGAACAGATCAACATACTTGCCGGAAAATTTTTCCGGCAAGTAACGAACAGATCAACATACTTGCCGGAATCTTTTCCGGCAAGTAACAAACGGACTCAAATGCAATACCCTCTCCTCAGGTGAGGGTAATAAATTAATGTTATGAAACATTTCCAGTTTCTGCTTCGTTGTCAGATTTTACAATTCGATGAAAATGGTGATTTCCGTATAAATAATTAGTTAAATGTCGCTGCGGGTATTACTTTTGTGATTATGATTCCATCAATGTTGTCCTATTACATGATGGGTCCATGCAGGTTCAGTGCAAGATGTTGCCGCTTGGTACTTCCCATCTGGTGTTTTATCTTGTCGTCCGCTGTTAATTTATTCCAGGCTTTTCCCCACTTACCTGCGCTAGCTAGAGTGAATAAAGGTGGTGCAGACAATCTAAGAGATACTCTTGGTGACAGCCGATGGTGAAGAGATATGGAAAGAGTGAGAATTGAATGGTGGAAGAGTCACAGCAGTAGAATTGAGACCAAGCAGTCGAGAGGAAAGGAGTCACATCCAGCTTTCGGAGTTGGTTTATCTGGAAGCCATGGAGCGCAGCAATGCGCGGCCTTGCATTAGGCTCGAAGTCGTTTTTTTTTGGTTCAGCAATGTTTTCATCTCTCTTCACAATTTTTTGATGCGGCTGTGCCTTTTGCACATAGCCAACACACTCAGGATTCTTTCACTTATTCCCACCAGGGATCTTGTCTGGTATTGGTGCTGTGCAGGCCTTTTCACCCATATGGTTGAGATCGTATCGCCACTGTGGCTGAAGGCCTCCAGTTTGGACCTACTACAGTCGACTGTGACTTAACTTCGTCGGGGCGATGTTGGCTGGGCTTTAGTTTTTGACGTTGGTCCAACGTAAGTGCTGACGTTGCTCCAACGTTGGCCCAACGGTGTTGTGTTAGCTGTGGTACACCACTGGATTTGCCATCACCAGCCCACTAGGTCAATGGCTTATCATTCACGACCGTGGCTCTGCAAGTAGTGCAGGTTGATATAGATAATCTCTCGCTCCTTTTGCTCTTCCCGGCTATTGCTCCTCATCTCCTCCCGCTCTCATCATCCTTCCATCAAGCCTGATTTATACCGTTCAAACCGACTGACTCTCTGAATTTGCATTATTTTGAGCAAATTAGTTGGTTGTTGCAAACTGTCGCAAAAAGACGTGTGAATGTTTTATCATCACAATTCTTGGAAACCATTTTTTGCCTGGCAATATCTCTGTGGTGGATCATCTGAACTAGTCTCGGGAAAGGAATTTGTGGATAAATACTTAATATCAGGTTTGGCAGTCATTGAGAAATTTTTTGAAGATGAAAGCTTTAAAAAGAAAGCGATATTACACAGTGGAGCTACACGATGACGTGTTATTACATTTGCGACCTGCCAAAGTTGTCCTGGGTTGTGTCAGCTCATGAGACTTGGCCCCCAAGATTGTGAATGAATCAACAGTTGTGAAGGAGCCTGGCATTGTGTTTGAACCCCTTTTTGACTCGTTTGTTAGGGCCACTCAAAAGTGCTTTCATGGCCAAACAGATGGTGGTTGCGAAAACAATGAAGAGCCTGCCCGTATGCATGGCCTTTATTTCGCAATCTGTGATTTCCATCATTCCTTTCGATTCGGGTTCCACGGTCAGGCGTCGCTACAGGAATCCAAGCACATCAGAAAATTCACGCATACTGAGAAGAGGCTATCTTTCTATCTATCTATCTATCTATCTATCTATCTATCTATCTATCTATCTATTTATCTATCCATATCCCCTTGTGCTGTTAGGCACATAACGGGGAAGAAGAGGCTTTGCACACTCCTTATTTTTGAGTGGGATTTGCTGATGTTTATTAGATCGGATTTTAGCCATGACGTAGCCAAACATCCTCATGCTTGGTTTTTAGCCGCGTCGCAAGACGCTGGTCATAGAGTGCCCTCTGCTGTTGTTGTTGTTGTTGTTCTTCTTCTTGTTCTTCTTCTTCTTGTTGTTGTTCTTGCAGAGAAGACAAAACCTCAAAGCTCCACCCATTCTGGGAACCATAGCTCCACCCATTGTGGGAGAGGCTTCATATAAACAAATATCCACCATTTTATTAACTCGCATAGCTTTGAGGCCTGTTTTGTAGGCCCGTGGTGTCTTCCTCTCTCACACAGTTTTATTTCAAATCAAATTCGATATATCATTTCATTTTTCACAGTCGCTAACATAGTTTTAGACTCGGTTGAAAAAAAACGGGAAGAAAATCCGATGAAAGTTGCCCTTTATAGAACGAAATGAATTCTCAAAGGCCTGTAACTTCAAGTCCATTGAGATATATTTTTTTTAAATCGCGGCATGGTCAGTCATACACCGCCCGAAATAAGAGACGGGAAAATGCCGAGATATATATATTTTGTTTAAATCGCGGCATGCTCAGTCATACACCGCCCGAAATAAGAGACGGGAAAATGCCGAGATATATATATATATTGTTTAAATCGCGGCATGGTCAGTCATACACCGCCCGAAATAACAGACGGGAAAATGCCGAGATATATTAAAAATTCGTCCATTTGATGACAATCGTCACGATGAAATATTTAATTTATATGTCGTCACAATAATGTGGAGAGAGGAGCATAACTTCGTTCACGTGTCGCCACATACGGGAAATTGCCGAGATATATTTTTTTTCAATCGCGGCATGGTCAGTCATACACCACCTGAAATAACAGACGGGAAAATGCCGAGATATATTAAAAATTCGTCCATTTGATGACAATCGTCACGATGAAATATTTAATTTATACGTCGTCACAATAATGTGGAGAGAGGAGCATAGCTTCGTTCAGGTGTCGCCACACACGGGAAATTGCCGAGATATATATTTTTTAAATCGCGGCATGGTCAGTCATACACCGCCTGAAATAACAGACGGGAAAATGCCGAGATATATTAAAAATTCGTCGCCACACACGGGAAATTGCCGAGATATATTTTCACTTTGCACAAAAATAACATCAAGTAATCGAATCAATAGGAATGTCCTGTGCCTATAACATCGACGTTATAGGCACAGCTGCATCTAGGCATTGTGTAACATCGACGCGGCTTTTGTTTTAATTAAAACTTTTTGTACTTGTTTGTCTTTGTTTTTCCAAAGGTTTGAGTAGACGCAGAGTACTGGAAGTTTTTATAAGGAATTCTATGTTCGTCATCGAGTTGAATCATTGGGTTTCTCATGCACATAGAGACATGGGGATGGTTAAAGCTTGTTTTGAGAAATTTGTCATAGTCTGGGAAAATTTCACCGTAACTTTTCACAAATTATGATTTAAGAAATTGAAGGATATTAAAGTGAAAGAAAGGATTCAATCTCTTCTACCCCCATTAATTCCCCCAAATCCACATTTTTTTTTGGAAATACCGACTTTTTTCTTTCCTGGAACTTCCAGCAGTGTCCATATGTTTTATACTCCCCCAAACCCCACCCCCACATTCCCATGCCTCCTCCACCCAAGCCCTCTCCCTCCCACAGATTTTCCGTTGTCCCTCTTCTCTGCTGTTGTACTTGTGTGCTTTCCTCTCTCTCCCCATCTTGTCTCCCGCTCCCTTTTTTGTATGTTTTGTGTGTTGGTTTGTTTTTTTGTGATTGATGTTAGCTCTTACACGAGCCTCGATCTTGTATACAAAAAAAAAGAAAAAGTGAAAAGGAACCAAAATCCGAACCATACTATGGTTTTATGGCATTTATTGGATATTTGTATCAGGATTAACTTATTCGAGGTATTTTGCAACATGCCTTTAGTATTTCTGTTGCATGGTAAAGGTGATGAACAATATGACGTTCATGAATATGGATTGGAAATATAAAGAGAGCAGGTGTATAACAGGGACATATAAGCGGCATATGAGCAGGAGTTGCATGTGATGCCTGTTTTGATAGGTCTTACTTCACTGAACACACGAAACATCCTGTCTCCTTCAAAAAGGAGGCTTGAATCACACATTATTCCATCATTGGATCACAAGCTTTGAGCAACATGTATGCCGAGGCTGTTTTCTATTATAATTGTGACCAAATTTACGTTGTGTTGCTTAATATAGTGTATATATTGTGTTCCAACAAAAGTTCCAAAAAAACTTTTATTGAATTAAACATTAAAATTGCAATAGCTAGCAGTTGGGAATAATTACCTTGTGTTGCGTATAATTACGCCAGGAGCTGGCTTTTGCGTTTGTGCCAATTGGTTGAAGAATATGAAGGTTGACTTGTTTTGATTATTTCCGCGAGCAAATGCAATACTCTTAGACTCCAGTTTTTATATTCCATGGTAAATAATCTTGTTATGAAAATGACTTGGGGGTTAATGTGGGGTTAATTTTGCAAGCTTAGTCTCAGCATAAGTGTTTGTAAAACCCAATTAAGATCAACCAGAATCGTATGTACAGTCACGTGAAAAAGTAAGTACACCCCATGTAAAGTTTTGACTTTTTCAACATATTTCAACATACAGCTATTTGATCTTCATTTCAACAATATTGATAGATAAAGGTGATATAATATAACAAATATCATGAAACATTTACATTTTGTAGTCAATTGTATAATTTAAATGAACATAAATGCAAATTTCGCATGTGGAAAAGTAAGTACACCCCTACATTTATCACTATTTCAAATACCTAAAATTAGAATCAGGTGCACCAGCTCAGGTGCAAATGATTAGAACATCGTCAGTGAGGATCTTGGAGGAACCTGTCTTAGTTAAACCTCAGACATTTAGTTTGGTTTGCTCTTTGTTGTTGAAGTGTGCGGCGTCACCATGCCTAGATCAAAAGAGCTCTCTGAGGCCTTCAGAAAGAAGGTTATAGATGCCTACGAGTCTGGGAAGGGATTTAAAAAGATCTCCAAACAATTTGAAATCAATCATTCGACTGTCAGGAAGATCATCTACAAGTGGAGAAGATTCCAAACAACTGCCAACTTGTTCAGGCCAGGCCACCCCAGCCAGTTCAGCCTGAGAGCAGACCGTAAGATGCTGAAAGAAGTCTCTAAGAACCCCAGAATGTCATCACGGGACCTACAGGTAGCTCTTGCCACTGTTGATGTAAAAGTGCACGAATCTACCATTAGAAAGAGGCTGCACAAATTTGATCTACATGGGAGGTGTGCCAGGAGGAAACCTTTGCTGTCCAGAAAGAACATCAGGGCAAGACTAAAGTTTGCCAATGAACACCGAGGCAAAGACCAGCACTCCTGGAACAATGTGCTCTGGACAGATGAGTCAAAGGTAGAGCTATTTGGCAACAGTACCAGAAGACATGTTTGGCGAAAACCAAAGACAGCATTTGCCCACAAGAACCTGATACCAACTGTAAAGCATGGAGGTGGAAATATTATGGTTTGGGGCAGCTTTGCTGCTTCAGGGCCTGGGCAGCTCACCATCATATAATCCACTATGAATTCTTCATTGTACCAGAGGGTGCTTGAGGATAATGTGAGGCCATCTGTTGGAAAGTTGAAGCTCAACTGAAGGTGGACCTTGCAACATGACAATGACCCTAAACACACCAGTAAATCCACCAAGGAATGGCTGAAAAGAAAGAAATGGAGGGTTCTGGAATGGACAAGTCAAAGCCCGGAACGAAATCCCATCGAGATGTTGTGGGGGGATTTGAAACGAGCTGTGCATGCAAGAAACCCCTCAAACATCGCACAGCTGAAAGAATTCTGCATGGAGGAGTGAGCAAAAATTTCTCCCAGTCGATGTCAGAGACTGGTAGACAGTTATAAGAAATGCCTACTTGAGGTTGTTTCTGCCAAAGGGGGCAATCCCACCTATTAGAGCCAAGGGTGTACTTACTTTTTCCACATGCGAAATTTGCATTTATATTTATTTAAATTATACAATGGACTACAAAATGTAAATGTTTCATGATATTTGTTATATTATATCACCTTTATCTATCAATATCGTTGAAATGAAGATGAAATAGCTGTATGTTGAAATATGTTGAAAAAGTCAAAACTTTACATGGGGTGTACTTACTTTTTCACGTGACTGTATAGTTAATGATTCCCAGTCGCTGTTTGTCATTGTGTCTGTGTCTTTCTCCCATCTTCCATCAGTGTTTAATCCTGAAATCACCTCCATTGGACTTTCATACATAAATCCCACTTCACAAATCACTGTGGTGAATGAAAAGTTGTGGACAGATTATTACAAAGGTTTGTGGATGAGTTGGTTGAGTGACAAGAACAAGCTAATTCGATTTTGGTTCAGGTCCAGATACAGATCCGGCTTATCAGTGGATACAAAATGTAAACTGTTCAGTATGCGCTCTACCGAGTGTCTCGATATCAAGTGGATTAATAAATATTTCTTATAACATTACCCTTCTGTCTCCTGTCGTATGTTAGTTTCATCCTTAAAACAACACTAAGGGCACATCAGTGTTTAATTGTTTTCTGACGTGATACCCTCTGGCCTACTGATGCGGTGTCCTGAGGTCGACACTTAACAACTTGCAGAGGCCATTATACTAATAGGCAGTTCTTTCTCAAGAAGTCTTTCTCATGTGCAGTGGTTCTCCTTGAAATGGGTGCTCACTCCATGGATGTTTGTGGGTGCTGACCTGGCACTAGAATGTTCTTCATTGTCTACCTTTCCATTACCTGAGCATAACCCATTCACCAGATTTATGCAGTTTCTCTGGTGCCAGTACCAAACTGCGCTTAAAATGTGCAATTAACATCAAGAAACCTAACCCCTTCATGAGTCACAAAGCATGCTACTTTTCACATTCCCCTGAAGTCAGCATTGGCCACCATCTTGTATCAAGTACGGATCAGCTCAGCTTGAGATGTTTCTTCACAAAAGCCATCATCCTGTGGCATCGGCTATGTGCCAATTAGTTGGACGATATTATGCTACAGAAACCCACAAACATTAACAAAAGTGTAACTAGAACGTCACTCAGTAGGGAGCATACCTCCGCCAGGCTGAACAGCTTATGTTTTGTATCCCACTGATAGGCCGGATCTGGATCCGAACCTTAAACAAAATCGAATCGGTTTGTTCCTATCACCTAATCAACTCATCCACCAAGTTTTGTCAGAAGTTGTCCACAGATTTTTGAAATATCATCAGGCTATATATAGTTTTTGACCTTATCAATAAATGGTGAAGAATCGCTTTGAAAATTAAAAAGAAGCACTCGTATCCGTATTCGAATCTTCACCAAAATCGAATTGATTCGTCCTTATCTCATACCCAACCTGTCCACCAAGTTTCATCCAGATGCGTCCATAACTTTTTCAGATATCCTGCTCACAAACCGACAGACAAACAGATAGGGGTGAAAACATAACCTCCATCCACATTCTGTGATGGAGGTAACTAGAATTAGCATCACAACCACATTGGTACTGTATAACTATAGATGCAAGCTTTCATTTGAACATGAGAATATTGTAAGCATTTTATGATTCTGTTTGTTTGCTTGCTTTGCATCTGTTGTTGATTTCTGTCTGCCACTCGGGAAAAGTTGACCAGTACTCTATTTAGAGTGTTTTAGCTCTGCCATCAAATTAATTATTAAAACCTTTCCAGCATGCTTTCATTTCACAGATTTGCAGCAGGCACTTTTGATTAGTTGTGGGTGAGTGGTGTTCATGGTTGTGGATCATGATGGAGGTGGAGATGAGGCATGGGGGTGGTGCGGACCTGGGGGGTTTGGAGCTTAAGAGTGATTTGAGGACAGTGGAAATTTTGAAGTACAATCTTCCATTCTCCTCTCTTCCAGGTATTGTTTGACCAAGCACACCGGTCAATCAAGATGCAACTGCAAAAGTTTGTCAAACAGTAAGTTTATCCAAAGGCTTCCCAGGACAGTCAACAGTTGACCTTGTTGTAGTGGGTTTAACAACATATGTGGATTTTAATCTTTGGCTGCTACTTGCAAGTTCTGCACATAATATACCTGCATGTATTTATAAGAAACCCAATGATAACCTTCCTCTTGAATTACACCTATATTTTGAGATAAACATCACAATTGGCATAAACAATTGACTCTAGATTACTCTAATTCTCTTGGTGGAGAGATAAACTCTTTACTCACTGAAGTACTTCCTCACCACGACAAAGACACTGATCTTCATGTGCTCCAATCGTGAAATTACTGACTGTGTTTAATTGGGTCTTCACCGACATTGTTTGCTTGTTCGCTGTGCTAAAGGGATGTCCGGCGCTTCAAAGAGACAAAGAAGCACTTTGAGAAGATGAGCGAGGAAATGGAAGGTGCTCTCGTCCGCAACGCACAGGCATCCCGTACGAAGCCCCACGAGACCGAGGAGGCTAGCACCATGCTAGCTACGACGCGCAAGTGCTTCCGACACTTAGCACTGGACTACGTCTTGCAGGCAAGCTCGTCGGGGTGGCTGTGGGTAATAAGCAAATTTGTAAGAAAGTTTAGCAACGCCTCCAATGGTTGCTGACACTTTGAAGTGGCCTTTTGAGTATTTCTTGGTTTTATGCCAGCAGAATGAGCTGAAGGTTCGTTGTCTTCCAACAGTTTCCCATGACTAGCAATGTGCTTTCCTGCAGTGTGAAATTCATACATCCCACCTCTGGGATAATATGATCTCGAGTCAAACTCAATTTCCTGATGCAGCGGGGGCCTGTGCTGCAACCTTTTATGAAAGAGCTTTCTTGTTCTATGTTATTTTGTGCATAAACTCTTTCTTTCAACTGGATGGGAATGTAACACGATTTTCTCTCGAGCTTTGGTAATATTCAGGTGGTGAAAACCCAAAGTTATTGTGCCATTCTCTCATTGCGTACCTGGATTTTAATCGTATTCGTCGTCGTTGGTTTTGTGTTAGAGGCCTTCCACTATCTGTATGAAAACTATAAACTGCCATCCTGATATTTTGCATGCAGGGTGATGAATCAATGTGTGCGTCGTCCCTCAGAATGAAGTTAAGCTGGGTGTCCCATTTCCTCGTGAAATTTCCTCGTGATTTACAAATATGACTTTTTTTTTAAATTGACATTGTATTTTTTATCCTCAACCATCCTGCAAGCTGAATTACTTACTGGAATTACAACAACAACAACAACATGCATTTTAAGGCCATTTTCCCTGCTAGAGCGGGGGTTAGCCTTGCGGTCCCCATGACAATCTTCTCCATTTTGCCCTATTTTCTGCATCTCTCCTTGTTAACCCCCTTGCCCGCATTTCTTCTTCCACCATCTTTAGCCAAGTCTTTCTCGGTCTTCCCCGTCCTCTACTTCCTTCTACATTCATTTCCATCACTCTTCTCAACCAGTCACTTTCATCCTTCCTCAACACATGACCAAACCATCTCAACCTGTTCCTCTTCACAGCATCAATCACAGGCTCTATTCCCATCATCATTCGCAATTCATCATTTGTATTCCTCTCTCTCAACGATACTCCGCAACTATTCCATGTGTGTCGCAAGAGGCGACTAACAGGGTTGGCGGCAGGAAGAGCATCCGGCCATAAAACATTGCTTCACAAAGGGGACCATGGTACCCAAAAAGGCCAACCCCTGCTCTGTGGGGAAAAATGGCCTCTAAAGGTGGTTCTTTCTTCTTCTTCTCTCAACGATACTCCGCACATCCACCGAACCATTCACATTTCCACCCTTTCCAGCCTTCGTTGCTGCTCTACATTCATGACCCATGTCTCGCTCCCATAAATCATAACACTTCTCACACATGCAGCATACACCTTTCCCTTCAGCTTCAACGATACTCCCCTCCTCATCAGCACGCCACCCAGTTCCCGAAACTTCTTCCATGCACATCTCACTCGAGCAACCGTTGCCGATTCTGATCCACCTTCTCCATTCAGCATGTCTCCGAGGTAGCAAAATGTTTTCACACCTTCCAGCTTCATGCCGTCTCCAAGATCCAACTCAACATTTCCTCCATCTGCAGCTCCCCCTGTGCACACCTTACATTTGAATGTAGCTGCCACACTGGTTAATGACCCTCTCAGACCACTACATTTTTGATGAACCCACTCAGCGCACATTGTACATTGAATGGAGTTCACTCCGACACCCTTCCTGCACACAGCACATGGCCACTTCCCAGTTCTTTCCTCCTCACCAGATGCTTTACCACTTGCTATCACCTTCGTCTTTCCTATATTCACCTTCAGACCTTTTGTCTCCATACATTCCTTCCACTTGTTCATCTTTTCCTTCAGTCCATCCATACTTTCCGCAATCAACACCAGATCATCTGCATACAAAAACTCCCATGGTAAACCCTCCTTTACGTTCTGAGCCAGCACCTCCATCACAGCTACAAATAGTAGTGGACTTAGTACCGACCCCTGATGCACTCCCACCTTCACCTCAAACTCACCACTGTTCCCGTCCTTCGTCCTTACAGCTGTGCGCGCTCTTTTGTACATTGCCATCACGACTCTGATCAACCATTCCTCCACTTCTAACTTCCTCAATGCCCATGTCAATACTTCGCGTGGAACCCTATTGAATGCTTTCTCCAGATCAACAAACCCAAGAAACAACTTCTTCCTCTTCTCCATGTACTTCTCCTGCAACTGCCTCACAATAAAGAGCGCGTCTGTCGTTCCTCTTCCTGGCATAAATCCAAACTGCATTTCGTCGATCTTCACCTTCTTCCTTATCCTCCTCTCCAACACCCTTTCCAATACCTTCATTCCATGCTCCAATAACTTTATCGCTCGGTACGAGCCACACTCCAGTGGGTCACCTTTCCCCTTGTATAGAGGGACGAGGGTACTCGGTTCCCAATCCACTGGAATGCGGCCTTCTTTCACCACCAGATTACAGATCTCTGTCATTCTCTTCACACCCCAACTTCCTGCTGCCTTCAACATATCTCCCACAACTCCCGTCGGCCCGCCCGCTTTTCTACTCTTCATTGCTTTTATCGCTTCCTCAACTTCCTTCTCAGTTATATTCTCTGCCGGTCCTAAAACTGGGTTACTCTCTATGTTGCCATCCCATTCATTCTCTGTATTCAACAGCATTGCCATATATCTTTTCCATCTTCCTTTAATTCCATCTGGGTCCACAACGATTTTTCCCACTTCATCCCTCAAGCAACTCACCCCCATCACATCACACCTCTCTTTCGCGATCTGCTTTGCAATCCTGAATACCGCTCTCTGACCCTCTTCCGAATCCAAGCGTTCTCCGAACATTTTCCTACATGCCTCCTGCGCCTTTGCTACCTCTTTCTTTGCAGCCTTCTTGGCTGCCTTATAACTTTCATGCTCTGCTTTTTCTGCTCCCGTACCCATTGCCTTTTGCCACTCCTTGAACGTCTTACTCTTCTCGTCAAGCCTCTTTCCAACTTCATCATCCCACCACCATCTTTCCGAGTGCCTCGGTGGTCCTTTTGTCCATCCACATACCTCACCAACGGCTCCCAACAGACTATCTTTCATTGACATCCAACCATGTTCAAGCTCAACCACATCATCCTCTACCCTACTCAGCCTCTCTTTTAATGCCTCCCTTACTGTCACCTGTGTCAACCTCCACACCTTCATTCTCGGTTGGTACTTCACCCGCCGCGCTCTCCTCGCACCTTTCACCCTTATGTCGCAGACAACCAAGTGGTGCTGTGAAACAGCCTCCTCCCCCGGGATCACCTTTGTGTCCCGGAGGTGCCCCCTATCTCGCCTACGCACCATCAGGTAGTCAACGGTTGTCGTCGACCCACCTGACGTGTATGTAACAAGCTTATTATCCCCTTTCTGGAACTGAGTATTACAAATCAACAAATCAGCTCCATCAGCAAACTCCAAAATCCTTTCACCTTCTCCATTTCTCACACCATATCCGTAACCCCCATGAACTCCCTCAAAACCGTCCATACTCCTTCCCACATGTCCATTTAGGTCTCCTCCTACCACAACAACTTCCTCATCCCACCACCAAAGAATGATGTACTTACTTTTTCCACATGCGAAATTTGCATTTTTGTTTATTTAAATTATACAATGGACTACAAAATGCAAATGTTTCATGATATTTGTTATATTATATCACCTTTATCTATCAATATTGTTGAAATGAAGATCAAATAGCTGTATGTTGAAATATGTTGAAAAAGTCAAAACTTTACATGGGGTGTACTTACTTTTTCACGTGACTGTATATATATATATATATATATATACACAAAGATTTGCGGTTGGGAGTAAATCCAAATGACTCCATGGTAAGATCTCCAACCTTTAATTGAACAAACAATGACTCAACGTTTCGATTAACAACATGTGACAAAGCCACACGCCATTGTGATTGCCAACATGGTGATGGAGGATTTGGAGGAACGCACCATTCCAGCCCTGTTAGTGCAACCACGTGTTTGGTTCCGGTACGTGGATGACACATTTGTCATCTGTCACTCTGATGAGGTGGGCATCATACATGAGACCATAAATAAAACTTTTTCCTCCATTAATTTCACCATTGAAGAGGAGAAAAATGGAGCCCTTCCCTTCCTGGATACACTCGTAGCAAGGGATCCCAAAGGAGCCTTAAAGGTAACGGTGTACAGAAAACCAACACACACTGATCGCTACCTTGATTTCAATTCTTGCTATCCAATGGAACACAAAAGATCGGTGGTGCACACCCTCTCAAAAAGAGCATGTGATTTACCATCTGCCTTTGAAGACAAGATGAGTGAGGTGGACCATCTTCAAAATGTGTGAAGGGCAAATGGTTATCCTGACAGCTTGCTACCCAACAGGAAAACGATAAGGGCTTCCCCACACAACAGGCTGAGACCGAGAGAACAACCAAGGGGTTTGTGTGTTCTCCCTTTTGTACCGGGGGTTTCACAGAGGGTCGGCAGAATTTTGAAATCGGCAGGAGTGAGGGTTAGTTTCACACCGGTTTTCACCCTGCGCCAAGCCCTTATGAGGGTCAAGGACAAGCTTCCGAGGAAGGATCGGTCAGGGGTGGTATACGTAGTGCCCTGTGGTTGTGGAGCTGAGTATGTGGGTGAAACCAGGAGGACCTTAGGTCAACATATTGCTGAACACCAAAAAGCATTTGAATGTAATTATCCCAACAGATCTGCTATTGCCAAACACAGCCTTAAGGAAGGCCACACACCTTTATGGGATAGGGTTAATATTTTGGGTTCCACACCCAACAGAAACAGAAGACGTGTTTTGGAGGCTTGGCACACAGAAGAAACTGTTACCTCGATCACACAAGAGGTAGTTGACTTACCGGTAGCGTTTGACCCACTCTTGTGTAAACGAAGCAGGCATTCCGTACTTTGAACAACGAGTCCACATAATATGTCACACAAGGTTTTTATTCGGACAATTTGCCCCCTCCCCCTCACGCCTCCCCCCTCCCTCCAAACCACCCCTCTCCCAAACCCCCCCCCCCCTCCGCTTCCACCCCCCCCTCTGGTGTCCCCTCCCCATTTTATCCCCCCCTATAAGCCCCTCCTTCCCGCATTCCCCTTTACTGCATAGGGCCACATGTGATGATCTTGATATTATGGCAATTTTATTTTATCTTAAATTTTTTTGCTTGAATGTATTTACAGTTTTAATTTAATTTACAATTTAATTGTTTACAAGTTCAACTTTTAATTAAATGTAATGATTGTTCCTGATTTTCTAAACACTTGAGTTATAATCCAGCATTGCTTACAGGATTATTTTGAGCCGTTAATATACGGTTGATTTTTTAATTTGGCCAGTAACGTCTCCGTTCACGAGAGCGGTGTGATACGGTTTCATTGGCTGTCCAGCTTTGCCCACCCCACTTTGCATATACCCCGCCCACTTTGCATATAAGGGGATGTTGAGATGATTTTATCACTCTTGAGGAAGATTAACGGAGACGTGTGGCTTTGTCACATGTTGTTAATCGAAACGTTGAGTCATTGTTTGTTCAATTAAAGGTTGGAGATCTTACCATGGTCATATATATATATACATATATATATATATATATATATATATATATATATATATATATATATATATGTCACACAAGAGGTCGTTGACTTACCGGTCAACTTATCATTTTATCATTTTCCTTATCATTTTCCATACATATATATATATATATATATATATATATATATATATATATACAGACTTGGCATTTAATATGGAATATTTTTTTTTTCTTGACTTGGGTTTACTTTCTGAACTCAGTATATCAATCTGGTGAGTTTATTTTACCCTAAGGTGATGTCTTTGTTGAAAGAACCATGTCACTGTCTTTCGCAGCAAGAAGTCAATAACAGGATTATATCACAGGTGGTGTGACAAAATGTAAGGACAGGTACATTTGACGATTGGCTTCACAATCGGGTATATAAGGGTTGTTGCATTCTGTATTCGTGGAAAACAACTGCTGCACGTCTACAAAAGTTATTGCCGCTTCCTCTGGAGATGGTCCGTCAACTTGACAATGCTGTTTGTCATGGAGTGGTGGCTTTACAAAATTCCGGCATGAAACAGCGTGCTATTGCTCGACAGTATGGCATTACTCAAGGTCAGGTGTCAAATATCCTGAAACGAAATGCTCAGAGGGGTGTCCCTACTCCAATACCGAGGCCAGGACGTCCACACAGAACCACAAGGAGAGATGATCGCTGTTGTGGAAATCAACCAGATTTACAACGTGTTCCATATGTATGGTTTAATCTCAATCAGATCTGTACATCATCCTGTAAAGTACATCAAGCATCATACATGTCAGGATCTAGGCATCATATGAGAAGATTGAATATATCAGTCAATGCAAGCAAACCTAGAATATAGGCGGGTACGTACCATTCAATTCTACATGGCATTGTATAATGATGTCACAGGAGTGGCCTCGAGTCGCGGACGTCCGAGGTCTTATAGACACCGCCCAGCGGTTTAAGGGAGCACCAAACCTGGGTTCAACTTTGGTACAATTTCACCACATTCTCCCCACCGTTAGAACTATACTGCCGCTCGGCAGGAAGCGAGTGCGCGTCAGCATTAATGGATTGAGGAAGTCATCATTTTCTTCTTGGGGTGTTAAAGACATATTTCCCTATAAAGTCAGTCGGTCCTTCCATAGCGGTCAGGGTGGCGAAATTACCCTGCCAGCACAGGGTCGGAAACTACCGGGTACGACATCCCCAAGCCCGGAGTCCCCCTGCTTCGGAGTAGCCGCTGGAGGCAGGTGTCGGAGGGGCACCTCAGTGCCTTCACTGCTTCAGGCAGGGGTGTATCAGGCGAAGGGAGGGACGGTCACGTGGGTCACAATAGTCTAGTCTTACAGCGGGGTCGTCGGCACAGTAGCTAGATAGGATACGTTGTACCTTGGCGAAGAGCGAATGTCCATTCGTCGCAATGCAACACATGTGTAAATCAGTAAGCCTCTTTACAGTAAGCTGTAACCGTAAGTAAGGTTACATGACAGGAGGCCATTACAGTGAGTCCATTGCAGTCTGTACCTGCCTAGGCTCCCAAGGGTACATGATCGATCCATGCTAGGTCCATGTCATGGAATTACAGTAAGCAAGTACAGTAAAGAACTACAGTAAGCTGTAACAGTAAGTAAGATGACATGACAGGAGGCCATTACAGTAAGTCAATTGCAGTCTGTACCTGCCTAGGCTCCCAAGGGTACATGATCGATCCATGTTAGGTCCATGTCATGGAATTGCCGAGGGAGAGAATCGATGAGAGCCATAACGAGAGTTACTCGACACCGGCAGCGGCCCTGTTGAATCACGAGACTCGAGCGTCCTCTGACGGCAGCTCATACGCATTACAAACTCTTGTTCCGGCACGTGAATCTACCGTTGGCAGCGATCCTTCGCACGAGACACGAGCGGCCTCTGAAGGCTGCCTGGACGACCGGCATGGCTGATTACGACGACGCACAAAACGACCGGAACGCGCCTCTCCAGCGAAGCGCGCAGAACCTCCGGGATGCATATGGCAATCCTGTCCTGCTGTACAGCGCTCGGAGGATCGGAGAAGATCGGCTATACCGGCTACCGAGAGGATGCCCCGGATGGAAGGATTGTCCCATTCAAAGCGAATTGAATTGTCCCATTCACAAACTGAGAGAGAGTCCCGGCTGGACAAACCTTGTTTGTCCCAGCGTTGTCCCGGATGGATTGTCCCATTCACAAACCGAGAGAGTCCCGGCTGGACAAACCTTGTTTGTCTCAGCGTTGTCCCGGATGGATTGTCTAGATGTCGAGATGATTGTCATGCTAGATGTCCCGGATGGATTGGCCATCCACGGATGTCCGACCGATCCATCCATTCAACGCCTTCATTGCATGGCACGGATCCAGCCGGACAGTGGATGGATCGACCATCCACGGACGCAAAGACTCAGAGACCCAAAGACAGCCATCGCCCCGGATGGACTGTCCATCCATGCTAGATGTCCCGGATGGATTGTCCATCCACGGATGTCCGACCGATCCATCCATTCAACGCCTTCATTGAATGGCTCGGATCGACCATCCATGGACTCAAAGACTCACTCAAAGACACAAAGACATCCATGGACGTCATCCTGGGTCCCCACAAGGGGCGAGGTGGGAGTCGTCATACCGAACGGCATCCGGATCGCGGCATCTGGATCGCGGATGGATTGCCCAACCTCCTGGGATCCCACCCCCCCCCCCCCCCCACCGAGGTTGCAGCGGCGCGCTGCATACCGAAGTCAGACGACCTTCACAGTCTGGGTCAGTCTGAGTCACAGTCAGTCTGGGGCAGAGGGAAAATGGAATCAGACGAGGCGTCTCGCAGTCTCGAAATGTGCGTGGATACGAGCCAAGAGCTCTGTCCGATAAACAACAAGCCCAGAGTCAAGGGCGAGCAGGCAGTACGGTGCCCCCGTTACTTGCGCAGGTGACAAGGGAGCCGGGCGCGACGCTCAATGTCACCATTTCACGAGGTCACCGTGTACTCCCTAAACGGCGTGGGCGCGCGACCTTGAGGTAGCGCCGCGTTACGTAGTTTACGTCGTTTACGTAAAGGACATTTGGGACGTAGTTTACCAAGGTACATGGAAATGTAAACGAATCCCCGATGATGAGATCGCGTGAAGCACGCAATTACGTTAATGACGCCGTAGAGCAAACGCGTGATTAGTCGGTGACGTCATCAATTGGTTCGGGCGCGTGCGGTTCGTTGGCAAAACCGAAAGTCGTCCTCGGCCTGTCGAGCCAGCGTGGCACGCTGAGACGAGAGGGCGAGCACGCTGGGCCACAATAATTTGCACGGCCTGAAGCAGCGTCTCGTTCGATGGCTTTCGGGCAGGGTTTGTCCGGGGTTGAAGCGGGGAATAGCGGCAGCAGTGCGGTAGTTATCAACGGTATCTATCATGATACGATACATCACGCCAACACAAATCACATATCACAAATCACATTTCACAAATCCCCGAGTGCCGTGAACCCTTTAGAACCCTTTTAAGATTGTTTATTAAGGTTATGACAGCGGAAGAAGATGAAAGTTTAGGAAGACCATGCTCGGCGAGTCCCCGAGTGGCGCCAAACGAGCCTCATGCGTTGAGGCGAGTCCGGGCAGCGGTGTTCGCCGGCCTCGCTGAGAAGCCATGCGTAGGTGGGATTCCGACCAGCAGCAACGGGGCCACAGAGTAGTGCCAGCGAGGGGAATCACATGCGCTTCGCGTGAAGAAGGGATCCATCCAGCGAAGATGCGGCGCGCGCGACTGGCGCGTCGTGCCTGGTGAGGATGCCATCCAGCGATGGTGCAGCGCGTGATTCGTGCGGGAGGAGGTGATTCCAGCGAGCAGCGATAGGAATCGCCGGCCTCACCGAGTAGGGCCCGCGAAGGGAGCAACGTGCGGCTTCGCACGGAGGAGGTGATTCCACCGAGCAGCCGGAGTGAGCCGGCCGTGTGAGGCACAGCGTGATTCCGACGAGCAGTGCACGATTCGCGCGGAGGAGGTGGTTCCACCGAGCAGCGAGGGGATTCACGTGGAGGAGGTGATTCCACCGAGCAGCCGGAGTGAGCCGGCCGTGTGAGGCACGGCGTGATTCCGACGAGCAGTGCGCGATTCGCGGAGGAGGTGGTTCCACCGAGCAGCGAGTGGTCAGGGTGAGCCGGCCGTGTGAGGCACGGCGTGATCCCGACGAGCAGTGCGGAGGAGGTGATTCCACCGAGCAGCCGGAGTGAGCCGGCCGTGTGAGGCACAGCGTGATTCCGACGAGCAGTGCGCGATTCGTGCGGAGGAGGTGGTTCCACCGAGCAGCGAGGGGATTCGCGTGGAGGAGGTGATTCCACCGAGCAGCCGGAGTGAGCCGGCCGTGTGAGGCACGGCATGATTCTGACGAGCAGTGCGCGATTCGCGCGGAGGAGGTGGTACCACCGAGCAGCGAGTGGTCAGGGTGAGCCGGCCGTGTGAGGCATGGCGTGATCCCGACGAGCAGTGCGCGATCCGCGCGGAGGAGGCGATTCCACCGAGCAGCGAGTAGTCGGAGTGTGCCGGCCCGCGCGGAGGAGGCGATTCCACCGAGTAGCGAGTGGTCGGAGTGTTCCGGCCCGCGCGGAGGAGGCGATTCCACCGAGCAGCGAGTGGTCGGAGTGTGCCGGCCGTGTGGAGGCATGGCCGACATGGGAGTCGTGATCACTCGCGTGGGAATCTCATCTCGGGCCGAGGCACGCAAATCTAGGATGATTCTCTCGGACGGAGCCGTTAGCGTTTCGAGCAACCGAGGCTAGACTCGTACCTTCGGCGCCAAGCGGGTCCGTTGTTCCGACGGGGTTGTGGCCCAGGACATTTCCCAATGGCCTCCTTCAGCAGGCGCCTTGCCGGAGTCCGTCATGCCTGCTCCGGCGTCCGGGCCCCAGGAGAGCAGTTCGCGCTTTGACGGCACGGTTCCGCAAAATGCTTGCGCTTCCGGTCCCGTCGAGGTAGACCGGCAGCGAGAGTCGTCGGAGCTCCGTGGCTGGAGCTGGCTCGATGGGCTCTCAGCTGGTCATTCTTCTCCGAGGTGGGCCGCGCAGGAGCATGGAGAATGTCGGGAAACGCTCGTCTGAGATCAGCGTTCATCCGGCCATCGCCAGACTCGTGTCCCACCATTCCCGAAGATCTTGATTGAGATTAAGTGTTGTGGAAATCAACCAGATTTACAACGTGTTCCATATGTATGGTTTAATCTCAATCAGATCTGTACATCATCCTGTAAAGTACATCAAGCATCATACATGTCAGGATCTAGGCATCATATGAGAAGATTGAATCTATCAGTCAATGCAAGCAAACCTAGAATATAGGCGGGTACGTACCATTCAATTCTACATGGCATTGTATAATGATGTCGCAGGAGTGGCCTCGAGTCGCGGATGTCCGAGGTCTTATAGACACCGCCCAGCGGTTTAAGGGAGCACCAAACCTGGGTTCAACTTTGGTACAATTTCACCACAATCGCCAGCTGCACCGGTTAGGCTGCAATGGCCGTACCAAGTCAGCTAATCGGCTTAGGGCTGAGTGGCAGCAACTGACAAATGTGCCTGTATCCAGAAGGCTAGTCAACCAACGACTGGTTCAAGCAGGCTATCGTGCCAGGCGTCCCCTGAGAAAGCCACGCCTGACCAGACAACACAGCCAGCGCCGATTGCAGTGGGCCAGAGAGCACCGTCAATGGCAGCCAGGACACTGGAATCACGTGACCTTCAGTGGCGAGTTTAGATTTCTGGTCTATCATCAAGATGGCCGCGTCCGAGTGCGCAGACAAGTGCATGAAGCCCACAACGAAGATTGTATAGTGCCAAGAGTCCAAGCTGGAGGTGGTGGGGTGACCGTTTGGGCTGCTTTTCATGCAGGGGGCAAAACTGACCTGGTTGTTCTGAATGGAAACCTGAACCAGTTCAAGTACAGGGTCATTCTGGAAGAAACATTGCTTCCATTTGCTCGTGCAGCCTTTCGAGGAAACTTTGTCTTCCAAGATGACAATGCACGGCCTCATCGTGCTCGCATGATCCAACACTTTCTTGCTGACTGTGGTGCAGAGCATATGGAGTGGCCTGCCATGTCCCCGGATATGAATCCGATAGAGAACTTGTGGGCAGAATTAACGCGTCAAATCGACAACTTGGTCCAGCAGCCTACCTCTATGCGTGAATTGCAGCAGACTATTGTCACTGCATGGCAATCGATTCCTGTCCAAACCTTGGCAAATCTCGTGAACAGCATGCCTCGACATGTACGTGCTCTCCTGAATTCTCGTGGGGGTTACACGAAGTACTGAACTGTAATTTTACGGTCCGTAATCCCAGTCATAATTTAGCTTTTGTTTTTGTTGAATTTTTTTTTGCCTAATGTGCAAAATAAAGAGATACTTCTGGAAAACGTACAAAAGTTTAACACAGTACTGTCCATGAATTGAGTTCGATATCAGTTTACATCACTTTCAAGGATCAATTTATTTGCTTAGAAATGTCAAATGTGGTTTTTGTTTCTTTTAAAGGTCACATTAACAAAATCTAGAATAATTTCAACATAATTCCAATGAACTTTTGGTTCTAATTCATCTTGAAAAGTAAGTTCACCCCCACAAAAAAATATTCCATATTAAATGCCAAGTCTGTATATATTAGCCGCTCTCTCGCTGCTCCCTGGACTATTTCTGCTCAACTCACGACTCCCTGATTCTTGGACTCTGCCTGACTGGCTCGGTTCCTTGTTGTGCTCCACCAGTGCCCTGGTTCTGATGCTCTCTTTGTGTGGGTTCTTGCTATTTGTGTTGCCAAGCAAGCAGAAGCCCCCTTCGAGGCGTGTAAAGCCCCCTTCGAGGCGTTTCTGGACTAGCCATGCGGCTCTCCGGACCTCTAGTGTTAAGAGTATGGGCCTCTAAATTACTTACGGGTCTAACCTCATAAACACCTGCATCTGAAACATTTCCAATGCCTTTCCACCACATCACCACCAAATTCTCTCTTCTATTTGTATCATGCTAAATGCCCAAGAAGCTGTGATATCACTCATCTCCTTGTGGTGTGAAAAGATGCAATTGAGCAAAACACTGCCTTAGATACTGCACAAAAATAGAATTAGTTCCTGAGGGTTTAATTAGTGAAGGTGAACCAGAAATAACAATGGATTGGCTTTTATCTTGTAACTTAAAACAAGCACAAGGCAATAAGCAATCATGGCCAAACTATTACTGAAAACTTGCATCAAAACTAGAAATTTCACTGGGCAAATGTTTCATTCCTGATTGTCTGCACATAAAAAATGTTCCCCAAGCTATGAGCACAAAATACAACATACTGACTTGTCAGGCTTGCATATTGACGTTTTAAATTAATTTCTATCAAACTCTATAGCATATACTGCGCTTCCCTTCCTTGTGCTGAAGGCCCAGGAAGGCAGCAAGTCTGCAGATCGAGCATTTTCTGCCTTGTACACAACTGCAGAGTAATTTCTCTGAATGGACGAAAACCTTATCTCTGAAATTTTACTTGCAGCCCTGAGGGTTTATCCACAGCACCTGGACCAGGCCTCCATTACTGATGCTAAATATTCCCATCTGCTCAAGAAAAGCTTGAGAACCTTAATCCACTTCAGGGGATGGCGTTCATGGGAGGAAGGGTTGGGGGTTTTGGAGGAGGGGTAAGGGCATGGGCTAATGGTTAGAAGTGAAGTTTCGTGGCGCTATGCCAGCAATGCTTGATTTGAAAACGGAAAAAGTGTGCACCACAGCCTGACCTCCGCCTTTTGTTGATCGCAGTCCAAAACTGCATGACATTCCTGCGACTCATCCAAACTTTTGTATCATTTCTGTGGCAGATAAATGTTTTGCAAAGCAAGAAACGTCTGGAAGTTTTGGATTCGGTAAGTTTGATACATGATTTATTTCCTGTAGCAAATAGAATCTCTATTTCGTATAATGAGTACAGTTTCACAACTTACACATGTTACAGGATTGTTTGCTCTAATGTACTTATGCAGCTATAATGCTCGATGGAGATAACCCACAAATCCTAGATTAGTTTTATATGTCACTTTGATTGTTTGCTCACTCATTATTGCTGAAAATTTTCCTTTTTATTTGTGAACTTCTAGAATAGAAGAGAGATGGAAAAACAAGAATGGGGTGTTAAAGAAAGAGGGGAGCTACAAGGGGGGAGATTAAGAGGAAAGTTGGTACGGTGTGAAAAAGTTTGTTTGGAGAGTGGAGGAGGGATATGTGAGGGCTGAGAAATGGAGACATCTGTTTATTACATGCACAACTAGAACGGCACTCAGTAGAGAGCAAACCTCCACCAAGCTGACCAGTTTAGGTTTTCTATCCACTGATAGGCTGGATCTGGATCCGGACCTGAACCAAAAGCTAATCGGCTTGTTCTTATCACTTAACCAACTCATCCACCAAGTTTTGCAATATTCCGTCCATAACTTTTTGTGATATCATGCTACTTATCGTTTTTGGCCCGATCACTCAATGGTGAGGAATCACTTTAAAAAAAATTTTTTTATCTGATCCGGATCCGGATTCGTATCTTCACGAAAATCGAATCAATTCAATTCGTCCTTGTCACACACCCAACCTCTCCACCAAGTTTCATCTGAATCCATCCGCAACGTTTTGAGATATCTTGATTTTTATTGTTTTTTGCCCCATCTCTCAATGGTGAAGAATCGCTTGAAAAATTATCAGATCCAGATCCGGATCTTCACCAAAATTTAATAATTTCTTCCTCGTCACATACACTACCTCTCCACCAAATTTCGTCTGAATCAGTGCGTAACTTTTTGAGATATCTTGTTCACAGCTAAACAAACAGACACAGACAGACAGACAGACAGACAGACACGAGTGAAAACAACCTCCATCCACCTTCGGTGGCGGAGGTAAAAATGGCAGAATGTTTCACTGTTTCCTCCCCACATAATTTTGACTTTCCCACCTCTTCATCCTATTCCATCAAAACTTATTTTCTTCATCACCACAATTCCTCTTTGAACCTCCTTTTCTTTTCCCAAACTTAGCCCTCTCCCCACCCCACCATTGCAAGCATAGGTAATAAACAGGTGGCTCCAGAGATGAAAGAGGAAAGTACACATTGGAAATTTGAGAGAAGAGCGAACAAAGAAGAGGAGAGATTGCCATTGCCTGAGTGAATGTTCTATTCACAAACAGCCAATTTTCACAAGTCTGCCAAACATTACTATCGACATAAAGCATGGACTTGAACAATAAACCCACTTATTGTTATTTTAAATCTTACTTTCAACCACATTATAATCTGCATTGAATTTTCTAGCAAACATTGGTTGATAGAATATTGGGGTTTGAGAGTGGGTTGGAATTATTTTTGAGGCCATGCTTGTAAAGCAAATGAAAGGCTTTGCTGGGATAAGGTTGCAATTATTGTATGGTTCTTAATAAACTCAGAAACTGTGGGATTTAAACTGAATCACCTGAAGGAGTTCATTTAAAGTTTTTAAAGTTGGTATTCACTTCACTTCTCACTTCTCAAGCTTTCATGACATTAACTTCAGTCCGCAATATTTGAGAATCTTGGTTAAAAAGCTTTGCACAGTATATTTATTGGGAAAACTGTAATAATGTTAGCCGTGATAAGCATTCCTCAAAACATTCATAACTCCGACAATTCTCATTCTTCCCTATCCGTGGTGTCATCCTTGTACCAGTGCTGTTACCTCTTTCCTCATTATGTCTTAATTTTGAAGGAAAAATGACAATGTGGCAATTCTACTTTTTTCCAGATGCTGTCTTACATGCATGCTCAGCAGAGCTTTTTCCAACAAGGCTTCGACTTGCTGAGTAATCTTGACCCCTACCTGAAGGACCTTACCGCACAGGTGGGCCATTGAGGATTTTTCCTAAAAGTGAAGAACCCATACTTATGGACGGGAGAATTCCCCTAGGATTGCGAATGGGATAATTTCCCCCAATAGGTGTATTTTAGTATGACTTGTAATACCCCCTGCCACCAGGACGAGCGCTATGCTAAACACATTTACATAGAGAGAATCGGAGTCCTCCCCCGACCCCCGTAACCCTGAGACTATAATTATTTGTTACCACCTAAAACCTTATTGTGTCCACCCCAAGTATAACCACGAGTTTTCACCTTATTCCTTCCTGCATTTCAGGAGTGAATAGAAGTCAAGCAAACAAACACAATAACAAACAGACATTTCTCAAATTGTAATATAAAGAAGAAGAAGAACCACCTTTAGAGGCCATTTTTCCCCGCAGAGCTGGGGTTGGCATTTTTCGGGAACCTTTCTCCCCTTTTTGAAGCGATGTTTTACGGCCGGATGCCCTTCCTGCCGCCAACCCTGTTAGTCGCCTCTTGTGACACACAGGGAATTACCAGTGAACTGGTACTCGATTTTCCGACCTCGGAAGGATGGCAGGCTGAGCCCTGAGGCTGGCATTAACCCCCCTGGCATTAATTCAGCGATCGACCGGGATTCCAAACCCAGGATCCTAGGATCGCAAGCCGCACCCTAATCGCTAAGCCAACACCAGGCCATCTCAAATTATAATATGATTTACGTAAATTGCACATTCCGTTCCAACGTGTTTTTGGAGTCTTATAAGCGGTCATGCTATCAGCCAAGAGGCCTACATGCGTAAAATGTAGGATGGAATATTTTACTTCCACTTGTCAGTTGCAGTGCCATCGTTTCAGTGAGATTTCACTTTTGCTGTAAACCAATCAGAGCAGCCGAAAGTTTGGCGGCAAGCTTGCACATGACCATTTGGCCAACCTGCTGCCATAGCTTCACCTTGTGCTGCTTTTTAAAACTGTAGTATTAAGGGGATCATGTTGAAAGAAAACGGTTTATTATAGTCACTTCATGCAACCAGAATACTTGAAATTGCTTGAATGTGTTAAGTCACCGATTTTAATCCGAAATCCAAAAATGTTTTAAGGTCTTTGGGGAAACTTTTACCATGGTCTTATTCTCTTGAGAGTGAAAGTACAATGGTTCAATTGTTTTTCTTCCAGAAACTTGCTAGGCATGAAAAAAAAACAACTGTTTTACATTTACTATGCGCCTTGAAAATGAATGGAAAATATGAAGCCATTCAAATAAAATTGTTAATTTACACTTGCGGAATGTTTTTGCAAAGCTGTTGCTTAACATGTGATGCTGTTTTGCCAGTTGTGTCTTGTCTCAGAGGGTTTGACTGATTGATTTACTTAAACACATTTAGATAGGACATGGGATGGAATCTGGCAGCCGATTTTGAAAATGTTTTAACTCGTAATGAAATATTCCATCGAAGATTGAGAGAAATGTGTTTTGTGCTAACTGCAAGTGCCCCCTCCTCGTGGATTTGGCTTAATGCGTTTGAGGCTTCCATGAGGCCTGCCAAGGCAAACACTGCACACTTTTCCCTCAGGCCCATCTACCTACAGCAGGCCTTGCTAGCCATTTCAAATGAACACAATCTTACCTTCTTGCTGCCTATATGAGTATGTTTTCGTTTTGGGTATTTGCCTTGACTATCATTCACAGCTGATGTGTACATCTTGTTCTTATTTTGAATCATGATTGCTTTTCTTCTTTTATTGTATGCAAAATTTAGGCTCTTGGAAGAGCAAGGAGACAGAGGAGCAAATGCTAAGGAATTCACAGTGGGGGCAGTGGAACCACAGTTGAACACAATATGCAAGGGAAAGAAAGACCAGGAAAAAAGGAGAGAGAGAAGGGTTTGAAACATGGTATCAGGCTTAGGTATGTTGGGTAAGTACAGGTAGGGTTAATAGTAGTGGTGTTTCAGTTTCGCTGTGATAACCTCAGGAGTTTAAGTCTCCCTGGGTAGGGATGAGGGATGACATGAAATGATAGTGCACTGCTGGTTTAAAGCCCTGGAGTGAAGAATGGGATTGAGTAGCTTCAGGAAGGTGCTTGCCCAAATGAGAGGAGAGAAAAGAAGAACAAAATAGTTTAGGTATACAGTCAACCTGGATTTTTGAAGTTTAACCAAGAAGGGCAAAGCAAACCAGACTCGGTGGTGTAATGGTTAGTGTATCCGCTGAATCTGGGACGCCGGTGGTTCAAACCCTGGCCGAGTCATATAATACTTAAGTTACTTGCTTCTTGGTATTTCTTGGTACACGTGTGTGTATATATATATATATATATATATATATATATATATATATATATATATATATATACATATATATATATATATATACAAGCACAGTTGTGGCCAAGAATATTGGCACCCTTGCAGATTTTTCAAATAATGCACCATTTATTCCAGAAAATTGTTGAAATTAAAAAATATTTTGGTGTCCACATTTGTATTTCTTTGGGTTGCAGTGGAACGAAGCAAAAAAAGCTGGGAAAAAACTCGAAATCTTAGCTTATTCCACACAGAAATCTTAAAATGGCCTGGAGAATATTATTGGCACCTTTTAGAAGTTGTTAGAAATAATTAGATTTCAAGCAGGTGATTCTCCTTTACTTTGGAATTGATCTCACCTCTGGTGAGTTGCAGGTGCCTGCAATTTAAAAATCACTCATTCAACCAGTTTGAATAGAGAAAAGGAGTCATTCTGCTGTTTTGTGTCACTGTGTGTACTGCAATGAGCATGGAGATAAGAAAGAAAACCAGAGAATTGTCTGACGAGGTCAGACACAAGATTGTAGCCAAGCATGGACAATCTCAATGCTAAAAGCCCATCTCCAGAGACCTTGATGTTCCTGTGTCCATCATACGCAATGTTATCAGGAGGTTTAAGGCCCATGGCACTGTGGTAGCCAACCTCCCTGGATGTGGCTGCAAGAGAAAACTTGATCAAAGATTGCAGCGAAGGTTTGTTCGAATGGTGGAGAAAGCACCTCGATCAGCTACCGAACAGATTCAAGATGACCTTCAGACACAAGGTACGACAGTTTCAACTCGCACCATCAGTCGGCAACTCAATGAAAGGGGGTTCTATGGTAGGAGACCCAGGAGGACACCACTGCTGGAAGAGAGACATAAGAAAGCGCGACTGGAGTTTTCCAAAAACACACCTGAACAAGCCAAAATCATTCTGGGAGAATGTCCTGTGGACAGATGAGACCAAAGTAGAGCTTTTTGGTAAAGCACATCATCTCTATGTTTACAGAAAACAAAATGAAGCCTTCAAAGAAAAGAACACCTTCCCTACAGTCAAACATGGAGAAGGTTCAGTGATGTTTTGGGGTTGCTGTGCTGCCTCTGGCACTGGGTGCCTTTAATGTGCATGGCATCATGAAATCAGATTACCAAGGCGTTTTGGAGCACAATGTTCAACCCAGCGTCAGAAAGCTGGGTCTCCTTCGAAGGTCTAGTGTCTTGCAGCAGCAGGACAATGACCCCAAACACACTTCATAAAGCACCCAGGAATGGTTCAAGACAAAATGCTGGACTGTTCTGAAGTGGCCAGCAATGGGTCCAGATCTAAATCCCATTGAACACCTGTGGGGAGATCTGAAAACAGCAGTTGGGAGCATTCATCCTTCAAATCTGGTAGAACTGGAGCAGTTTGCACAAGATGAGTGGGTCAAACTGCCAGTAGAGAGGTGTAGGAAGCTCATTCATGGCTATAGGAAGCGCTTGAATGCAGTTATTTTGTCCAAACGCTGTGCTACCAAATATTAAGTCCAGGGTGTCAATAATTTTGTCAATGCCATTTCTTTTTATTTTCTGATTTAAAAGGATATTTTAAGTTCTGAATCAAAAACAAAGGTTCTGTAATAACTGTCAAATAAAGAATTGTGGCGACCAAATACTTTTGTCAATTTCAACTGATTTTTTAGAGAAAACTGTGAGTTATTTGAAAAAAGTGCAATGGTGCCAATATTTTTGGCCATGACTGTATATATTGATAATGATCAGTTTAAGTCGTGGTTACCTTCCTGGAAAACATGACTTAAACTGATCAGCTATTTCCCATTGGAATTAAGTGAAATACAAGAGATACTTTCCAGTATACCAATACCATAGCACCATGACATTCACAAGGGATACGTTCCTGAAAAATGCCACGAATGTTGAAGCCATGAAAGTTGGACATTGTTTCAATGGGAAAAATGGGGATAGGTTCTCGGCAGTTTGCGATTCATAAGGGAAAGTGAAAAATCCCATGAAAAACTTTGAATATGACCACGAAAAACTGCGAATACGTGAAGCACAGGGCCATGAATGTTGAAGCAGGTCATATTTTATCAACCGTGAATACGCAGGGTCCGTGAATGTTGGGACCGTGAATGTTGAGGTCCGACAGCACTCCATAATGCCATATGTAAAGCCGTAATAAATCACAATTTTTACAACTCAATGAGGAAGAATAATACAAAATAATAGCGGAAAGTAAGTACAAGATATATTTACACAAATAAAAATGATATATTACATAAATCAATAAATAAGATACAAAATAGGTAGGCCTACTTATATTTTCATAGGTACATAAATATTTAGATAGGGTATATTTGCTCATATTTACATGAGGGGGGGAGGGAGGTGGGTGTGATGTGGCATGAGTGGTGGAGTTATGGAGACGAAGAGGTAGAAGTGACCGCCTTGTTGTCTGATAGCATATCTTCTGCAGGAGGGATAGGGCATGGAACAGAATCATCGTGCAGCCTCCTCGTCGGAAAATGAAATTGATGGCCTACTCCTTCTTGACTTGCTCCTCTCCAGTCCTTTCACAAGGAACAAGACTGGGTCCAAAACAATGACTTGGGGAACTCCAGCCTCTACTTGGAGAGGGGAGGAGAGAGTTCCAGTGAGAGCAACCTGTTGATTGTATGAGTGGAGTAAGTCAGAAATCCACGAATGAAGATGGCCTTGTATGCCACAGACAGGGAGCTTGGCAACCAAAGCAGGGGGGCAGACTTGTTGGATTCCCGAGTTATCTGCCCAAGAGACAGTCCTAACCTCTTGTTTGAGATTGAGTGTCTCCAACCATTATTGAAAGAGGAGCAGAAGCATGTCCAAAGTTGTAACTGGGACAGAACCCAAAGTGATGGTGAGTGATCAGGCTGTTTAAAAACAGGAAAGACGACCTCCGCAGCAATGATGGATTCCATGACTTGCTTGCAATTGAAAGTAAGCTCACTCGTCTAAAGTCAGGTTGCCAAAATGTTGACCCTGCAATGTTAACTACTGCGAACTTTTTTCACGGAAATGTGTTCTATATAGTTAGAAGAGTCAAATTAGCTTGGTTGCTACTTGTGCAACGTTGAGCATTTCTCAGAATTCAAGATGGCGGAGGGGGATTGGTGCTGGTTCAACATCTTCCCCCTTTCCTATCAACAGCAGTGTCCCTCAGGGTTCTGTCCTGTCTCCAACACTCTTCTTTCCTTTTTATCAATGACCTTCTTTCTTCTACAAATAACCAAATGCACTTGTATGCTGATGACTCGACATTACATTCCTCCATGTTTTTCCCATCTGCCCCATCTTTCCTCATTTGATCTACATCTTGTTTGATCACATCCACCACTTTAAATTCGGACTTGGACAAGATTTCCCTGTGGGACAAATGTAATCAGGTTAAGTTTAATGCTTCTAAAACTCAAACTCCTCCAATCTCTCTCTCTCTCTAATACTCTCTCATCTCTCCAATCTCCTTTGAAAGCTCCACAATTGCACCGTGTAATTCAAAAAACCTACGAGGTATTACCCTAAACATGGAATTTATCCTGGAATCCACACATTACACAAAATAGCAAAGTCTGCCTCGAAGAAACTAGGAGTCCTATTCAGATGTCGAAGATTCTCTCTCAATTGTTGCTTCAACTATATAAAGGATTGATTCGTCCTTGTATAGACTGCTGCTCTCACATCTGAGGAGGGGCTGCAACAGGGCAGGCCTTTCATGCACGGACTACTGCAAGTGCGAGGGAGGAGTCGCCTGCTGTAGCCGTTTCACCAGCAAGCAGATGGACCAAACATCGAAGACGACGAAGGGGAGCTAGGTGTAGATGATGATGATGATGATGAAGAGTAGTAGAGGATTGTGACCGCTGATAGCTGGTAATACTGTGCTCAATGTCTCTATAGTGGTCATGATACTGTGCGTCACATGTCTCTGGTTCCATCGTCATGTCTTATGAACAATAACAATACATTAAAGTTTCTTAGTTTGACCTTTGACCTTCATTTTGACCTTGACATTGACCCTGTATCCAAAAAATAACTCCAGAAATGGACTGCCCGTACTCTAAAATCCCTAGAAAGAGGTATTACACGACCCTCTAGGTCATCGAGATCAAAAGTTAAAAATTGGCCAACATCCAAGATAGCGGCGCCCGCCATCTTGAATTCTGAGAAATGCTCAACGTTGCACAAGTAGCAACCAAGCTAATTTGACTCTCCTAACGATATAGAACACATTTCCGTGAAAAAAGTTCGCAGTAGTTAACATTGCAGGGTCTCATAAAGGACATATAAGGGCGGCAACTAGACTACTATAGTTGAGAGGATCTGATTTCGCACTCTTCTTGTAGACGGGAGTGATTTTGCTGACTTCCTTCCTGATGGGAGGTGACCAAAGGAAGATAACAGATTCAACAAGGCAGAAAAAGGGGAAGCAAGAACGACAGAGCACTGATCACACCACGGCCGTCACCATGAAACAGGGTCAAGACTGGACAAAACTTTCTTTACCTTCTCGGATGAGAAAGATACAGAGTCCGGTAGACAGTCGTATGAGGGTGTAAGTCGGGGATTTCATTTACTCATTTACCTACTAGTTACATTTATCTAGTTACAGGGTCTTATGCTCATGTAGGAGCTGCAACACAAATCACACACATACACACACACACACACACACACACACACACACACACACACACACATGCCACACACACACACATGAGACAACACAGGACAACTTCAGAGAAACACTGTTACTGAGCTAGGGGGAAGCACTTAACTTCCCAGGGCACTCTGGGTACTGGCGACGTCATCTTTTATGACCTCGTTTTTCTCTTTGCACTCAGTATGGCAATTAAGAAGTTTCCTGCTCCCCATGGATGCCAACCCATTGGATTTGTATGTGCCCTCTCCTTTAAATGCCGAGGGCTAAGCAGGGAAGCAGCACATACTATCTTTATAGTCTTCGGTATAACTCATCCAGCATCTGAATTAAACCGCCGACCTCCAAAACTCAGAACCCACGCTTCATGAGAACAACAATATTATGTAATCAAAACGTATACAAAATGCAGACCTATTGTTGGCTGAACTTGTACTTCAAGTGGTTGTTCGGATGAACTTGATGTGAATGTGGTTGTGATTTCAAACATTTTCATTTCTTTGTGTTTCCAGCTAGATCAGCTTGTGGTGGATTCTGCAAAGGAGAAACGTGAGATGGAACAGAAACACGGGCTCATTCAGCAACAGGTAGGCCTGGCACTCTTTGCTTCACTGGGTCTCCTCCAAACACTTTACAAACCCAATATATCTTTTTAGGGAGCTGTAGTGACATGCAATTTGAATCCCACATGTTTTAATCAAAACCTCTAATATAAATTTATTTTATAACTTGCCGACACTATTCATCTGACTTGACTCCATCTTTACCTTTGTGTGCTTCTGAAAGTCTTCGTAAAAGTAATGGCTTTGTTTGTGGGTCATTGTTTTTGCCCAATTGTTCTGAGTTGGAACCAAGATCTTGCTTTCAAATTCTGATTTTGATTTTGGATCTTTCATTATTTGACTTCTAAGATATTCTTGTATCATTTTCAGCATATTTTGTTAAAAGATCCAACACATATTGCACAACAACCGCTGTGCTGTGTCAACGCCAGACCATATGAACATCACTTTGTTCTCAATGTGTTGTGCATAACTCTTTCAATCATTGTCATTTTTGTTGAATAACAGTTTTTATCTTTCATTGTAGATAACCATTTGCTTTTATGATAGGACATGCGTTTGACGAATTTCATTTTTATTTTTCTCTCCCTCTTCTCCCCATGTTTTACTTCGCCATGCTTTCAGGCTACACTACAGGTAAGAATGGACGAAAACAGTGTCATATGGTGCGGTAGCTATAGTTCGAG